>NW_006408741.1:930001-947997 GCF_000296735.1 Chrysochloris asiatica
GCTATGGGTAGGAACCGACTCGACGGCACTTAACAACAACAACAACAACAATCAAGAATTACATATTGTATTTGGTTTTAGGTAGGTGGTTCAAAGTCACTCCTTAGAAGAACGATGGGGCTGTTTGTTCCTGTAAAGATTTAGTCTTAGAAACTCTATACAGGGTGGCTTTCAGTCAGAATGGATGAGGTGACAGTGGTGGATGGTGGTGGATTTTGGTCATGGATCTGGTCTTCACTAGGAGAAGCACTGGAATAATCATTACAAGATTGGTGGTTCAAATCCACCAACTGCTCCTTAAAAGCTCTATACAAGATTGCTATGAGTTAGAAGCAACTCCACAGCACTTAACAGGAAATAATCCCTCCAGTGAGATCCTGGTATAGCACTTTTCCTGGGAGTGCTAACTGTTCCTCCAGCCTACAAGAGTAGAGTCTTGCCTTCTGCTGATTAAGAATACTTAGGAGAGGCGGAATTACCATACAAGTAAAGGTTTATTATAGGAAAGAGGCTGACAAACAGAGACAGGGAGGGCTTAATGCAACACTTAACCCCCATCTCTCCTAACAAAAGTTTTGCTGAGGTTCAAAAAATTGGGGGTGGGGAAAAGATATCCTGTTTATTCATAGGAATAGGTGGGTACTTCCAGCAGGTGACCCATTTAGGAGAGGCCATACTTTGGACATATTATCAGGAGGGACCAGTTGCTGGAAAAGGCTATCATGCTTGGTAAGGGGGAGGGTCAGAGAAAAAGAGGAAGACCCCCAGTGAGATGGATTGGCAGAGTGGCAGCAACTATGGGCTCAAGCATGACAACAATGGTGAGGTTGGCCCAGGACCAGGCAATGTTTCATTCTGTTGTGCTATGAATCGGTACCGACACAATGGCACCTAACAACAATAATGCTACTTGTGTCCAAGAGCAGCATTTCTTCAAGATGGATTCCACGCCAAAGTCATTTGGTGTTAGTTGTTATTGTTAGGTGCCGTCAAGTAGGTTTCTACTCATAAAGACCCTGTGCACAACAGAACGAAACACTGCTTTCAACCAAGATCCATCTGATGTCAGTAATATGCCTTGTTCCACATCCTCTTCTGAATCCAATTTGAGTTTCTGGAAGTTCCCTGCTGATGGACTATTGCAGCTGTTTTTGAACTATCTCCAGAAAAATTTTACTTGCATGTGATATTAACGATATCGTTCTATGATTTCCGCATTCTGTTGGGTCACCTCTTTTTGGAATGGGCATATATGGATCTCTTTAAAATATGGTAACTACTTCCAAATGTCTGGGCATAGATGAGTGAGCACCTCTAGTGCTGTATCAGTTGTTGAAAGATTTCAATTTGTAGTAAGTCAATTTCTGGAGTCTTGTTTTTCACCAACACCTTCAGTGCTCTTGGACTTCTTCCTTTAGTACCATCAGTTCTTGATCATATGCTACCTCTTGAAATGGTTGAACATCAACATTTTTTTTTTTTTTTGATACTCTTTGTACCTTCCATCTGCTCCTACCAACCTCTGGTTGTTGTTGTTGTTAAGTGCCATCGAGTCAGTTCTGACTCTTAGAAACCTTGTATGGGGTTCCGAGGAGCAGCTGGTGAATTTGAACTGCCAACCTTGCAGTTCAAATTGACCTTGCAATCTAGTGCTTATCCTATAGTACCACACCATCCTCTGGGAGGAGCAGACAAACTTACTCTGGGATGTTGCACATGCGTGGTTCTTCAGTACTCCAGTTCCAACCCCTCCCAGGGGCTGGTGTTCTCCTCTGCTTCCAAGGAAAGATCATCCTTCAAGGTGAGTGTTATTATGTGCCATTGAGTCGGTTCTAAGTCATAGAAACCCTTAAGTCATAAGTTTTCTAAGGAGTGGCTGGTGAGTTTGAACTTCCAACCTTGTGTTGGGTAAACCAGTTTGTCTGTACAAGGAAGTCAAACACAGAAATCTTATGGTGGTTTGTTTATAGTAAACAACCTGTACAATGGGCAAGGTTTTGGTGCTTTCGCCTTCCAAGAGGTCCCTCTGAGTTGCCTGTCTCAGGGAGACTTGTAAAGTTAAAGTAGCAGATGTTGGGGGTTGGGCCACATGGCAGGCTCAGCTATGGGGCTACAGTTCTTAAAAACCATCCACTGCTGAGAATCCTATCAGTGAACATTTATTGAGCACCTACTGTATATGATCCTGTACAGGGTCACTATGGGTCGGAACCGACTCGACGGCACTTAACAACAACAACAACAACTGTATATGATCCAGGCACTGGGTCAGGTGCTGGGGATACAGTAGAGAACCAAAGAAATCCTACATATCCTTGAGACAAAGTCTTTACTTAACTAGTAACTCTTTTCAAGAGCCCTCCCAGGCTCCTTACCTTAGCACTAGATAAGCACTGGACTGCTAACAGCCAGGTCAGTGGTTCAAACTCACCAGTGACTCCTTGGAAACCCTACAGGGTTGCTATGAGTCAGAACCAAGTCAGTGGCACGTGACAACAACAATCTCTCCAGCAACGCTGGAGCATCCCCACTGATGAGTGGACTGAGTCCTAATTCAGCTGGACTGAGCTAGTGTGTTTGGTGATTAAGTTTCCCTCTTAAATGCAAAGCAAGTTCTTTGAGGATGAGACAGCCAGACTTGGGTTTGGTTGTATCCCCAACTCCCTAGAGTTCCTGGCATGTAAGAAACATACAAGGATAGTTTTTTGAAGTTGAATTGAGGAGCCAATCCAAAGTCTGTGTGGTCAGAACCACCCTTTCACGAGAAAATCTGTCATCCCGAGGGGAGCAGGGAGAGCAGTGAGCAGTTAAGGAAGTAGTTTTAACTTCAACTCTTACTCAGTCCAAAACGTGGAAAGTATGATCTATGAAATGAGGAGAGCTTGTCTTTGCTGGATGCTTTGTGTCCATCTGCCTGTCTGTCTGGGTCATGTTTCTGTCAATTTCCAGCATGGAGGGAAGATGAGGAACATCCAGGTAGAGGTGTGGGAGGAGGGGTAGGGTCAAAATTAGGTACCTTTCTGACTCTTCTGAATCAAAACCATCCCTCTGCATTCTGGGTCTTGAATTTCCAGGAGGACTGCAGTGTTCTGGTTAAAGCAAGAAGGCAAAGCGCGGATACAGCAAATGCTTCCTAGATCCTGAGCTGTGGTGGAGTCATTCATTCCTGGAGCCTTCTCATTGGCATGGAGAGTTGCACACTGGCTAGAATAACACAGCCCCGACAAGGTCTTTGGTGGGGCAGGAAGGCCAAATGCCCCTGTGAGACGGAGAGGTCGTTCAGTGTCACCAGTATTTATTGACACAGCCATGACTTTTCCTGGGACAGCTGTGAATCAGAGGAACTGCCGGGAACAGTGTTCAAAGGCCAGACTCTCAGTGTCTGACCAGCCGCCGGGGTGTCACTCCCTCACCCCCACCCCATGTCCTGGTGGCAGGAACCCTTAACCTTCCATACAGGCCAGCTCCTGCAATCGGCAATCCAGAGACTATGTTAGGTACTGCAGATCCAGGGGCAAATAAAACAGGGCACCTGCTTTCATGTAATTTACAGCCTGGTGCTAAAGACAAACATTGTTTGTCATTGTTCAATATATTGAGTAATGACTATGTGCCACGCATGGTTCTGAGCACTGAATCTTGGTTTGTTCTACATCTTTTGAGCACTGTCCTGGTGTGACACTATTGAGTAAGCACTAGACTGCTAAAGGAGCTCTGGTAGCGTAGTGGGCTACAAGTTGGACTACTATCCACAAGATCGGTAGTTCAAATCTACTAGCCGCTCTGTGGGAGAAAGATGAGAATTTCAGCTCCCATAAAGATTTGCAGCTTCAGAAACCCTACACAGGGTTGCTATGAGTTGGAACCAACTCCACAGTACATAGCCATCAGCAGACACAGGACCGCTAGCCACAAGATTGGTGGTTCAAACCCACCAGCTGCTCCTCAGAAACCCCATACAGAGTTGTTATGAGTCGGAATCGACTCAGCGGTACTTAACAACAACAACAACAACTGTGCTAACTAGCCATTTTTCTAAATACTGGATTCTGACTTTTTCTTTTCTTTTGAGTACCTACTATGCGCCAGGAATCCCTAAATGGCAGAAAGGATTAAATGTTCAACTACGAACCCAAAGATTGGCAGTTCAAACTCACCCAGAGGCACCTCAGAAGAAAGCCCTGGTGATTTACTTCCAAAAACTCAGCCATGAAAAACCCTAAGGAGGGCATTTATACTCCAACATATATGAGGTTGCCGTGACTCAACAGCAATTGGTTTGGATGTGGCTTTAACTACGTTCCAGGCATGGTATTTGGATGTTCCCCAGGACACTCCAAGTTGGTCAAGTCAAACCCAGAATCTGGTTTTGCCCTTCTTTCCCTCTGGGGCCTGATCAGTGGGTCTGCGCTGCAGAGGAGCAGCCCCTGGAGTAGGTAGCTAGTGTGAGTGGTGTAAGCTGGCAGGTCAGCCCCCACCCAGGGAGGGTGTCCAGGCCTGGCCACTTTCAGGCTGTGTAGCCAGGCTGCCTGAAGGTCCCTCAACACACCCTGGGGCACCCCCTATTAGAGTAGACCCCGTTGCTGGGAGACACCATGAAAAACAGTGTTGGCTGCTCTGCAAACCTGGCGTCGTACCCAGACCTGTGGCCCATGCAAGGAGCCCAATCCTCTAATTAGAACCTGCCGGCTTGGCCTGCACCCTCCCTGGGCCCAAGAGCTGACTTCAGTGGCCGTAAAACTTGCAAACTCTTTCCTGTGAACTCTTTGGGGAGCCAGCCTGCAGGAGCCTCAGAGGGAAGTTACTTCCCCTGGCCTCCAGCTGGGCAGGTGCCACTGTGGCCTGAACCTCTTGGACCAAGAACTCCAGAGCTCAGAGTTAGCCATATACTCCCTCCCAGGGCCTGGCATGCTGGGAGGGTCCTGGTGAATGAAGGAGTCCCCACTGTATGAGGCTCAGTTGCCTATTCCCAGGCCTCTTCCACTTCAGCATCCTCAGACCCCGTATTCAGCCAGGAGGCCCTAGCCCAACTCTGCAGTCTACGGACCTGACCCAGAAGTGGCTCCTGGGAGCTCCAGGATGGAACTTTGTTGACCCCTATTTGCTGGCCCATAGTGGCTTCTTTGGGTTCCAGGACATCTGTCCAGTGACAATGAAAATACTGTCACTATTTTACTTCTGTCTGGAAGTCCTTCTAGGATAAGGACTGAGTTTTGTTCATCTTCGTATCTCACCCTCACCATGGGTCTTGGCACAAAGCAGAGATTTTAGGGATATCTGTTGGGTGGCTGAATCAGAGGCCCAAGCATTGGTGCCAAAACCTCTCTCAAAACACCTGGCCCCTCTCTTTCAGGAACCAGAGCCATCAAAGCTGAACTCCTCCTAAAGGACCCTAGAGGCCCCTGTGGCCTGAGCCATCTATGTCTCCAGCCAGGTGGATGGGCTGATTCCAGTTCATTAGCCAACTTCTGGCCAAGCCTGGGCCAAGGTTTCCACTTGGAGAAAGTCCTCCTGGTTGGGCTGGCTGAGGACCCAACTTGGAATCTCTGACTAATCCCAGCTGTCCACCCTTGATCCCAGGGACAAAAGAAGCAGTTGGCACTAAAGCCCTTCTCTGGGTCACCACTGCCTGCCTGGGTGAGCGGTGGCTGGACCCTGGGGTCGGGACTTAGCACTCTGATGTCTCTTCTGGTTTACCTTCCACTCTCAAAAGCCACGCCAGTTTGCAGAAAGCCCCAACCTCTACTCTGGGAACTGTGTACAGTGACTGACAGGGGGCCAAGCCTGGCTGGATGCTTTCTGGAAAGAAAACTGCTCTCTCTGAGTGTGGGGGGCGGTGCTTGCCCACATCAAGGGCAGTGGGATTCCAGGTGGGAGGTCAGAGGGAAGGACCGTCAGTCTAGACAGGGACTTCAAAGGGCCCCCCCCAGGCCTCCTGCTTGGGCATTCAGCTGCAGGATGGGCTGAGTGGCCAGTCTGGCAGCTGGCAAAACATGACACTGTGGCTCAAGGTACCAAATTGCAAATAAAGATGGTGCCCAAAAGCAGCTTATAAGTCATGGTGACAGTGGCATTCTCCCAGGGATCAAGGAGCCATGGTGGCTTCAGAGTCTGCATTAGCATCTCCTGGGATGGAAGGACAGGCGTCCTGATGAGAGTAGGGTTCTGTGGATACCTAGGTCACCTCTCCTAGGCATCCACAACCAAGTTCTCACTGAATGTTTAGCTGCCACTTTGTGACTGGTCCGTGCTGAATTCCTACTCGACAAAACGGGCCTCTAGGCTGGCTTTGTGTATTGATACTGAGGAGAGGAAGCTGAATTTATTACGCACCAACTGTATACCTAGCTCAGTGCTAGACTTTGGGAATAGAAAGAAGGAGAGTTTACCCTCCAGAAGCAGGTGGGGGCAGCAGGCCAGGGGGTAGGAGAGACTAGGTGGAGTGTGAGTCCAGACTGGAGCTTCCCTGGGAACAGCTGGAATGGAATGACCGAAGCACTTTATCCTTGTGGGCGGAGCTGTCACTTCGTCCAGAAAATAAGGTCTTTGGTGGGACAGTTCCCTGGAAAGAGGGGGGAGAGGAAGCAGTGTCTGGGCCCAAGGCTGCAGCTGTATCCTCTTCCCCGCCTCTTTCCAGCTTTCCTTCACTGCCAGCTCCAGGCCCATCACTCCTCCTGCCCCCCCCCCCCCAAAGATCCTCGCGGAGGCATGAAAGGTCCCTGGCACTCCCCACGCCACCTGCCTCCTGGTCTTCATGTTCCCATGTGACTCAGGAGGGTGGAGGAATAGCCGGGAAGTCTCCCCGGCCGCCAGCCAGAATTTCTAGCCTTTCCTACGGGACCCGGATGGCCTGCAGACCCCTGGGTCCTGCCAAACCTACGGGATCTAGACCTGGCTTCCGTCCGGAAAAGCCTGGTGCTTCCCACTCAGGAAGAGGCTGCCTTGTCCAGGGCGTGGCTGGTGGGCCTGGGCAGGGGCCAGTGCCAGCTGTGTAGCCAATCCCCCCTCTGAGCTCTCACCCACTTCAGTGAACAGTGTTTGTAACTCTTGCCAAACGCTGGCTGGGTCATGGAGATATGGCCAGAGAACTCTAGGCTAGTACATCATGGCAGGGGGGTGGGGTGTGCACACACACACACTCTGAGGAGGTCACACCTAAATGATCCTAGGGTCTTCAGCAGCGGCAGTGGATTGGCCAGCGTTGGAGGAAGAGGGGCTGCCAAGGCAGCGGCTTCACTAGGGTTGGTGACATGGGTCATCCAGTGCAGTAACTCATCACAACCCTCCTCCTTTGTCACCGGCCAGTAGGCTGCAGCCCCTGCCACCTTAACCAATGGAAGAGGAGGGGAGCTGCAAGGGAGGCAGGTAGAGGGAGGATCTGGTGCTTATCTTCTGGGACCCCAAGAGCCTGCACCCCTTTAGAGCAAAATGACCTATGCTAACTCCAAGGATGCCATCAAGCATAAATTACAAGCAAACTGCTACGAAGAGGCCAAGGAACACTGCACCCTGACCAAGAAGTTGCGGGGCAGCGCTGTCATCTCCCTGGAGGGTAAGGCCCCTCCAGCCTCCTGCCTGGAGCATCCAGCAGATCCAGATCTGCCTGTGGGGGGGTGCAGCCTGCCTCTTCCTGCCAGACCAGAGAGGCTGGGGATCCCAACAGGGGAATGACAATCTCTTCACCCCAGTTGCCCAATAGCCTTACCACCCCCTCAATCTTCCTCCTCCCTCCATCCCTGATGGCTCTTCCCAAACCACTTTGGATCTTCTAATTCCTCCTGGGTTGACACAGACCAAGTGGCCCCCAGGCATCCAGTTTGGGAGGGGCTTGTATTTTTGAATGACACCCCCACACTCCAAATGTCCCTCCCCCTTTCCAGGCTGCCAACTTCAAACTGCAATAGTACCTCTGTGCTTGTCTGTTTTGTGTAGAAATGGAATGTTGTAAAGATGACCCTTTCCCACACTTGTTTGGAGTCTGTAAGGAGTCTTCGATTAAAAAAAGTTTTTTTAAAGACAACTACAACAAAAACCCACTAGTGGGTGGTTCTCCCACTGGCCCCACCCATGGGAGGGGATACTACACTGCCTGACATAGACCCCAGTGGTATCACTGCTCTGGACTCTGGAATCTGCCCTGGGGACAGCCTGCCGGAAACCCAGAGACCAGTCCTGAGCCCCACAAAGCCCTCCTGGAGCCTCAGGAACCTAAGTCAGATATTTTGTTATGGGAGGCCTCAGCCCCCAAAGCCCAGTTTAAGAAGACTCAGGAGGCACTGGGCTTTTCTGGACGGTGGAAGGAAGCAGTCCAAGCAGCTGGCCTTGGGGGCCCCCACTACTGCCCGGGCACTGTCTATGGGCAGAATTTTTCCTTCTTTCCACTTTCTGGCATCGCTGAGCCCATTCCCAGTACATGTTAAGCAGGGCTCAGTCCCTTGTCAACAAGCACTATTGCCAGGGCCCAAATAGTGAGAAGGCAGGAGGCCAGGGTCTCATTGAGTAGGTGCTGCCCGGTCTGTAGGTGCCAGTTCTGGGAAGGTGGGACTGTGCAAGAGTCAACTTTCCTCTCCTGTCCTTGGTCATTTGTCTCTCTCTATGTTTTCAATCTTAATGTCTTTTATTGGGTCTGAAGTTCTGCTCCTAGAGTCTATGTAAGTGGGGCTGAGAAGCCTAGGAAGCTAATAAGAGTTCTCTCCCTTCTTCCAGTAGGTTCTTCTTGCGGCTTCCTGGAGAGCCAGAGCAGGAACACATCCAGGGCACAGTGTTCCCTTTGGCTTTTTTGCAACTTCTGGTCCTCCGTATCTCCACCTCAGCAAGGTTTTCTCTCTGACACTGGGCTCTATTCACATAGGTCAAAGGTCAGGAGCAGCATTTTCAATTGCAGGGGTATGACAACCTAGATAATCCTTGAAGGTATGTCCTGAATAATCATGGAAGTGCAGATGTGGCACTGTAGGATAATGCACTGGACCGCTAGGTTGGCGGTTCAAAGTCATCATTTGCTCTTCAGAAACCCTATACAGCATTACTATGAGTCAGAATGGACTCAGCTGCACTTAACAACAACAAAAGGTGTATTAGGAGTCCTGGTGTGGCGCTGTGGAATAATGCACTGGATCGCGAGGTTGGTTTGAATCCTAAGGCTGGTGGTTCAAACTGCTCCTTGGAAATGCTATACAGGGAGACTATGAGTCAGAACCAACTTGACGCCACTTAACAACAACAAGGACAAGCATTGGAATCCTGATATGGTACCAGGATAAGCACTGGACTGCTAACCACAAGGTCAGAGGTTCAAATCCACCAGCTGCTCTTTGGAAACCCTATACAGGGTTGCTATGAATTGGCACCGACTCAATGGCACTTAACAACAAAGATGTATTATAATGAAATGTGCAAAGACCTGAAGTTACAAAGCCAAAAGAGAAGAGCATACTCAGCATCTCTCAAGTTCAAATTACTGAAGAAAAACATCAAGCCTACAATTACAATATTGAAGGATTTTATGGGTAAATACTGAATGACGCAAATAGCATCAAAAGAAGATGGAAAAAATATGCAAAGTCACTGTACCAAAGAAATGGTCGATGTTCAGTCATCTTAAGAATTAACAGTACTGAGGGAAGAAAGCCTAGCTGCACTGAAGGCACTGGTTAAACACAAGGTTCCTGGAATTGACAGAATACAAATTGAAAGCTTTCAACAAACTGATGCAGCACTAGAGACTCTCACTCATCTAGGCCAAGAAATTTGGAAGACAGCTAACTTACCAACCGATTGGGAGAGATCTATATTTGTACCCATTCCAAAGAGAGGTGACCCAACAGAAGGCAGAAGTCATCAAATTATGTCATTAATATCACATACAAGTAAAAGTTTGCTGAAGATAATTCAAAAGCAATCGCAACAGTACATCAACAGGGAGCTGCCAGAAATTCAAGCCAGATTCAGAAGAGGACATGGAAAAGGGATATCATTACTAACGTCAGATGGATCTTGGCTAAAAGCAGAGAAGACCCAAAAGATGTTTACTTGTGCTTTATTACTATACAAAGGCTTTTGACTGTGTAGATCATGACAATCTATTGGATAACATTATGAAGAATGTGTATTCCAGAACACTTAATTGTGCTCATGAGAAACCTGTACATAAATCCAGAGGCAGTTGTGAGAACAGAACAAGAGGGTAGGTACTGAATGGTTTTAAATAAAGAAAGGTGTGCGCCAGGGTTGTATCCTTTCACTATATTTATTCAATCTGTATGCTGAACAAATAATCTAAGAAACTGGATTATATGAAGAACGTGGAATCAGGATTGGGGAGAGACTCATTAGCAACCTGCGATATGAAGATAATACAACCTATATTGCTGAAAGTGAAGAGGACTTAAAATATTTACTCATGAAGATCAAAGATTATAGCCTTCAGTATGGATTACACATCAATGTAAAGATAACAAAAATCCTCACCACTGGACCAATAAATAACATCATGATAAATGGAGAAAAGATTGAAGTTGTCAAAAGACTTCATTTTGCTTAGTTCCACAATCAACACTCATAGAAGCAGCTGTCAAGAAATCAAATGACATATTACATTAGGCAAATCTATTACACAAGACATCTTTAACGCCTTAAAGAGCAAAGCTGTCAGTTTCAGGACTAAACCAAGGTGTTTTCAATTGCCTCGTATGCATGGGAAAGTTGGCCCATGAATAAGGCAGATCAAAGAAGAATTGATGCATCTGAGTTACGGTGTTGGAGAAGGATATTAAAAGCATCGTTAAGTGCCAGAAGAACAAACAAATCTGTGTTGGAAGAAGTACAGTTAGAATGCTCCTTAGAAGCCAGGATGGCAAGACTTTGTCTCTCATACCTTGGCCATATTATTAGGATGGCAAGACTTTGTCTCTCATACCTTGGCCATATTATTAGGAGGGTCTGGTTGATGGAGAGGGACCTCATGCTTGGTAAAAATGGAGGGTCAATGGAAAAAGAGGATTGGCACAGTAGCAGCAGCAATGGGCTCAAACATAACAATGGTGAGGATGGCACAGGCCCGGACAGTGTTTCATTCTGTTGTGAATAAGGTTTCTATGAGTTGGAACTGTCTTGATGGCACCTGATGTGGCGCTGTGCGTTAATGCGTCAGACTGCAGAGTCATTTGAACTGCAAGGTCAGCAGTTCAAACTCACCAGCTGCTCCTTGGGTCGCTATGGGTCAGAACTGACTGGACGGCACTTAACAACAACAACAACAACAAAATAGATGGTGTCTTGGTGTGGCACTGTAGGATAAATACTGGACTGCTAACCACAAGGTTGGCAGTGCAAACCTACCAGCTGCTTCTCGGAAACCCTATACAGGATTGCTATGAGTTGTAACTGACTAGATAACACTAAACAACAACAACAAAGATGTCTAAAAAAGGAGACCTGGTGAAGCTGTGTGTTAGGCACTGGGCTGCTAACTACAAGATGGGTGGTTCAAATGCTCCTTGGAAGAAAGACGATAAAAAATCAGTCTCCGACATCATATGTAGGGTCACTATGATTTGTAATCGACTCTGTTGCAGTAGGCTTGGTTTTGGATTTGTTTTAAAGATGTTCATTGGAGGTCTGGTGGTGCAGCAATTAAAGCACTTTCATGTAACTGTTAGGTTGGGGGTTTGAACCCAACAGTTGCTCCATGAGTGAAAGATGTGGCAGTCTGCCTCTGGAAAGATTACAGACTTAGAAACCCGGTGGGGGCAGTTCTACTCTGTCCTAGATGGTTGCTAGGAGCTGTAATCGATTCGATGGCATTGAGAAAGATGTCCAACTGTGTTCCATAAGATTTTCAATGCTTAATTTCCAGAATTATATGTTAGGCATTTATTCTGAGGCATCTCTGAATGGACATGAATGGCCGACATTTTGGTTAGCAGTAAAGCATGGTAACCATTTGCACCATCAGCAACTGGTCTTTAAAGGCATCCACACTCCTAGCCCTCAGAACCTGTGACTATGTTACTTTGCATGGCAAAAGAAGCTTTGCTGATGTGATAAAGCATCATGTGTTTTGAGATGAGGAGATTGTCCTGGATTATCTGGGTGGGCCCAATTCAATCAGAAGGGTCCTTATAAGAAAGAGGCAGGAGGACTAGAGTCATAATAGGAGATGTGGTAATAGCAGCAGATGTCGGAGACAGAGAGAGAGAAGAGCTTTGAAGATGCTATGCTGCTGGCTTTGAAGATGCAGGAAAGGGAGCATAAGCTCTTTTGGAATGTGGGCAACCTCTTTTGTCATTTTTGTTAATTGCCACTGAGTCAGTTCTGACTCATAGTTCTGTATAGGGTTTCTAAGGCTGTAAATCTTTGCAGAAGCAGAAAGCCCCATCTTTCTCCTGAGGAGTAACTGGTGGGCTTAAATCTCTCTGACCTGTGGCTTTCAGTTCCGTTCTCCTATAGAGTCACTGCCCTCCTAGACAACCTCTGGTGGCGGTGGTTGTTATGTGCCAATGAGTTGGTTCTGACTCATAGTGACCCTGTGTAAGGTTTCTGAGGCTGTAAATATTTATGGGAGTTGAAAGTCTCATCTTTCTCCCATGAAGCAGTTGAGGGGTTTGAATTGTTGACCTTTTAGTTAGCAGTCCATCATGTAACCCACTACGCCACCAGAGCTCCCTGGACATAGCAGCCAGAAAAGTCAAGGGTATGGATTCTTCCCTGGAGTCTCTAGAAAAGAACTTAGTCCTCCTAAAACCTCGACTTTAGGAATTTTAACCTCTAGAACTGTGAGAGATAACATTGTATTGTTTTAAGCCACTAGGTTTAAGGCATTTTGTTATAGCAGCAATATGTAACTCACACAGGTGACATCTGTGGTTTCACCTGCCCTGTCCGGTATTCCTCCTCCCTCTGCCAACAGCTCCTGGACCTTCCTTTGGGAATTGTCCCTCTCCTAATTCCCTCCTCTGACCTAGCCAGCAAGATCACTGCATCTCCCAGCACAGGACAAGTGGTCTGAACAGAGTGTGCAAAACCCGATTCTGGGACTTTATCTGAAAATGTAGGAAAGAATCACTCTTCCCACTGAGGTGGCTGAATACATAGAAGCTAAGCCTGGGGCTGCTGGCAGTCATTTGGCCACTATGAGGTGACAGCCTGGAATCCAGAGCTCAGCAGTGTCCTGGATATGCCTGGATGAAACCAATCCTGATATACAAACCATCACCTCATCATGGAGTCCGTGGGTGGTACAAATGATTAAATGTTCAACTACTAACTGAAAGGTTCACGTACAGCAGAATAGTCTCGGAAATCTGCTTCTGAAAGGCCTTTTAAACCCTATGTTGTTTTAGGTGTCTTCAAATCAGTATCGACTCACAGTGACCCTATACACAACAGAATGAAACACTTCCTGATCCTGGGCCAACCTCACAATCATTGCTAAGTTTGAGCCCCATTGATGCTGCCACTGTGCCAATACATCTCGTTGCAGATCTTCCTCTTTTTCTCTGAATTTCTACTTTACCAAACACGATGTCCTTCTACAGGGACTGGTCCCTCTTGACAGTAAATTCAAAGGATGAAAGACAAAGTCTGACCATCCTGGCTTCCAAGGAGCATTCTGGAACACGCAGATTTATTTGTTCTTTTGTCAGTCTATGGTACTTTCAATATTCTCCTCCAACATCATAACTCAAATGCATCAGTTCTACTATGGTCTTCCTTATTCATGATTCAACTTTCACATGCATATGAGGTTATTGAGAATATCATGACTTGCATCAGGTGCACCTCAGTCCTCAAACTGACATCTTTGTTCTTCAACACTTTAAAGAGGTCTTGTGCAGCAAATTTGCCCATTGTAATATATCGTTTGATTTCTTGACTGCTGCTTCCATAAGTATTGCTAGTTGATCTAAGCAAAATGAAGTCATTGACAATGTAAATTTTTTTCTCCATTTATGTGGATATTATTTATTGGTCTAGTGGTGAGGATTTTTGTTTTCTTTACATTGAGGTGCAACCCATAACGAAGGCGGTGATCTTCACCAATAAGTATTTTAAGTCCTATTGGCATTCAGCAAGCAAGGCTGTATTATCTGCACACTGCAGGTTGTGAATGAGCCTTTCTCCAATCCTGATGCCACGTGTTCCTTCATATAATTTAGCTTCTCTGATTATTTGCTCAGCATACTGATTAAATAAGTATGGTGAAAGAATACAACCCTGGCTCACACTTTTCCTAATTTTAAACCATTTAGTGTTCCCTTCTTCTGTTTGAACAATTGCCTATTGGTCTGTGTACAGATTCCTCATGAGCACAATTAAGCGTTCCAGAATACTCATACTTCACAATGTTGTCCATAGCTTGTCATGATCCACACAATTGAAAGCCTTTGTGTAGTAAATAAAGCACAAGTAAACATCTTTCTGGTATTCTCTGCTTTCAGCCAAGATCCATCTGTCGTCAGCAATGATATCCCTCGTTCCTCTTCTGAGACCAGCTTGAACATCTGGAAGGTTCAATTCTGTTGCTCTTCATCCTGTCTCAATATTCAATCATCTGGTGCTGACAGTGTTTCTCTGCTATTCATAAGATTTTCAGTGACTAAATATTAAGAAGTAGTTCGTCTCTCCTGCTTCCTAGTTCATCTTCGTCTGGAAGCTCATCTGAAACCTGTCCACCATGGGTGACATGGCTTCCAGAATCACAGCAGCACATAAGCCACCACAGTACGACAACCTGACAGACAAGTGGTGATAAGACCCTATGGAGCAATACTTTTCTATACACATGGAGTCGCCATGAGGCAGAAGCAAATCAATGGCAGACAACAACAATAACAACAGCAAACTCACCATTTTTGCTTAAGCCTGCTGGAGGTACATTTCTGTCACTCATACCCCAAAGAGTCCTGTCATAAAGTCACTCCCAGCTACTTGTGTTGAGATCAGTTTTCTGACAGGGGAGAGAAAAAGGATAGAGTTAGAGTTCACAGCATGCAAATTACCTTAATACTGGGGCTATCTTCTTGACCCTGACTATTTCAGTGTTTGTTGGGAGTAACTGTGCATTATTGGACTACTTCCTGAACAAGTTTAGTTTAAGAGCTTCCATGAAAATCTTAGTGTACTGCTGTATCAACATCTTTCATCTGTCATGGGTTTGCAATGAAAGACAGCAGAGAATTGCATTTCCAGACTCCTAAAAGTCATTACCAGCCGCTCCGCTGGAGAAAGATGAGGCTTTCTACTCCC
This sequence comes from Chrysochloris asiatica, assembly GCF_000296735.1. Lineage (NCBI taxonomy): Eukaryota > Metazoa > Chordata > Mammalia > Afrosoricida > Chrysochloridae > Chrysochloris > Chrysochloris asiatica. Next base: position 945,251 of record NW_006408741.1, read on the forward strand.
GTAAGGATTTACACCCTCGGAAACCCTGTACAGGGTCGCTATGGGTCGGAACCGACTCAACGGCACTTAACAACAACAACAACAACAAAAGTCATTAAGGAGTCCTGGTGTGGCACTGTGGATAAATGTGTCAGACTGCAAAGCCATTTGAAGGTAAGGTCAGTGGTTCAAGCTCACCAGCTGCTCCTCAGAAATCCTATACAGGGCTGCTATGGGTTGGAACAAACTTGATGGCACTTAACAACAACAACAACAAAAGTCACTAAGTATGTCTTAGTCTTTCCCTGGAGTACCTAGGTTGTGAAAATGGTTAAACACTAGACAATTGGCTGAAAGATTGGTGGTTGGAACCCACTCAGAAACAGCTTGGAAGACAGGCTACAAAATGATGAAAATGTTTTAGACATTATCAACCACCTTGAGTCAGTGAGTTGCTGGGCCTGGGGGCACAGGACCATTGTCGATGAACATAACATGGTCCCCAAAGGCAATGTTCTACATCCTACTTTGGTGAGTGGTGACTGGGACCTTAACAGCTCATGAGAATGCTGACGACAGAGGGGCAGGGCAGACTTTGGTTGGTTGATGATAAATGAAGGGGATTGTAACCATGGCAATGAAACGATATATGATAGGATGAATGTAAAGCTAATGTTCTCCCACGTAAACTATCACATAAATCACAATAAAACATTAAAAAAAAAAAAAAAGCTCATGAAAGCCCATCTAAGGTGTAACTATTGGTCTTTCCATGTACAGAAGAAAGAAAAGTGACAAAAATGAAGATGCATGGAGTCAATTAGTCCAATGGACTAATGGAACATGTGAACATCAGTCTCCAGAACCCTGAGACAAAAAGACCTAGATGGTGCCCAGCTATCACAACCAGTTGTTCTGAAAGATATCATATTAGAAGGGCCTAGATAGAGTAGAGTCCTCGTGTGGTGCTGTGGGTTAATGCGCTGGACTGCAAAGTCAGTTTGAACCTCATGGTCGGCGATTCAAGCTCACCAGCTGCTCCTTGGAAACTCTATACAGGGTTGCTACGGGTCAGAACTGACACAACGGGACTTAACAACAACAACAACAGATAGAGTGGAACAAAACTCATACTTATCAAAAAGACCAGGCTTACTGATCAGAAAGAAACTGGAGGAATCCAAAAATATGGTCTTTGGCCACCCTTTAAGTCTAGAACTGAGCTCACCCTTCTGGCTCAGTTTTCAACCAAGTAGATAGATAGGTAGATAGATAGATAGATAGATAGATAAGTATAGGTAGGTAGATAGATAGATAGATAAGTATAGGTAGGTAGGTAGATAAATAGATAGATAGGTAGATAGGTAGATAGATAGATGTAGGTAGGTATAGGTAGGTAGATAGATAGATAGATAGATAGATAGATAGATAGATAGATAGAGGTAGATAGATAGATAGATAGATAGATAGATAGATAGAGACAACACTAGTGAGATATGTTCTCCATAGAGTGGTCAGCCATTCAAGATCAAAAGGGCAACATTTGCCTGAGGACAAAGTTCAGAAGGATTGGGAAGGAGGGTGGAATTGAAATAGGGATCACAGGGAGAAGTGGGGTAACTGTTGTTACATAGAGGGGGTTGATTTGATTTATGTAAAACTGATATCTGCTCTGTAAACCTCCATTCAATTCACAATAAAAAGTTTCCAAAGAAATTTTTAAAAAATACAAAAAACCAAAACCCATCAACCCAATGGAACAGTTCCACTCTTCACACATAGGGGGCGCCATGAGTCAGAAGTGACTGCATGACAACTAGCAGTAACAATCTGTTTCTAGAGTCCTGTGGTCAAGAAATGCATGCTGGACCCACATCTGGACCAACTTGATGGGAGCTGCATTAACTGGGGGTTACACAGAGATGTGTAGGCTGGTCTTCTTCCATCTGCAGAGGCATTGAAGGGTTTGGTATGTGTTGGAGGAACTTGTCAGAAAGTGAAGTAAAACTCTTGCCACTCTCCTAGCTTCCCTTCCCTGGGTGAGTACCTGACTCGGTTCTTCTAGATACCCTCCTGCAGATGGAGACCTTCTCTTCTGATTTTCTCCTTCACGACAGTCTAGAAAAGAAGACATGAGGCAGGAGAAAGAAAAGCAGTTGGTAGATTGCTGGAGACACCTCATGTGTGCAAGTGAGATAGCTGGTATAGAGTGAAAAACCAAAGGAACCATTATTATCATCAGACTAGAAACCAGGTGGGCAGTGCTTCTGTGCCTTCTGTGAGTGGAAGTCTGTTAAAGTCTTGTGGCTTCTGTTTCCATATCCAGGGAGAGCAGAAGGGCTACAGCTCTCCCCTTGGCCATCAGGATTGGTGTGCCATTGGAAAATAGCAGTGCCAGTCATCTTCTGCCCGCCCCTCTAGATCCTTACACCGCCATCCTCCTGATTTCTGCCTCAGAGGCTGACCTGCATGGACCACATCAAGGGACTCCCATACCCTCACAAAGGGATGGGTGGTTTGCATTGAATTATATCTTCCCCAAATATAGAAAAATGAAATGAAAAATTAACAGAATTTTTTGATGAACTTTTAGAAGCCCCCGCATATGGACTTGGAATCGTAACCCTTCAATCCCATTTGGGAATAGGGCTTTCTCTTTCATGTTAATGAGGCCACCTCAGCATAGAGTTGTAATTTCCCTTACCATAATGTCTTCCAGCTCAAACCATGTTGTTTGTTGTTGTTGTTATGTGCGTGGAGTCGGTTCC
>NW_006408741.1:948842-961411 GCF_000296735.1 Chrysochloris asiatica
CAACAACAACAACACTGTGAGGGAATGATTTTCTGTTTGTTAAACCGTGTGTGGTATTCCCGTTACAGCAGCGATGCGCAGGACTACAAGGTCGGTTTGAACTGCAAGGTGGGCAATTCATGTTCACCAGCCACTTTGGAAATCGTATACACAATCACTATGGGTCAGAACCGACTTGATGGCTTAACTGACTTAACAACAAGAAGAAACAAACTTAGATAACAAGTGATACAGCTGAACCCAGACTGACCAGGCTGTGACTTTGGTGCTGTGGGCACCTCGGATCTATCTGCCCCCTACAAAGCCCCCTCTGGCATAGTAAATGAACAGACTGGAGCCCTGTTGTAATGGGTTGAGTTGTGTGCTCCCCAAACATGTTAAAGTCCTAATGCCTGGTACCTATGAATGTGAACCTTTTTTGAAAATAGGGCCTTTGCAGATGTAATCCAAATGAGGAGATTAGGATGGATCCTACTCTAATCTGACGTTCTTAAAAGACGAGAAGAGGCACGGGGAGAAGAAATCCACGTGAAGATGGTGACAGAGATTGGAGTGATGCACCTACAAGCGCAGAGGATCACTGACAACCACTAGAAAGAAGATGGAAGATGCAAGGGAGGGTCCTCCCTATTCTTCAGAGAGAGCATGGCCTTGATTTCAGACTTCTTTAAGAAGTTCTAGCTTCCAGAACTGTGAGATAATACATTTATGTTGCTTAAACCACCCAGTTTGTGAGGCAAACCCTAGGAAACTAATTTGGTGGAGTCTTGTATGTTTCTATGATGCTGAATATGTACAGTCATTGTTTATGTATGTTTCTGAAAAAATGTGTTTGCAACGAACAAGTCATTGCTCTTGCAAAATTCTAACATGCTATCTCCAGTGTTCTTTCTATCACCAAGGCCATGTTTTCCAAATACTGCTCCTTTGTTTCCAACTTTCACATTCCATTCACCAGGAATTATCAGTGCATCTTGATTGCATGCTTAATCAGTTTCAGATTGGAGACGTTGATAAAAATCTTCCATTTCTTTATCTTGGTCATTAGTGGTTGTTCTATAAATTTGAATAATAGTTACATTAACTGCTTTTTTGTGTGTTGTTGTTAAGTCCCGTAGAGTTGGTTCCGACCCATAGCCACCCTGTATGGGGTTTCTGAGGAGCAGCTGGTGAGCTTGAACCACCGACCTTGCAGTTCAAATGACTTTGCAGTCTGGCACATTAACCCACAGTGCCACAGCAGGGCTCCGTGGATCTTACCCTTTCACTGACATTATTGCACTTGAGTATGAATCTTGAAACGTTCTTTCTGACAGTGAATGCAATGCTGGTACTCCTCAGTTTGTCATAGACTAAATGATTTTCTGATTCAGTATTGCCAATACTAGTCCACTTCAGCTCACTAATGCCTAGGATAATGAGGTTCAAACATTGCATTTCATTTTTGACTACTTTCAACTTTCCTTGATTCATATATTGCACATTCCGTGTATGATTATTAAAAGATATTTACAGCTGCTTTTTTTCATTTTGAGTCATTCCACATCAACAAATGAAAGTCCTGAAAGCTTTACTCCACCCATGTCATTAAGGTCATCTCTGCTTTGAGAAGGTCGCTCTTCCTAAGTTGTATTTTGAGTGCCTTCTGGAACTATATCAGACACTGTTCCTCTACTATTAATAGAATTTTATTTTCACTGTTGTTGTTAAGTACCGTGGACTCGGTTCTGACTCATAGTGACCCTGCACAGACTTTCCAAGGCTGAAAATCCTTACAGGAGCAGAAAGCCTCATCTTTCTCCCATGGAACAGCTGGTAGTTTCAAACTGCTGACCTTGAAGTTAGCAGCCCAATTTGTAACCACTATGTTTGGAAGTCAATTTTAAGGTCCTCCCTCCTAGCCTGTCTTAGTTTAGAAGCTCCACCAAAACCCAGCCACCATGGGTGATCTAATATAAATGGCAATTACATGAAGACCTTGCCAGACAGAATATACAGGAATGAAACTGGCTACATCTGTGGGAAGAGACAATGGAAAAGCCCAATACCATCGTAAGAACAAAGCTAAGAGCTGATTATGGAACAGATCATCTATTGCTAATATGCAAATTCAAGTTGAAGCTGAAGAAAATGAAAACAATCCACAGAGTCAAAGTGTGACCTTGGGTATATCCCACATGAATATAGAGACCATCACAAGAATAGACTTACTGCATTGAACACTAATGATCAAATACCAGACTTAAATATCAACTTACGTTGTGCAGCGGCATCAAGAACATCATACATAAAGGTCATCAAAAAGATAAGAAAGAAAGAAATGATCAAAATGGATTTCAGAAGAGACATTGAAACCAGCTAAAGTGACTAGAATAAATGAAGTAAAAGAGCTGGACAGAATATTTCAAAGGACAGCTTGAGAAGACAAAATCAAGTATCATACTGAAATGTGCAAAGACGGGGAGTTAGAAAACCAAAAGGGAATAACACGCTCAGCATTTCTCAAGCTGAAAGAACTGAAGGAAAAATTCAAGCCTCTAAGTTGCAATATTCTATGGGCAAAATATGGAACGATACTGGAAATGTCATAAGAAGATGGAAGGAATAACAGGACATTGTACTATAAAGAATTGCTCGATGTTCAACCATTTTAGGAGGTAGCATATGATCAAGAACGGATAGTATTGAATGAAGGAGTCCAATACGCACTGAAGTTGTGAAAAAACAAGGCTCCAGAAATTGATGGACTACCAATTAAAACAGATGCAACTCTCAAAGTGATCTCTGGTCTATGCCAAGAAATTGAGAAGACAACTACCTCGCCAACCAACTGGAAGAGATCCACAGAATGCCGGTGATCCACAAAATGCAGACATTTCCAAAGAGTATCGTCAATATCATTCATAAGTGAAATTTTGCTGAAGATAATTTTAAAATGGTTGTAGTATAATATAACATGGACAGTGAACTGCCAGGAATTCAAGCTGGATTCAGAAGAGGATGTAGAACCAGATGACATCATTACTGATGTCAGATATCATCGGCTAAAAGCAGAGAATACCAGCACAATGTTTACTTGTGTTTTATTGACTGTGCAAAGGTATTCAACTGTGTGGATCATAACAACCTATGGATAACATTGTGAAAACTTGAAATTCCAGACATTTAATTGTGTTCATGTGGAATCTGAATATAGCTAGACCAAGTCATTGGGATAAAACAAGGGGATACTGCATAGTTTAAAATCAGGAAATGTGTACGTCAGGGTGTGTTTTTTCACCACACTTATTCAATCTGTATGCTGAGCAAATAATCTGAGAAATTGGATTACATGGAAGAAGAACATAGCATCAGGATCAGAGGAAGACTCATCAATAGCCTTAAGTAATTAATACAGATGACAGCCTTCCTTGCTGAAAGTGAAGAGGATTTGAAGCTCATACTGATGAAGATCAAAGACCACAGCCTTCTGTTTGGACTGCACCTCAACATAAAGAAAACAACAATTCTCACAACGGAACCAATCAACAACATGATAAACGGAGAAAATGTTTAAGGATTGTTAAGAATTTCATTTTACTTGGATCCACAATCATATTATCAGAAGGGATGGTCCCTGGAGAAGAACATCGTGCTTGGTAAAGAAGAGGGTCAGAGAAAAGGATTTAAAAAATTTGTTCAGCTTAACTACTATTTATTGAAAAGAACAGAAACAATAGAGGACAAGGCCCCTAGACAGGGTGGAAAAAGACAAGTATTGCATGTCTACCTTCTGCTCAGCATAGCCTCTTATTTCCTCACTGGGCCATCTTGTTGTTGATGGGCATCTTGGAGAAACAGTCAGACTGCATGTACACAGCTATTTTCTCTAAAGCCTCAAAATGGCACATGAAAGCCTTCAGATTTTGGAACTCATCCAAGCACTTGGGCTCAAATTGTGGTTCTGATCTAAGACATCGTAAGTGAGAAAGTCCATAAAGGTGAGCTTTTCCCCTGCAAGCCAGGAGAATTTCCTCAAAGAGAACAAAAACAAATTGTTTCCGTTGTCCAGGTAGCTGTTCCAAGTATTGAGGCTTCAAATTTTCATGGTCAGGGTTGTAGCCGAACCGTACATGTTGCACGCGGAAATCCATTACTTGATTTTCTATGATGTCCACTCGAATCTTTTCTTCTTCTGTCTTGCCACACATATTGTACTTGTGAGCAATGTAACGCAAAATGGCATTGCTCTGGGTGGTCTTGTTCTTCCCATCCATGAGGTAGGGCAAATTAGGAAAGGCCAGGTCTAACTTGAATTTCACATCCAATTATTGGCTTCGATCATAGTCTGGAGCTTCTCTGCATGTGCACCGTTTCTCCTCATAATTGTTGTTGTTGTTGTTAGGTGACATCGAGTCGGTACTGATTCATAGTGACCTTATGCATAGCAGAACGAAACACTGCCCAATCCTGGGCCAACCTCACTACTGCTACCATGCTTGAGTCCATCGAAAGCTGCCACTTAGCCAATCCATCTCGTTGAGGGTCTTCCTCTTTTTCTCTGACCCTCCACCTTACCAAACATGATATTCTTCTCCAGCGTCTGGTCCCTCATAATTGGTATCCATGAATTCTAGGAGTAGAAGGATAGCATGCTCCAGCCCGCAGATAACCCAGTTAACCCAGGAGCATAGACGAGTGAGTGGAAGAACTCATCTTGCATTTGTTTTTCAGACCATCAAGGACTGATACATGGATGCACAATGGGTTCAAACACGGCAATGATGGTAGGCAGGGTGCAGGGCCAGCAGTATTTCATTCTATTATACGTGCGGTTTCTAGGAGTCGTAACTGACTTAAGAGCACCTGACATCAACAAAGCATTCTGCTGAACAGGTTTCAGTGGAGCTGCCAGATTAAGATGGACTAGGAAGAAAGACCTGGGCATCTGCTTCTGAAGACCAACTGATGAAAACCCTGTGGATCACAAGGGGTCAATCCACAACTGGTCATTGGGATGGTGCCTGACCAGGCAGAATTTTGTCACATTGTGCATGGAGTCGCCATGTGTCCAGATCCACCTCACTGGCAACTAACATCAGTAAACGAATGTACCCATCTAACACATTCTGGTGTGCTCTGTGGGATAAAGCACTAGACTACGAAGTTGGTTTGAACCAAAAGGTTGGCAGTTCAAATTCACCAACCACTTCTTGGAAACCCTATACAGGGTCACTATGAGTTGGAACCGACTCAACGACACTTAACAATAACAACACATTCTAGTGGCATTGGAGGATAAGCACTGGATTGTTAACCCCAAGGTCAGTGGTTCAAACCCACCAGCCACTCCTTGGAAACCGTATACAGGGTCGCTGTAAATCGGAACCGACTCGATGCCACTTAACAACAACAGCAATAACACATTCTAGGTATGTGCCTTTAACCATCTCATATGGCCTCTGAACCTCATCTCCCTCTGATGAAAAAGGGACAAAATTCTCCCCTTTTCTGAGAAGTAAATGAAACTTGGATGTGAAGAGGCTACTTGGCCTCAGTAGACATTCAACAAATGTGTACAAATTTAAATTTTTGGTGGCTGGATAGTGGGACAACCACTGACATTTCTACAATTAGCTTCTGTCATTTCATGTCCCTTCTATGTTTCCTTCCTGTTTAACTTGTGCATGATAACCGCTCTACAGGCAGGGCATCTGTGCCTGTGCTTGTAACTCTTGGCATCCTCGACTAATGCTTGTGGAGAGGCTTCTGTGTACGATGTGCGAACTAATCTCGGGAGGGACGGGGAGGGCTCTGGTTTCTCTGGGATGTTCTTTGAATAAACGTGTCTGTGCTAACAAAGTGCCAGACGGTGCTGGACACGGGAAGGCAGAGGGGAGAGGGCACAGTCTGTAGTCAAAATGGGCTGTGTCTAATGCCTCATTCTGCCTCTCCCAGTTGTGAGTCAAGGAGCTCTGGTAGCGTAGTGGTTACGAATCGGGCTGCGAACCTTAAGGTCAGCGGTTCGAAACTACCAGCCGCTCCATGGGCGAAAGATGAGACTTTCTACTCCCATAAAGATTTACACCCTCGGAAACCCTGTACAGGGTTGCTATGGGTCGGAACCGACTCAAAGGCACTTAACAACAACAACAACAACAGTTGTGTGTCACAGTTTCCCCACTCTGTGCCTCAGTCTCCTCCTTTGTAAATCAAGGCCAGAAGTTCAAATTCCTCTAAGTATGTTGTTGTTAAGTGCCATCAAGTCGGTTCCAACCCACAGTGACCCTCTATAGGGTTTCCAAGGAACAACTGGTGAACTTGAACCATCAACCTTGCGGTTCAAACCAATTTTGCACATTAACCCACAGCGCCATACCAGGACTCCCTCCTGTAAGTATTGTTGTTGTTGTTGTTAGGTGCCATCAAGTCAGTACCAGCTCATAGTAACCTTATGTACAGCAGAACAAAACACTGCCCGGTCCTGGGCCAACCTCACTACTGTTGCCACGCTTGAGTTCATCGATGAACTTGGCCAATCCATCTCATTGGGGGTCTTCCTCTTTTTCTCTGACCCTCCACCTTACCAAACATGATATCCTTCTCCAGTGACTGGTCCCTCCTAACAATATGTCTGAAGTATGAGAGATGAAGTTTGACCATCCTGGCCTCCAAGGAGCACTCTGGCTGCACTTCTTCCAAAATGGATCTATTAGTTCTTTTGGCAGCCCATGACACTTTCAGTATTCTCCTTCAACATCATAACTCAAAAGCATCAGTTCTTCTACCGTCTTCCTTATTCACGGTCCAGATTTCACATGCATATGAGGTTATTGAAAATACTATGGCTTGGGTCAGGCGCACCTTAGTCCTCAAGCTGACATCTTTGCTCTCCAACACTTTAAAAAGGTCTTGTGCAGCAGATTTGCCTAATGCAATACATCGTGTGATTTCTTGACTGCTGCTTCCGTGAGAGTGAGCAGTAAATTAAATGGAATGTTTCGGAGCTTTGAATGGAACCTCGCTGTGCACACACGCAGTCACTAAGTCACGGCCTTTGTAGCTGTTTTATCGAGCAGCTCAAAGTGGTTGTAATTCGCTCCAATTGCGATGTCCTTCCCTGCAGCTGTGCTAGGTCAGACTGCTTTTTCCTGGCCCTCAACTCCTAGATCTTCAGTCACTTTCAGTTTTAAAAAGCATAGGTCTGTGCATTGTAACTTTCTGGTACCTTCTTTTCATTCTCCTCTTCTGCTTCTGTTTTAGCTCCTCCTCAGTGCTGGGTGGGACTATCCTTGGTGGTGGTGGTGATGGTGGTGTGCCGGGGAGTCAGTTCTGACTCATCGCAGCCCTGTACAGAGTTCCCAAGACTGTAAATCTTTATGGGAGCAGAAAGCTTCATCTTTCTCCTATGGAATGGCTGGTAGTTTCAAACTGCTGACTTTGAGGTTTGCAGCCTGACTTGTAACCACTACCCTATCAAAGCTACTTAAAATTTACCTGTGTCCCATTTAGCCCATGCAAACCTACCAAAGTGTTCTCCTATCTACCTTGTTCTTCTACCCCCTCCCTCACTGTGTATTTGAGTGCTTTCCAGCCTAAAAAGGACAAAGTCTATTGTTTTTAATTGGAATTTTCATTGACTAATTTTTGGAAGTAGACACCCCATGTCTTTCTTCCCAGTTTGTCTTAGTCTGAAAACTCTGCTGAAACCTGTCCACTATGGGAGACCCTGCTGCTAGCTGAAGTACCAGCACATGCAGGCCACCACAGGACAACAAACAGACAGACCAGTTGGGGGCAGGTGGTGTCACTGAAGGTGAGTGTAAATTTGGGGACAATAGGAAGTGTCTGTCCTGACTTGATACTCTAACACCGCTATTGCTACTGAATACTTGAACATTAGACATTTCTTGTTTTGTGCCTGTTGTCGGTGGGAGGAGATTAAGAGGGAGAAGGAGAGGAAGAACATCAGAGTGTGTGAAACCCCTTTCATATTTCTGAGATGGTCCCTTAAAGTCCTATCTGGAATCAGAGAGGTGAGCAGGAATCCCTTCTCATCACAGATTCGCTTGGCAGGATTTTGGGAATGTCTCACAGAACATTCCAGGCTAAAGGTACTACTTAGATCAGATAAGTCCACAGAGACCCCAGCAGGAAAGACACCTGAGACATCTCACGTTGGGGCTCTGGGTGTTAGGGAGAGATACTGGTCACAGCGTTGACCTGTGGTCGTCCATTGCCTCCAGTTTTCTCTGGTTCAGTGCCCTAAGACCCTGCTCTGTTAAGACAGAGGGGCAGAGTTTAGTGAGTCAGCAAGGGTGTGCTGAGGGCCCCCGTGGGAGGTCTCCTATTCCACAGTGATGAAGATGCTGGATTACCTGAAGGATTAGGGTCTATGTCCAAGCTCACCTACCAGTCAAGTGGGAGCTCCGTCTCATCTCCAGGGTAGGTGCTATGTGGAAGCCATATCTCCTACCAACAGCCCCATCAGATGTAAGTAGGTCCCTGAGACAGCCCACAGCCCACACCAGAGGCAAAAATGCAGACTCTGGGGCCCTAGGGAGGATCAGTGTCCTAGTCCAGAAACTAGATCTGACTGCCTGCCCTGGACAGGTGTTCAGGTTTGTATGTATACTGTACAACATGTGTCACCTCAGAGGGCACCCTATTCTCCACATTGATATAGACTAGTCTAGATGAGGGAGTCCTGGTGTGGCACTGTGGGTTAATACACTGGATGGCAAAGTCGTTTGAACCGCAAGGCCAGCAGTTCAAGATTACCAGCCGCTTCTCTACACAGGGTCACCAAGGGTCAGAACCAACTCGACGGCACTAAACAACCATCACATCAACAAATCTAGATGAGAGCTTGCAGGCAAGCATAGAGACTGGACTGTGGACACATCTGGTGCAGCCAGGTGAGCTATCTTGACGAGATGCCCTCATGGGCACCCACCACATGTGCTCTTAGCAGCCGGATCCCCACCTTCACCTAGCTCCTCCATGGCCAGGCCTGAGTCCATGTCTGAGGAACAAGGTGTAACCTGGGAGCAGTAATGGAGCACTAACTTTGGAGTCCAAAGTTAAAGCTCCAATGGGCCACTCCAGACAAGCAAGCCCCCTTGCTCCCAACAGGCAACATGGGTGCTGCCCTGTTCCACTCGGGCGTGGACTGGGTGCACAGCTGAGCACGCTCTGAGGCCGCCAGCCCGCAGGGAGTTGGCCCTCCCCCTCCCTGGGCTCTGGAGAGAGACTGGAACACAAGGCTAATTTTATTTACGATAGTGTCAGTGAGTCTGCCTCCGTCTAGACAGCTGCTATTATCATCCGAGGCCATCCTGGAATGTGCAGCCCCATTTATTTAGAACAGAGGACAGTGTGCAGATTAAACAGCTCATAAAAATAAGCTGGGAACTGACGCTGGGCCCGGCCAACCAAGGTAACCTCGGCTGGGTCAATTGTCCTCGTTTGTTTTGGACATGGGGATGTTTTCAGAGAAAACAAGACGTGATGTGGCCCTGGGGAAGCCAGCCCTGCCCTCCTGTGCTTGCTTGGCAGAGACACACCTGGGGGGAGGGAAACAGAGTCTCTGCCTCACTAGTAGGTGTCTTTCCTGGATGGCTGGATGTGGCCACTCTCAGTAAGTGGTGAATGGCCACAGTGGACCCAGCCATTCTTTCCCCGGGCTCCCACCCTTGTCATGGAGGTGAAATCCATTCTGTGCTGTTGTTGGGCACCCCAAATCTGAGCTTCATGAGAGAGCCAGGTCCTAGTGGCAGATCAAGAAGACATGTATCACCTCATTCATTCATTCATTCATTCATTCATTCATTCATTCATTCATGTCTCAAGGCGCTTGCAGACAGACATCTGGAAGACAGACGTGAAAATACAGACTCATCCAGGATGACATGCTAGAGACTCCCAAATTATCTGATCTTATCACTCCCTTAGTTAAATCTTCAAGGGCATCCTGATGTCTGTGATAGGAAGTTGGGGCTCCCCAGGTGGACGCGCCAGGCCTTTCCAGCCTAACCCATTCTCATCTCTTGCCAGATCCAGTCCTGTCCACTTGTCAAGCTCAGCGTTGGTGGCCACCTCTACTGCGGAACCCCTTCACATGGTTCTCTCTGCTCTGGGTGCCTTTCTCCAGCCTTCATGACACACTGGGCTCAGATATCCCCACCTTGTGAAGCCTTGACAACCCCTGTCCCAGGCAACAGTCCTCATTGACACCTAGCGGGTTGCAAAGACTTGTCCCCTAAAGTCTGTGGCAGACCTGGGAAGCTACACAGTGTGTCTGAGAACCCAGGATGATGCATCTAGTTGTTTAACTCTCACTGTCCTCATCTGTAAAATAGGGATGAGCTCAGATCCTCTGGGCACCAGGCATGCAAGGTAAGGTCTGGAAGCTCAGTAGCCTCTTCTGAGGACACTCCAGCCTGGGTGCCCTGCATTGCTCTGAGCAGACTCCCAGTAGCCCCTAGGGCCACATCACAAGAAACAAGACACCACAAAGGCAGGACCAGAAGCCAAAACAGACAGGCCCAGATTCTTCTCAGGAGATGGTTGGTCACCAGAGACTGTGAAAACACTGACTGGTGACACCTGACTGTCACACCCAGGAGGAACCCAGAGCCTGGGCCAGAGGCTTCCAGCAAGTAGTAACCCTGGCTTCCTGAAGGTCGAGGTTTAAGTCTCCTCCAAGGCGCTGCCTGTGGAGGCTGGGAGACAGTGGGCTTAGAGAGCACATTGGCTTCTTATCGCTGTGGTTTGGTGGTAGAATTCTTGCCTTCCATGTGGGAGACCTGGGTTTGATTCCCAGCCAATGCGTGTCATGTTCAGCAACCATCAATCTGTGGACTTGCATGTTGCTATGTAGCTGAACAGGTTTCAGCAGTGTTTCTCGACTAAGATGAACTAGGAAGAAAGCTTGTCAATCTACTTCAGAAAACCTGCCAATGAAAACCACATGGATCACAACAGTCTGGTCTGCCACCAATCGTGGGGATGGCATGGGACCAGGCAGCATTTCTTTCGTTGTGTGTGGGGTCAGCAGGAACTGGAGGCTCGTTAGCAACAGCAATCCACCAACCCTAATAGGGTATGCACCATGTGCTGGACACTCAACATCCTGACACTACCCTATGTTACAGAGAAAACTACACAAATGGGCTCACTTGCCTTGCTGACAAAATCCTGTTGTTATTGTTGTTAAGTGTTGTCTAGTTGGTTCAAGACTCATAGCAACCCCATATAGGGTTTCTGAAGAGCAACTGGTGAGTTTGAACGACTGACCTTGTAGTTCAAACCTCCGTTGAGGTCCATTGTTTATCCTACAGTGCCAGACCAGAATTACAAGGCATCCCTGAAAACTCTGTGTGGGTATCATGGCCCATCCGTTGGTCTGTGTCTGGCCCATCAAGCTGCTTGCTCCAGAGCCTGGCTTTCTGAGTTGGAACCTCCTGGGGTCCAGGATGTGTCTGGCACAGACAAGGGGCTCAAGACATGGAAGGGTGGAGGTTATGTGTCATGGTGTCCCCTCTCCTGTTCCTCATGTGACCTCTCCACTTAGATGCTCAGCACTGCAGAAAATACTGCTTGGTTTCCCTTGCAGATGATGGGAGAGCTTCCTTAAGGGTCTGTCCCCCAAAGGAGTCTGATTGTGCTTCTGCTTAGGGAACACACCTCCTCCAGTTCATTTTTCCAGAGGGTTTAGGGGTGGAGGCCAAGCAGAGAGGGCCCTAACTTCCGGGAACAGCTGCAGGAGCCCCCAAGGAGAAGCTGTAGGACCAAAGTGGATGGCTCTCTGGGAGGAGTAGGTGTCCCTGGGAAGCTTCCTTTCCCATAAATAAATATAATAATAAGGCCTTGGGCATATATGGGCTTCACAACTTTTCAAAGCACTGCCCTATTTGATATTTACAATGTCCCAAGCTTAGCTGGAAGGTGTCATTATTCCCACTTTACAGAAAGGAAACTGAGGCTCCCCAAGGAGTCACCTAATGGGAGGTGAGTCCAAAGTCTGGCCCTCCTGACCCCTTGTCTGGCTCTGAACATATCTGCCGGCCATTGTGGGCTTCACCTCTGCAATGGGCCAGCCTGAGGACTTCCTAAATTCCACCACCATTGCTATGCAGCCAGTAACATGGGCTCTCTGTGACAGTGTCTAGTGCCTATTCTTCTAATTCTCTGGGGGAGGACGAGGAAAAAGGGAGCTGGGGGTGGGATTGGATGGCACAGTGAAGTCGAGTTACTCAGAGCTGCCAGAGAATGCAGAGGCGGAGGGGTCATCCCTTCACTGCAGGGAGGCAGGCTCCCTTGGGTCCCCAGCCCTGCGTTGAGGCTAGTCCTTCTGCCCGAGGGCCTCAGAGACATTCTTGCCCAAGGAAGGGCCAGATTGTAGTCCAAGAAGAGGATGTTTTCCTTCCCATGGACAAAACCTTGCTAGTCCTTTCAGGAGGGGACTGAACACTCTGTCCACTCCAGCGGATCGGGATTCCTGGACGGACAAGTGTGCTTTCACATGCAACAAGTAGGATTACACAATCTCCCTCTGGGATCCTGCCCGCCTACCTCCCTCCACCCCC
>NW_006408741.1:961511-986492 GCF_000296735.1 Chrysochloris asiatica
CATTGAGGGTTTTCCTCTTCTTCACTGGCCTTCTACTTTACCAAGCATGACGACCTCTCTAGGGACTGGTCCTTCCTGATAATATGTCCAAATATCCCACTTCTCCCTCACCTACTCTGCCCCAGAGCAAGCTTGCAGAGAAGCCATTCCAAGTGGCCCCAGGAAGTGAGCACTTGAGTGGTGTGCGTCTCTGCAGGGCAGCCTCCTCCCCACCCTGAAGCCTATGAACCCCAACAGTTTCATGTGGGGAAATCCCAGCTGCCTGATACAGTGGCCTTGATCCAAGGGTTGGTCCTAGTAGTGCTTCCCCAGGACTTCCCTGGTTCACCAGGTTTTCCAGAGTTCTTGGTGGCTCTCTATCACCAGCCCTTGCACATTAAATGCACCATTTAAAGAGACTCTCATGATGGCTGAGGAAAGGGTGTTTGCCTAGGAGATGAGAGGAGGAAAGAAAAGGATTGGGATTGGTCATCCTGTGTCCTGACTGGCTGGCCGCTCCCATGTGCTTGGGGACGACTCAGTAGGTCCAGCAGTAAGCTCTGGCAGAACATTCCATAAGCTTAGGGAACCCAGGTTATTGTATGCCGTTGAGTTGCTTCCAACTCATAGAGAACCTGTATAGGGTTTCTGAGGAGCACCTGGTGAATTTGAACCATCGACCTTGCGGCTCAAACTGACCATTCAGTCCAGTGCATTAACCCATAGTGCCACACCAGGGCTCCAGGGTACCTGGGAGACCCCCTGGATTCAGGGCCACACTGCCACCTCAGGAAGGTGGGGTGTCTGACAGCCGGTTCTCGCCTTGGCTCTTCTTCAAGCAGCGCAGATTCACAGAGTGAGAAGATGAGGTGAGGCTTCTGAGCAGAGGCCATGGTCCCATGCCAGGGCCCTGAACCCGCTGGGACAAGCTGAACTCCTGTGGGAGGCAGGCTGCTAACCTGTAAGCAAGTTGTAAAAACCCAACTCAGACACAACATCTGGCAACTGCTTCAAATAGTTCTGTGTCTGAGGTTGGAGCTGCTCACGGCCCTGCAGTGAGAAGCCCTGTCCGGGCCGCAGCCTCCCTGCTCTTTAAATAGCTGTGTTCACATTCCTTCTCCTTGTTCAATCAGTTCAGCGAGGGCCTGGCTATAGAAGCAAGAGCACAAGCCTCTGTCCCCATGTCATAAAGAAAGAGCAAGAGACAAGCTGTTATGGATTGAATTGTGCATCCCTCACCCACAAAACACTGTTGTTGTTAAGTGCCGTCAAGTCGGTTCTGACTCACAGCGACACTGTAGAAGGTTTCCGAGGAGCAGCTGGTGAGCTTGAACAGCCGATCCTGTGGTTCAGTCCAGCGCATTAACCAATACCACCACACCAGGACTCCCTTGAAGATGTGTGCAGTGGGTTGAATGTAGTGAGACCAAAGATAAGTCTACATAACCCCCATCCCTGCGGATGAGACTTTGTCTGGGGAAAGGGTCTTAGCAGATGTAATGAAGTTAGGATCTCGATGTGAGGTCACCTTAGATGTTCTGGGTGAACCTTATGACAAGAGTCTTTATATAACAAGAGAAGAAAAGACCATGTGAAGACAGAGACAGAGAATGGAGTGATGAAGCCCTAAACCCAAGAGTGCCCGGAGCCACCTGAAATCAGAAGACGTAATGAAGAATTCTCCCCTAGAGACTTTGAAGGAAGATGGTGACATCTTGGTTTTGTACTTCTGGCCTCCAGACTGAGAAAAATGAAGTTGTTTTGCTTTAAGCCATTTGGTTTGTGTTCTTCTGTTATGGCGGCCTCAGGAAACGAAAACAGTTGGGAACATGAGGAGTAAAGAGGCTGAGCAAGGCCACACAGCTCCTAAGATTCTGCTTTCTCTCTCCCTGGTTCTGAGTGTTTAGGAAACTGGGTTTCCGTCCTGAGAGACAGAGGCTCCAGGGCCCAGGCAATTTCCCTGCTGAGATGCCATCTAATAAAACATTGCTCACTGATAAAGCAGCTTGGGTAAACTTATTTGTACAAGCCCTTGTGTGAATACTAGCTACTCTTGCTCTGCACAATAAACACTGGACTGTGAACCACAAGGTTGGCGATTCAAGCCCACCAGCCACTCCATGGGACAAAGATAAGGCTTTCTGCTCCCACAAAGATGTACAGCCTCGGAAACCCTATACAAACAAGCTCAGCATGAGTCAGACCCAACTGGACGTCACTTAACAACAACTCTTGCTGATCACTTACTGTGTGTCGGGCAGTGTACTAAGTACTTCACAGATACCAGCTCCTTCGATCCTCACAAGCCTACGTTGTTAGTTGCTTGGTGACCATACATATACAACAGAACAAAACGCTGTCCGGTCCTGCATCCGTTTCATGATCTTTGGTTTGCTTCAGTCCTTTGCTGGGGCTGTTTTATCAGTCATTCACATTGATGGTTTCTCTCATTTTCATTGGCTCTCTACTTTACCAGAAGACCCCTAGTGGCTCAGTGGGTTAAATATTGGGCTGCTAACTGGTCAGCACTTCCAACCCATCATCCACTCCAAAAGCTGTGGTGGTCTGTTTCTGTAATCTGTTTCTGTAAAGATTTATAGCCTCAGAAACCCTATAGAGCAGTTCTATACTGTCTGATATGGTTGCTAGGACTCAGAATCCATTTGATGGCAGTGGGTCTATTTTACCAGACAAGAAGCCATTTTATGATTGGCCTTTCCTGATGATCTGTCCAAAGTAAGAGAGACAAAGTCTTGCCACCTTCCCCATGAAGTAGTAGTTGTTGTTGTTAGGTGCTGTTGAGTTGATTCCAGCATTGTTGTCAGTCTTGAGCCCATTGTTATTACCACTGTACCAATCCATCTCATTGAGGGTTTTCCTCTTCTTCACTGGCCTTCTACTTTACCAAGCATGACGACCTCTCTAGGGACTGGTCCTTCCTGATAATATGTCCAAATATGTGAGACGAAGTCTCACCATTATCACTTCCAAGGAGCATTCTGGCTGCACTTCTTCCAAAACAGATTTGTTTGTTCTTCTGGCCGTCCATGGTGTGTTCAACATTCTTTGCTAACACCATAATTCAAACGCCTCAATTCTTCTCCAGTCTTCCTTATTCATAGTCCAGCTTTTGCCCACATATGAGGCAACTGAAAATATCATGGCTTGATTCAGTTGCACCTTAGTCCTCAAAGCAATGTTTTCATTCTTTAACACTTAAAAGAGGTCTTTTTGAAACAGATTTGCCTAATACGTTGTTTGATTTCTTGACCGCTGCTTCCATGAGTGTTGATTGTGGATCCAAGTAACATGAAATCTTTAACAACTTCAATCTTTTCTTCATTCATCATGATGTTATTTACTGATCCAGTGGTGAGGATTTTCATTTTCTTTACATTGAGGTGCAATCCGTACTGAAGGCTGTCCTCTTCACTTTCAGCAGCAAGCAAGGTTGTATCATCTGCATATCACAGGTTGTTGATGAGTCTTCCTCCAATCCTGATGCCACGTTCTTCTTCATATAATCTTCTAGGGGTGTTTAATACAGAATTCCAGACCCCATTACTGGATCATTTGTTCTATCATGTGATTTTTCCCTATGCTTCCCTGATGATTTGACTGCATGAGCTAAGACCCCTAAGTTAGGTCCCATGACTCATATATACCGATAAGTGGCTTAGGGACAGCTGCAAATTCCACCCTCAGAGGGGCCAGAGCACAGGGCCCTCTTTCAGGAGGGTCTTGCCTTTTCTGCCTACAGGCTGCACGGGGGGCCTGGTGGGAAATAGGGTAGGAGACCTGGCCAGGACAAGGTCTGCCCTCTTCCATCCAGTCAGCTGCCCTCAGTCTGGACTTTCCTCCAAGAACTTCCCCTCTGCCTAGGAAAATCATTATCAAACCAGCAGCGACGGCAGCAGCTGCTCTCCTGCCCAGGAAGAAAGATTCCAGCAAAGTGTTAGCTTTCCCTTTTCTTAAAAGGAAAAAAAAAAAGGAAAAAAGATCAGAGCCCAACAGAGGCCACGGAAGGTCCTGGGCTGGGCAGTGCTGTTGCCAAGTGCCCCAGAAGGCCGGCTCGGGCTACGTCCTGCCTGCCAACAGCTGAGCCCTGAGAAGCCCTGGGCGAGCCATGAGTGGCTGCAGCAGTCTTGGCTACAGCCGGACATCATTTGTTGACTCTCGAGCCCAGTCCCTAGCTCATGGTTTCCTCCCTAGTTGCCATGGCCCTGTACAGAAAACACAGCAAACTCCTGGCCCCAGGCAGCTCATTTATTTCAAATATTCCTTGCAGCTGGAATCCAACCATGTTTGGGTGTCTGGACTGAAGCATGAACTAATTGCTCTGTCTTCGGCCCCCTCCCTAGCTCCCCCGGCATAGTTTATGGTTCAGTAAAGTCCGCATTCCTCATCTCGCTGAGGAGCAGGAGGGAAGATGTGTGCAGGAGATGGAGGGAGGCGGGAGGCCACTTCCCATCTATGGCCAAACCCTGAGAGCTGCTACCTGTTTGAAGGCAGGATAGTAATTGCAACCACATGGGCCAAGTCTGCACAGATGGTTTTATTAACGCAGCTCCCTTCAACACAAAACCGTGTTCCCCAGAAGTCTCCCAGCAGCACAAAGACCCTTATTTTCCCTGTGTGCTCCCCTACCGCCTGACCCCACCCCTCCCTCTGCCATACCCTTCAAAGGAAGCCAGAATTCCAACTGCAACCCAGACATGAACTCCCAACTAAAACTAATTTTAGACGACCTCTTCCTCCTGCCTCCAGCCTGGGTGTGCCTTGGAGGACACCTGGGGTCTCTTTTCTCAATGCCCACCTTTGGGGGGCTTCAATCAAGAAAAAGAAACATTAATTTGGGAACATTGGATCCATTTTCAAAGACAACATGCCAATCTAGGGCATTTGCCATTTTCCAGACAGAAACGTTAAGACACCAGGACTTGTTCTAGAAGTCTTCCCTTCAGGGTGTAAGGCCACCCTTGCTATACTCCTGTGGGAATGCTGATAACTGTCATTTAGTCAATTCTAACTTAAGGCAACTTAATGGGCTGCAGAGTAGAATTGGACGCCACAGAATTTTCTTGGCCAAATCTTAGCAGAAGCAGATCACCAGGTCTTTCTTCAACAGTACTGTTGAGTGGCCTTGAACTGCCAACCTTTAGGTTAGCAGTAGAGTGCAAATCGTTTAGTACTGCCATTTTACGGTGACTCAACCATGGTCAAAAAGCTGGTGTCACCATGGCCAATTGGCATAACATAGTCCACAAAGACAATGGTCTACATTCTACTTTGGTGATCAATGACTGGGATCTTGAATGTTCATGAGCAGCCATCTATGGTTCAATTATTGGTTTCTCCCTGTGCAGAAGAAAGGTGAGTGATGAGAACTGAAGATGCTTGGAATTAGCTAGTCCAATGGACTGATGGAATGTATGAACATCCGTCACCATGTCTCTGAGACCAGAAGAGCTAGATGGTGCCTGGCTAACACTGCCACTTGGTCTGAAAGAGATCACATTAGTTAGAAGTTCCCAGATAGAGTGGGAGAAAATGTGGAACAAAACTCAAAAAAAAAACAACAACAACAACAAAAAACTGGGCAGAAAGAGACTGGAGGAACCTTAGATTATGGCTCTTGACCACCCTTCAGATCTAGAATGGAACTCATGCTCCTGAACCTGAACTCAGCCAAGCAGCAGATAGGCATATAGGGGGAACAGCAACATGGAATGGTCAGCCATTCAAAATCAAAAGGACAACATTTACTTAAGGATAAAGTTGGGAAGGAATGGGAAGGAGGGTCGAATGGAAATAAGAACCACAGGGAGAAAACAGGATAACTGTTGTTACATGCAGTGATTATACTCACTGAGATGAAACCAAGTTTATGATTTGTTCAATGTAAAACTGATGATCTCTGTAAACCTTCACTATATTCACAATAACAAATTTCAAAACAATGAAAAATGCTGTTGCCGGCACCCATGTTTGAACCTATGACTCAGGAGATGTTGGTACTGTGAATTGACTTGATACGGCTTTTCTAGCCAAAATCTTAACTCCCACCAATGATTGGGTTGTTGTTGTTGTCAGGTGCCATTGAGTTGGAACCAATGATTGGGTGGGACCATGGAAATAAAGTGTACAGGACACTAACACCAGGATAGGTCGCTTTTGCCATCTCTCTAGGTTTAAAAGGAATCATCTCAAAAACAGAGATAGACAATTCCAGGGCTATCAAGAAAGAAAAGCTGAGAGGGTGTATGAGACCCCTGCCTGAGAAAGCATTCGCGGCAGAAGCAGTGGCATGGAGAGACCGAGCAGTAGTGGGCTTCCCAGCTCACCTCACCGAGTGAAGCTGAGGGGCAACATGGCTGAGAGACCGAGGACAAGAGCGTGTGTCTGAAGTCTGCGGTCTGGCAGAGATGATGCATTCCTGCCGGGAGAACTGCTTCATCCTGAGTTGGTTCTGATCCTGAATTGTACCCTGTTCACTTCCTTAATAAATCCCAGAATTTTGAGTTTTGTCAGTGGGTTCTGTGTGGTCATTGCAACAGATTATTGAACACAGATGTGAAGCAGAGTGCTATGGGAGGAGGGATGGTTGTGGGATTACTGAACACAGAATGGAAGCATGTCTGACCTTTGTTTCATAGGAATCAGCTTTGGTCTGATTTTGAGTTTGATTCTCCTTCCCCTTGTGAAGTCTGAGGAAGTCAGACTCAGTCTCTAGGCTGGTTTTATAGGAAATTCAGGAGTTTTGGCCCTAGGTCGACCTACCAACACTGAAATAATTTCCCTTTGCCAAGCAACTTTGCATTAGGAAGAGTTAACAGGCAAAATCAGTGGTCTTCAAATTCTCTTAGACTAAGCCACCTTTACAAGGAGGTTTGGAAAAATGCAGATTTCTGGGTCCTACCTCAGAAATGTTTATTCGATACATCTTGAGCAGGGCCCTGGAAGTTGCATTTTGTCAAACACCCCTAAGTGATATCGAGACAGGTGGCCTAGGGAAAAGCTGGTTAGGAGGCTCTGGGAGCCAGGGACATGGGACTTGATCCTAGTGGTCTTGGATCCTCAGACCAGGCATTTTCCACATATCTTTGTTGTTAGGTGCTGTCGAGTCAGTTCCAATTCCTAAGTGACCAACAGAATGAAACATTGTCTGGTCCTGCATCTTCCTCACAATAGTTATGTTTGAGACCACTGCTGCAGTCCACTGTGCCAGTCCATCACACTGTCTTCCTC
The DNA here is from genome assembly GCF_000296735.1 of Chrysochloris asiatica. NCBI lineage: Eukaryota > Metazoa > Chordata > Mammalia > Afrosoricida > Chrysochloridae > Chrysochloris > Chrysochloris asiatica. The sequence continues at coordinate 968,739 of NW_006408741.1, forward strand.
TTTTTTGCGACCATCTCTCTACTTTACCAAGCATGATAGCCTTCTCACGGTCCCTTCTGATAACATGTCCAGGGTACATGAGACCAGTCCCACTAATCTCGCTTCTAAGGAGCATTCTGGCTGCACTTCTTCCAAGACAGATTTGTTCATTTTCTGGCCGTCTATGGTGTATTCTATATTCTTCACCAACACCATAATTCAAGTGCATCAATTCTTCTCCAATTTTCCTTATTCATTTCCAGCTTTCATGGGCATATGAGGTAATTGAGAATACTCCGGCTTGGATCAGGCACACCTTAGTCCTCAAAGTGACATCTTTGCTCTTCAGCACTTTAAAGAGGTCTTTTGCAGATCTGCTCAATGCAATATGTCATTTGATTTCTGACTTGCTTCCATGGGTGTTGATTATGAATCCAAGTACTATCTTTAGAATTAAAAATCCCCCACACTCTGGTCAATTTACAGGTGGGGGGGAACCAGTAATTGACATGTGATCACATCTGGTAAATTTCTAGTTTCTCTTTATCTGGAGATAAAGACCTCCAACTGGCCCAGAATTTCCTGTTCTAGGGGTGGGTCTGCCCACAGTGGCTGGTAGGAGGATCCATGTAGGCAGAAGCTTATAGATCATCATTGTGCTTTCAGCACCAGGGACTCAAATATCGACAACAGATTAGCTCCTACCAACAAGTCCCCAGAGCACGGACAATGAAGACTGTTGGTGCTCCGGGGACTTGTTGGTAGGAGCTGGTTCATCCTCTGCTTCCCAAATGTCCATCGTCAACTCTAGTTTGACAACTCTATTAAGGAGCTATTATTCTACATCATGAGGATGTAGAATCAATGAGGAGCTAGACCTACATCATGAGGATGTAGAATCAATCACTTTCCAGTAGGTTCTGCAGGCTCCCTTTGGGGTGTTGGGTATGTATTTACCTCTAAAAAAGGGAGGGGGGAGCTCTAGGATCATCGCTTCAAGAGTCCCCCATCTGGGGCTCTGACTGGTGTCTACCCTCTGTCAAGAGGTGATGGGGCCACCTCATCATCTGTTGAAACCTGTGAGCAGTGGGCCCCACTAGGCCCAGGAGGGGTGTCTTGTATTGTTCTTACTGTGGTTAGGTGTTGTTACGTTCTGTGGCGTCTATTCCAATTCATAACAATGAGCCCACGTGACAGACTAGAACTGTCTCATGGGATTTCCTAGACTGTCTTCTAGAAGTCTAGTGTGGTGCTGCAGTTGATAAACACTGGACTGCAAAGTCGGTTTGAACCGCAAGGTCGATGGTCCGAACATACCAGCTGCTCGTCGGCACTTAACAACAACTCAACGGCACTTAACAACAACAATCTTTACAGTGAGTCCTGGTGTGACTCTGTAGGAGGATAAGCACTAGACTGGTAACCACAAGGTCAACTGTTCAAACCCACTAGCCACTCTCAGTTGAAACCAACTCAACAGCATACAACAATCTTTATAGCACAGGAAACAGATTGGAAAGTCTGCTCCCATACAGATGACAGCCTAGGAAACCCTGTGGGCAGTTCTACTGTCCTATCGGGTCGCTATGTGTTGGAATCAACTCAGTGACACACCACAATCTTTACAGGAACAGACTGCTACGCCTTTGTCCTGAGGAGTCGCTGGATGGGTTTGAACCGTCAACCTTTCAGGTAGCAGCCAAGCTATTCAGGTAATCATTGTGCACTAAGAAACTGAGTAGGGGTCCTGCTGGCATCCACCACCTGTGGTATTTCAGGTGGGTGACTTTGACAACCAGAAATATATTTTCTCAGAGTTTAGGAGGCTAGAAGTCCAAGTTCAGGACACAATCTCTAGGAGGCAGCTTTTGCTCTCTGCAGGATCTCAGGAAGGACCTTGTCTCTTTCAGCTTGTTCCTCAGCTCTGTGGCAATCTCCACGTGGGGTGGCAGCTTTCTTCCCCCATCTGTGATTCCTTGCTTCTGGGCCTAATCTGCTCCTTTTGTCTCCAAAATAATTAGCTTAAAACAACCTACACTGATACGGCTTCATGAACATAACAAAGAAAATATTCCCAAATGGAGTTCCTTCCATCCACAGTGGTTAGGATTACAATACATTTTGAGGGGGACACAATTCAAATCCAAAACAAGGGGTAAATCAAAGCCCTTTGCCCCTCCACCCCAGGGTACAAAGGAGGGAGCCAAATGTGGTTTTGTGTTTTGATAAACATTCTTTATTAGGTTACTGATGATTATCAATGACCATAAAATAGAATGGGAGTTTGGGAATTGTACAAGCCACAAGACTCGGGGCTGACAGGAAAGAAGAGGCTTGGGGGTGCTGGGGAGCTGGGGGGTGGGAAACTCTCAGATGGCAAAGAGCTGCCATTCACCCAGGCCCCTGGGAGGTGGCTGACTGGTTCAAGGCCATAAACTGGTTGTTGTACAAGTTAAATCCTCTCATATGCAGCACGGGTCAGAACATGACCCACCCTGCACAGGAGCCAGAAAAATCTTTCAAAACTCTTACAGGTAAGATTTCCCATCCCGAGGGGGAAAAAAACTAATAATAATAAGGGATGATTGACATTTTCACCCACTCTTGGCACCAATTTTGTGCTTTGAAAAATATATTCCACTGAAAGATTCTTTTTTGTTGTTGTTATAAAAGGTACCTTATAGCAGCTATTTAAAACATAACTCTTTCAGACAAATATATATGTGTGTATATATTAAACATTTTAAACAGATAAAGTCGCCTATTGTACCTGTACAGAAATGAACCGGCGTCAGAGTCCGAGAAAGCTATCTTCTGAGAGAAATGGACACAAAGGGCCGGTCTGCTACACAGGGGGCTGTGGGAAGGCAGCCCCCCACCTGCTGAGCTGGCCAGGAGCCTGCTCCATGACAGCCCCAGAGCCAGGCCAGCCTCTGAGCAGGCACCGGGGCTGGCTCTATGAGGAAGCGGCTGGACTCTGCTCATGGTTGACTCCATTTTGCCGCAGCCTGGGTTCTTGGGCATGGAGAACCACTAATTTGTCGTCCTTCTTGGTTTTGCTGGTCCTCTGGGGAGGGAGGCCAGAGGCCCTGAGGATGCACTTGGGCAATTTCAGCTAGAAAAGCACAACCAAAGCACCCACAGGAGGCTTAAGAGTAAAGCCACAAGTGAAGAAGATGTGTGGCTACCTGGGAGGCAGGTTCCTAAAGATCCTGGTATTGCACGTGGAACCCACTTGGGAACCTGGGCAGAGTCTTTTGACACTATCAGTCAGGAAACCCAGACGAAGACACCCTGTGCCTACGCTGGTGTGCACACATGGCCCAGACATAGAGCCCACGGAGAAAGAAAGTGAGGCACACACATCCCAGGGAGGGGGCAGGTGGGAGGAAAGCAACCAAGCATTCCGGAGGAGACAGAAACAAGGTGTCTTTTCTAAATGGAATAAATAAATGGCTTTTGTCCTTGTTAAAAGAATAAATACAGGGTACTGGGGGCACCTATACCTGGGACTGGTGCTGACTACTTGCCTTCATGAGGTCCAATTCAGATTTCTGTCTCCATATCCAGGGTGGATTGCTTTGTCCTAAGGTTCACTGGCTGCAGCCAGGCCCCTGCTTGGCTAAGCACCGGCAGCCCTTTGCTGAAGCTCCTCTCTAGCTTTCCTGGGGATTGTTGGGTGCTATGGCACTTCCCACTCCCCTCTCCCCGCCTCCCTCCCAGAAGGTGCTGAGAGCAGGGGGATGCTCCCCATCCCACCCTGAGAGCAGATCGGAGTTCAATGTAGGACTATAGAAGTTTATTCTATCTTTTTTAAAGAGGGAAGGAGAGGTGTATATGGCATGCGGGGTGGCTGCCTTCTGCCAATGTTAGGTAGGGGGACGGAGGAGACGGTCAGGATCTGTCTGTGTCCGGCAGAGGCAGTTGGGAAGGGGCAGATGGGAACAGCGCGGTCTTCTGACCATGACCGAAGATGCCGGTCCCAGGACCCGGGGCAGGGAACCCCTCGGTGGGCGGCTCAGTGAGGTGGCACCAGGTGTCTGTTAAATGGAGGTCGTGGGTGGCTTGTCATTGGTACAGGAGGTAGGCCCTGAGCGCAGCGGGGAGTGGCAGCGTGTGAATCTCTCCGAGCCGCTCCTTACCCAGGGCCAGGCGCACCGAGCGGCGGCAGAGATCCATGAGTGGTAGCGGCTCAGCTGGTCAATGGAGAGAGAGAGAGAGAACATCAGATTAGTGCAGTGACGCTCCATATACTGGATGGTTCTGTAACAGACAATGCCAATCACAGCAGCAATATTAAGAGTTGGCATGAGAAACGACTCTGAGCCAGGTAGTTCTTTTTGTTAGATGGCATCAAGTCGGTACCAACTCATAGTGACTCTGTATAGGATTTCTGAGGCTATAAATCTTTACGAGAGTCAAAGTTTCATTGTTCCCCCTCCCACTATACCACCTGGGTTCCTCCTGAGCCAGCTGGTGTGCGGTGGAGTCAGTTCAGACTCATAGCAACCCTGTTACAGGGTTTCCGAGGCTGTAAATCTTTGCAGGAGCAGAAAGCCTCATCTCTCTCTCGCGGAACAACTGGTAGTTTCGAACCGCTGACCTTGAGGTTTGCAGCCCGATTCGTAACCACTACGCTACCAAAGCTCTTTAGCCTTCTGGAAATACTAATTCACTGGAATTTCAACAATAACCCTCTGACCATGGTCCCATTTTACAGACAGCGAAACTGAAGGGTAAGACAAGCTGCCGTCAAGCTGACTTCTGATTCATGGTGATCCTGTGAGTATCAGAGTAGAACTGTGCTCCATTAAGAGTTTTCAGTAGCAGATTTTTCAGAAGTAGATTGCCAGGTCTTTTCCTCCAATGCATTTCTAAGTAAACTCAAACCTCCAGCCTTTCGGTTAACACCTGAGCATGCTAAATGTTTACACCACTCAGAGTAGAGGGTCTCAATCTCAGTGATTTCCCCAGGTAGTACTGCTGGCAGAAGACAGAACTTGGCCATCCCACTCATACCCCAGCGGCACCGTTTGATGTGCATTTGCCAGAACACACCAAAGAAGCCAGGTCTTGCAGTTGCACCCCAGGCCTGGGCTGCACTTGGGGTTTTCAGAAAGGACATCATTCGGTGTTGATCTAACAGCTCACAGGCATTGTCCTCATCACCATTTCAGCTGTGGACCCTGAGGCCCAGAGTAAGGACGTGATGGGCCAAGGCGTGCCATGGAGTTAAAAGGTGGCAGGGTGGAGGTTCAATCCAGAAAGCCTGGCCCCAGCAGCTATGCTCCGAGCCACCATATCATGCTGACAACTAAGAAGTCACAATACTTGCCTACAGTCCCCATGACAGGCAGCAAGGCTGAAGGGAGGTCCCTGGCAGATGGATCCCAACCACAGACTCAGGGGATAGAGTCTGTGTGAGCTCAGTTGTCCCAAGGACTTGGAACCTGGGATTCAGGGCTATCAGTTGCTCCAAGCTGTAACCTCTAAATGCAACTCAGCTGTGTGTCCCAAGAGCCTGCCTCCCTCCCTGGCCCTGACACACTCTGCACTCCAGAAGCCTGAAAAGCTTCCAATACCTGCAAAGCCCAGGGGGCTGTCCCCACCCTGTCTCTGCTTTGAGCCCCGCCCAGGTGAGCACACCCAGATGCCAGGCCACTCTACAGCCCTCTAGATAAAGTGAGCTTAAATGAGCAACTTGTGGCTTCCTGCGCAGTCTCCCCTTGACTTTGAGAAGCTTTGTGAATAAAATAAAGGTCAGACCTAAAACAAAACAACAAAACAAGCCAGCATTCTGCTTAAGACCCTATTTCACCAATAAAATACAAATAAAACTCTTCTATATTTGCCAAAGCTCAGAATAACTTACTCAAGATCAAATCGTAATTCTGGGAGGGCTTGAGGGGGAAGTGAGGAGTACCTGCTGATGAACATGGGGCTTCTTTTTAGGGTGATGACAATTCTCTAAAATTGATCGTGGGATGGCTGTACAAGTCTGTGAATATACTAAAACCCAGTGAATTGTTGTTGTTGTTAAGTGCCATCGAGTCGGATCCGACCCATAGCGACCTTGAACAGGGTTTCCGAGGCTGTAAATCTTTACGGGAGTAGAAAGCCTCATCTTTCTCCCGCGAAACAGCTGGTAGTTTCGAACTGCTGACCTTGCGGTTCACAGCCCGATTCGTAACCACTACGCTACCAGAGCTCCTTTGAATAGTGTACTTTAAATACTTTGAATCGTGTGGTATGTGCATCAGATCTCAATACAACTGTCATAAAAAAGAGTAAATCGGAGGCTTTAGTAATGCATTAACTAAATTTCAAGTTTTAAAAGGCAAACAAACTGCTTTTCATCTCCCCACAAGCAGCCGCAGCTACAGCTACAACCAAGAGGAACTGAAATGGTGAACACTTCTAATTAAAAGCTTTGAAATGGGCTTTTCCTATACAACTTAGGACGACTGAGGAGAGCCTATAGGCAGGCATCCTGGTGTGGCGCTGTGGGTTAATGCACTGGACTGCAAAGTTGCTTTGAAATGCAAGGTTAACAGTTCAAGCTCACCAGCTGCTTCTCTGAAACCCTACACAGGGTCACTATGGGTTGGAATCGACTCAAAGTCTCTTAACAACAACAAATAGGCAGGAAGATGAACCAAAATCATCTCCCATATTGAAGTCAAGGATCCAGAAACCCCTAGTTAAGTAGGGCCATCTCCCTCCACACCTGGTTCCAGCCTCCAGGGGTGTCACCATACACCTCTGTGACACCACTGTTAGGACAGGTCCTAAGAAAAGAGGAGAGGGCACACAGAGACAGAGAATGCAGCCATGTGATGATGGAGGCAAAGACTGGAGTGATGAGGTGAAAAACTAGACCACCAGAAGCTGGAAGAGTTGAGGAAGGAATCTCCCCTAGAATTTTCAGAGGGAGTGTGTGGCGCTGTAGACACAATGATTTCTGACTTTCAGCCTCCTGGACTGTCAGAGGGTACATTTCTCTTGGAGAAATTTATTCTTAAAACAATTGTGGCTTCAAGTCACCCCCTTTGTGAACATTTGTTACACAGCAATAGAAAACGTATCCACCATGTTGCTGAGTCGTTCTGACTCACAGAGACCCCAGGTGTGCCGAGTACAACTGTGCTCCCCAGGGTTGTCAGAGCCCCGACCTTTGAAACAGACCGCCAGGACTTTCTATTGAGGTGCTTCTGAGTAGGCATTTCCGTTTGTAGTTGAACACTTAAACCTTTTGTGCCACCCCAGGGACTTCAAAGGAAACTAATACTCTCCCCAAAGGGCCACCCAGCTGAGATCCCCTTGGCCAAGACCTGATTACAGAGAAGTGGACCCCATACCCGCCTAAGCAAGTGGGGAATTTGGGCTGTTTTCTCTTGTCCACTCAGGAACTCCCTAAAGGCCTGGGCTGCCCCAAGCCCTACCTCCCTTTAAGGATGCAGTCAGCCCTACTTGGAGGTGAAGGGGGTTCCCCTGGTTGCTGGAAAGCACTTAAGAAAGCTTTAAGAACCACTGAATGTGGTCCAAGAGCCTAGCCAGGCGTTCCTATGACAACCCTTTTGGCTTTAATGGGTTTCAGGGTAACTTGAGCACTCCCAGCAAGAAATGTTTCTCAACAGTGTAAACCTGGGTGAGCCTCTTTCTCCAGTGTACAGAACGAACCCACCAGAAAGGTCAGCGGTTCAAACCCATCAGCTGATCTGAGGGAAAAAGACACGGAAGTCTGTTCTTGGAACGATGAAATAAAAACTGCCCAAACCCATGGCCTTGGAGTCAATTCCAACTCATAACAACCATGTAAGACAAGGACTTCCAAGGCTGTAGATATTTATGGTGGGTTCCAACAGCCAACCTTGCACAAACCACAGAGCACGTAACCACCGTACCACCAGGGCACCCACCATAAAGATGGGAACCTTATGGGGCAGTTCCGCTCTGTCCTATGGGGTTTCTATGAGTCATAACTTACTAGACAACAATGGGAACATCACAGCCGTTAATGTGGTTGGCTGAAACCCAAGAGATTGTCAGTTCAAATCTACCCAGAGGCATCTCAGAACAAAGTCCTGGTGATCTCATTCTGAAAATAATAATAATAAGCCATTGAAAATCCTATGCAGCACAATTCTACTCTGACACATGTCAGATCACCATGATTTGGAGAACTCTCCGGCCACTGCTCTATCTTTAATCATCACAGCCCTAGTGGGAACTGTGGCGCCCACCCTGCACAGTGGGAAAGAGACGTGCGAGACTCAGGTGCCCAAGGTTAGAGAGCCAAGGGCTGCGATGTGGACACACAGCCAGGTCTATCAAATTCGATCTAAAGTTCAGCTCTTTCTACTCCACTAGCATAAAGAGGAAGTTTCTGACAGCCCTGCCAAGTTTACACACAGGGGAAATCACGTGCTGCTAGCTCCTCCCACCACCCCATGCTAAAAGCTGCCCTGCAGCATGGACGAGCTTCCAGTGCCTGACCATGCCCACCACAACTGAATAACCCAGTGTAGGGATACGGCCTGACACCAGGTGGGGCTTGTTCTCCTGAAACGCCAGAGCTTCAAAGATGGCGGCAGCAGTGCTTATGCTATTAAGTTTCTGAGGAGCAGCTGGTGGGTTTGAACTGCCGACCCTGTGGCTCGCAGTCCAGTTCGGATCCTACAGCACCACACCAGGAGTCCAGTGACGTATGCGGAGCTAAAAATAAGGTGCCCCTTGGATGGGTCCACACTCAGAGACTTCAGCTACACAAACAGATGAGACCACGCCACCCAATGAAGGTACAGAGGGCCAGCGTTGGTGTTAGGGATTAAAATGTGTCACCTGAAATACTCCTGAACCTGGGGCTGTGACCCTGTTTGGAAACAGGATTTTCTTTTGTGTTGTTAATTAGGTCATATCTGAGTAGGTAGTGGTGGTGGTGGTGTGCCGTGGAGTCGGTTCCGACTCATAGTGACCCTGTAAGGGTTTCCATACTGTAAATCTTTACGGGAGCAGAAAGCCTCATCTTTCTCCAATGGAACAGCTAGCAGTTTCGAACTTCTGACCTTGCGGTTCGCAGCCCGATTCATAACCTGAGTAGGGTGGGTTCTAAATCTAATCACACCTGTGTTTTAACACGAGTGGGCTGTTGTTGTTAAATGCTGTCGGTCAGTTCCAACACATAGAAACCCTGTATAGAGTTTCCGAGGAGCGGCTGGTGGATTTGAACCACTGAGCTTGAGGTTAACAGTCCTATGCTTATCCTACAGTGCCACACCAGGAGTCCAAGAGCAGATTAGACAGAGAACACATATTCACACACGTGGGGAAGGCAGATGCCAAATGACAATTGTTTACAAGGCAAAAGAACAGAGGAAACCTGGGGGTGCAGACACCGGAGGAACGGACGAGGCCAAAACCCTGATTTGGACTTTTCGCCTCCAGAACTGTGAGAAAATATATTTCTGTTCCTTGAAGCCGCACTTTTGTGGTATTTGTGTTACAGCAGCACTAGAAGACTATGGTGGGCTGATTGTTTTGCGAAGGCTGGGCACAGATGGAGTGCTGGCCACAGAAACTGACTCAGATTCTGTGCCATGGAAGATGGCATGTCTGACCCACTGCTGTTGTCAACAGGACCCAAGGAGATCTCCCCCAACCCCAATGGTTTGGACAGGAGCTGTGAAGCTTTGTAGCCAGCTCCATTCACAAACCTCGCTTTTGGAAAAGTTCCTAACTAGACAAAGTGGAGTTTATCTGATGGCTCCTCTCCAGTTGATGCGCCAGCTGACAGATCGTGGCTGCCTTGCTGGCAGCCAGCAGCTTATGCAAGTCTCCAGGAAGTCCAGGTGCCTGTTCATTTGACACAGTCTATACAAATAAGGTGTTGGGAGCTGCTCAGAAATCAGCAAGTCCATCAGACACTATCTGTGGAGCAGACGGCTGAAGAGCTGGAAAAGTTGAGGGCACCAACCTCTGTGGAGCTTCAACCCATGTCAAACCTTCTGAGAGCACGGCACTAAATGAGTGCACTTTAGTCTGTGAGGTGGAAGGATAAAAGTCTCATGCCACTAACTGCCACGGGCCTCGCCTGCCTTCACATTCTAAAGCGTGAAGCGGCTTGCAGCAAAAATGCTCTGTGAGACATGGATTCAAGGTGTGGGTAGAGCGATGACCTTCCCGGGGATGTGTGTGTTTCCTTTACGTGATATAGTTCCTACGAGAGGAGTCCTTGGGTGGTACAAACGGTTAACACACTGCTAACTGAAAGGTTGCAGGTTCAAGTCCACCCAGAGGTCTTTTGGAAGAAAGGTGTGGTGATCACTTCTAGAAACTAAGTCCTTGAACACCACATGGAGTACAACGCTACTCTGACATGCGGGGGAGGGGGGGAGTCACCATGTGTCAGAGTTGACTTGCATGAAAGAAGAACAAAAATATCAGCAACCCTTGTCCTTGTCAACTAGGGGAGGATACCTGGACTTCTCCCCAACTCTGGGGGCCAGCTGTCCTCCCATGACCTGTCTTTCTGGGAGGAGAGTGACTAGAACAATCCTCCCTCCTCCCCATGGCCTCTCACCCCTGAAGGAAAATCTGGCAGGGTGGGGCCACCAGTCTGCCCACAGGAGCTCCTACAGCATGGGGAGGGGGAGGTGCAGGGGGAGCCGGAAGGAACCACTGTCAGGGTGAGAGGCCCCCCAGGAGGACATCTTGGGAGGCCGGGAGGAGCCACTAAGTTGAAAGGCTCCATAAGGAAGAGTTGAGCCCTCCCCTGAACCCTCAACCACTAGGAACCACTGCAAACTCATCTGGGAGCCATAAAGGGAGGGCTTTAAAACACCAAACCACAGGGAGGCTTTCTTAAAAGAGCCACATCTAGAAGTGGGGGAAGGGCAAGAGTCATGGGGCCAGAGAAGCTCCCCTTGAGGACCAGCTAGTCCACTGCTCGGCTGCTGCATGCCAAAGAGTTGATTCTGACTCATAGCAAGCCTGCAGAACAGGGCAGAACTGCCCATGGGGTTTCGGAGGCTGTCATCTTTACAGAGGCAGATGACAAAGGCTTTCTTTCACTGAGTAGCTGCTAGGGTCCAATTGACAACCTTTCTGTCAACTGTTAAGTGCTACCCACTGTGTCAGCGGGTCTCCTCTGCTTACAGGCAGGCTTTTCCCTTTCTGCAGCTCCACAGTGGGCAATGGTGGTGGGAGACATAGGAGGAGCCCATGCAAGTCACTGTCCTCAGGGTGGCTGCACTGCAGGGCGGTTCCCAGAGAACTCCAAGCCTTCAATTCAAGCCTTCGCTTTGTCCAGACAAGAGGGTCATGGGGAAGGGAGGCTGACCTGGCGCCACATTCAGTGGGTTCCAGTGGTGGGTCCTGAACTGGTTTGTCTACTTAGCAGGAGCCACAGTGGGGTCCAGATTACCTCTAAGAGCCTGACACTAGCCAGACTTGAGCAAAGTTTCTGCCTGTCACATCCTCTGCCCTAGTGGACCATGCAGGACCCAGTTCCTCTGGCTCTCCTGGCACCCTGACAGGTCACCCAGAAGTCTAAGCACAGTGAAGCCAGAAAAGGGTGAATCCCTAGCCAAGACGGCGGAGATCACCACAGGGAGGAAGGTGAGGGTTTTTCTCCCTGCTCGGCAACAGCTGCCTCATAAGGTAAAGTAAACCCTCCTGAAGCAGAGGCCTTAGGTACTCAACCTTGGACCTCCCCTGATGGTCACCTGCCTTCTGTGTGGAGGAGACAAAACATAGGACTGTCTGTCACTGTCTGTCCAGCCCCCAGCCTGATCCTCATGAAAGCAGCAAGAGAGGATTTTCTCTCTCCCAGCAGGCTGTGACTCCACTCCACCCACACTGCCCCTATCAGGACCACCAGTGGCCTCATTTTGCCACACTGGATGGATAATTCCCAGCTGCCAGCATACCCGACCTGGCAGCACTCAGGTCCTCTGGAAGTGCTTTCCACACTGACTTCCAAGACATTTCTCTCCTGGGTCTCCTCCAGCTACACAGCCATTCCCTGTCCACCTCCTCGTCAAATGAGCAAGGGTCTACCTCAGACTTCTGTCTCTGTACCGCCTTGCATGGTTTTAAACACGGCTACCACATGGATGATCCCACAGCTATAAGTCCAGCCCAGACCACTGTCCTGTCCTCCAAGTTTGAATCTCCACCCAAATGTGACCATGAACACCACAGACTTAACTTATGCTTATTGGGCCTCCCCTTCCTGCCACCTGTTTGGGCCAAAGACCTTGGAGTCATCCTGAATCTTCCCTTCTTCATCTCACATCCAACCTACTCACATGTACCTTCCAAACAGTTCCAGAACCTGACTACCTCTCCCCATCCCCATGCTCCCACCTCAGCCCAAGCGATCCCTCCCCTCAATATGGCCCAAAACACAGGCTGTCCCTCTATGAAGGAGCTGGTCAGGCTGGGCTCTGATATGAACATGTCATCCTGTGGCCCTCAGTGCACCACCCTTCCATGCTCTGCTCCACTGACCACATCTCTTTTCCCATCTGGACCCTCCCAAATCATCTGGCCATGGGGAGAGGCCCATTCATGTCTGCCCAGGTCTAGGGCAGGAGAGAAGCTAAGGGGCCTGGGCATCGCGTGACATCATGAGCCTGGTGTAGAGGAGGGTCTTCGCCATTCACCAAAAGTGCCCGAGGTGGACACTCGGGTCACTGGCATGTCTAGTCTCCATTCTGGGTCCAGCTTCCAGGTACACTTTCCAACAGTTTACTCTTATTCTTGTATTCACACTCTCTCTCCCTTTAGAATTTTCCAAACAAGAAAAATGTGGAAAGCATCAAGCTCCCCCTCTGATGGAGTGCTAAACTGGCCAATCCTCTATTCACCAGGGTCTCTAGGTCGTCTCTCAGAACCATTCCGCTCTGTCTTGGTCTCTCTCAGCTCTGCGCAGCTACTCCAGGGGTCTGTGTTCTGCACGTTCTGTGTTGAGCTATGCAAGTTCACAGAGCTGATGAGAACATCAGCTGTCTGTTTCTGTGGGGACATGGCAGGACCATTCTATTGGAGACCAAGAGTCTAAGTGGCCTGCCAATGATGCCACAGACTCAGCAAATTTTTCATCTGTCTGTGTATACACAACAGAAACGAAAGTGCCTTGGGTCCAGAGGAAAGAGGCAGGCCACAGCCCAGGGCTCCTCCAGGGCCTCAGACTCTGCTTACCCACTCTGGACTTCATGTTCCCTGGGAAGACAGACTAACAGAACTCGCTCCACTGGTTCCTAATCCAGGTCTGAGTGACCTCCTGGGAGGTTACCTGCTGGATACACACCTGGCGGGCTCTGCCAGGAGTCCTGTGACCTCAGGGTGTTGGGATGCCCACGTCAGATGGAGCAGCCTGGACACCCGCCAGGGCCAGCAGCTCCTGTCTCATTGCCAGTCAACTCAGGGTGGGGCAGCAGGGTTTCCAAAGAAAACCTTGCAAGAGTTGGCACCTGCCTAAGTTCCCTGGAGGTTTTCTTCTCTAGTATCTTTGGAAGATTAAAAGTAAGGGGCGGGGAAGGTGAAGGGAAGGGAAGGAAGAGGGGCTGGAATGAGAGACCGCAGGGTGTGGAAACTCCAAGACAGAAGGCATGTTTGCATGAGGGAAGGAGCCTCACCCTGCTCACTGGTTTGCAGGAGCTGTTAGAACTCAGGTGCCAGGTCACACCCAAGAGGGTCAGGCCCTTGGTGGGCTGAGTGTTCTGGTCCACCCCTTCCGGTGGTGGGATGTTTGTGTTGGGGAAGGAAAGGACTCACACAGGCATGGACCAGCGGGGGTGAGACTGAGTCTTCAGGAGAAAGAGCCAAGCCAGGTGGAGAGTTCTGGAATGCTGAGACTCCCCCCCACCCCATTACCTCGGGCACACAGCTGGGCAGCCACATAGCCTCCATTTCCATATGGGCTAGTTTCATACATAGATAGATGATAGATAGATAGATAGATAGATAGATAGATAGATAGATAGATAGATAGATAGATAGATAGATAGTGAAATGCCACTCCCTTTCTCAAAGGACACTTGGAAATGTCTGCTGAGATGTCAGTTTCTGGCTTACATGCCTCACTGAACCTGGAGCAGGCAAGAGGGTCTGAACACATGCACTCTCTGCTTAAAGATATCTTCATTCCAATGACTGTGAACTTGACCAGTAAGATCACAGGGACACAAGAGGGGACACTTACGATCAAGCCCGTTCAAGTAGCGCATGCGGATCTCACAGTGGCCCCAGACGGCACTCACTACAGGGTACAGTTTTTTGCCCTTGAGTCCCCGAAAAGCTACTCCCATGTACTGTCCATCCACAATGAAGCTCAGAGTCCCATCGTCCATGTCCAGGGCCACCAGGAAGGAGTCGGGAACAATGAAGGTCTCATCAGGCTCCAGGAAGGCAGGGTACGTTTTGCTCGGTTGGTTCTTGCCATCGTGGTAGAGCCGGTTCCGTCCCAAGTCCCAGCCCCACGACTCGTGGTTGTTTCCCACGAGTGTTGTGTATCCCACGGAGTGCAGGGGGGCATCTGCTGTGGCCACGCCCACTACAGCGTGGGTGCCCCGCTGCCGCATGGCCCACGTGATCTGCCACACGTGCAGCCCCCGAGTGTATCCGACCTTGCCCCGAATGGCGTCCGTGCTCTGGGCCACAGGGTGGCGGTGGAAGATGAGTTTGTCATCCTCCTTCACGAAGACATTGAGTGACCGGTCATTGTTGTTCCAGGAGTGCAAGAGCTGCACGTCGTAGGATGCCGGGGGCATGTCCAGCAGCAGGTCCAGGCGGGTGGGCTTGCAGAAGTCCAGACCCTGCAGCTCCTGCTTCAGTGGTCGGTATGCAGGGTCCCGCATGTCCACTGTCTTGATCCCCCCAGTGACCTTCTGACCCATGCTTGCCTCCGGTTTCACCTTCCCTCAGGAGCCCCGGGCCAGCTCATCAATCCCAGGGTCTCTCGTCCAGCTTTCCGATCAGGCTGGAGCTGGATTCCTCGGGAAGGTTGCTAGGAGACTCCGCAAGTTGTGGAGCATCCAGGGTTGCCTAATGGATGGAAAAAAAAACCAGGAGATGGGTGAGCAGGCGTTCAGGAGGGAGGGGAACGTGCACTGTGACCCCCGAGGCACATCCCAGCTGCCAGGGTGCTGGCCCCGGCCCCACCCGGTCCAGGGGTGGGGGCGGGGATCATCCTTGGCACTGGATGAAATCTCTCCTCAGTTCCACAGTTCAACTGTCACAGAGGAAAGGGGCCACTTGTCATCGTCTGTGTGAAGATGGGGGTTGGGGCTCAGGGTCAGGTACTGTTCTCCACTGTGGTGAGTGTGGTCTGGGACTCAAGCAGACCCTCAGCAGGTGGCAAATGGAGGTCAGATGAGCCTCGGGGCAGTGGACATCACCTTTAGTCCAAACAAGGGGAAGTGTAAACCCTGGCCTTGCTGCTTCGAGCAGAAGGTGGTGCCTCCCCACTCCCAGCTGCCCACAAGTCAACTCGAACACCTGTTGACACCCGTGTCAGAGTGGAACTACACTCCCTAGGGGTTTGGGAAGTCGTTTCTAAGCTTTTCTTCCAAAATGCCTGTGGGTAGATTTGAACCTTCAACCTTTCAGCTAGCAGCCAAACGTGTTGTGTTAGCTGTTACAGACACCCTGATGAAGCTCCCAGTGGCTGTTTTAAACCCTAAAGTGCAGCTCCTCTCTCTCTTTTCCAGTTCATTCTGAGAATGGCAATGCTGGTGTAGGTGGCCCTGAGCAGATTCCCTGTCCCACCCTGAACTGGGGACCACAGAGACACTTCTCTGCAGACCCTTGTGCTGATCCTGTCAGGAGAGCATTGGATGGTCTCCGCTACTCCCAGGGGACTTTGTATAACCATCAGATGACCCCTATTTTTCCTGCTTGCACCCTTCATCTGCAGAGGAGGTCTTGGATGTCTGCCTTCTGCTCTGGCTTCCCGCTTGCCCTGAGTCCCTTGAAGGAGTGGGGAGGTAGTTGGTTAGAAGACAGACCTCACTGTATCAATGTCCTGTCCTCTGCCCCCTCATCACTCTGGGAGAGCTCTATTCAAGGAGGAGGCCTTTAAAAAAAACCTCAGCATAGCTGAGTCAATTCTAATTCAACAGCAACCCTACGGTGACTGTACAGGACGAAGAACTACCTCACAGTTTCCAAAGCTGTAATCTTCATGGAGGGAGCCCTGCTGGTGCAGTGATTAAGCACTCTGCTGTCAACTGAAAGGTCAGCAGCTTGAAACACAGGAGAAAAAGGTAGCAGTTTGCTTCCATTAAGATTAAACGCTAGCCCATTGTCATTCAGTCAATTCCAACTTACAGCAAGCAACAGTCAAGAGAAAAACTGGCCCATAAAAATCGAAATCTTTCAAGAAAGTGAGGCGGTAGAGTGGCTAGAACAGAAGATACTTCTTGAAAGAAAGACCTACAGGAAAAATATAAAACAACATAGGCAGACCAACTGTTACTACAAGAACAAGCCCCAGGAAACATCAATGCAAGTGGTCGGGTCCCCTCAGTGCAAACCCCCTTCCAAGACTAAGACTCAATGGGAATACACACTCTGATTGGTGACCACGCTCGTCACCGATAAGGGGAAGTGAGGGAAAAACAGCAATGAAGTGGCGAGCTAAGCCCTTCAATAGACTTCTGTGAACCCAGGTGAAGACCTGGTTAGCCAGCAGTGTGGCAAGACCTGGGGACTCTTGGGCCCAGAGATAGTGACATAGCCACAGAGGACTAGAGTAGAGAGTGAAGTGTCCAGCTGAGAAGAAGAGAGGGCATATGCATAAGAACACCCACACCTGCAGATAATACCCACTTATCCTGGCTTCAGTGACTGGATGATCAGAGCTTAACCAGAAGTAAAAAGAGGAAAAAAAAAAAAAAGTATTCTCATACAATTTAATGACCTTGATCTACACCTATGGAAGCAGTAGCTCAAAAGAGGGAACAAGTCCTTACAGCAAGAATCATTCCCACACCCTCCACACACAGAGTAGACAGGGATGGGCAACTTGCACACTGGCTGCCCAAAATGGGGGGCGGGAGCTACAAAGGCAAGAAGTGACTGGCTTACAAGCTTTCAAGAGGCAACCTGGATCCAGAGGGCTTGGAGGAAAGTAGAATCTCCACTGAGTAGTATCCAATCTGACTAGGCAGGGCTGATGCAATGAAATGCAGATGGGTCTCTTGTGATACAATAGTGAATAATTGTTATCAGGACTGATTGTGAGGGTTGGAAATGTAAAGGTTGACATTTTATAGCAAGGAAGGGGAATTATTAACTTTTCAGTCTAGGAGTGGAGGTCCCTAGGATCATCAAGGGAGAAGAGCGGAGAGCGGGACCCTACCCAGAGTGGCAGTGATGCCTGAAACGGAGGCAGAGATGATGATGTGGAGCGATGGAGCAGCTGGAGACTTTAGATCCAGAGAGGGAGAGTGACTGTGTGCTGAAGACCTGGGGTGTACGGGGGTCAGGATTGAAGGGTATACCCTTTGGTTGGTTGATGATGCATGGAGGGGATTGTAACCATGGCAATAAGACGATATATGATAGAATGAATGTAAAATTAATGTTCTCCCATGTAAACTATCACATAATTCACAATAAAACATTTAAGGGAAAAAAAAAAAAAAGAAAGTGAGGTGGCACAGGAGGCACTCACTCATCTATGCCAGGAAATTTGGAACACAACTATCTGGCTGACTGATTGGAAGAGATCCGTATTTGTGCCCATTCCAAAGAGAGGTGACCCAACGC
>NW_006408741.1:986787-989698 GCF_000296735.1 Chrysochloris asiatica
GGGGGGGGGGGGGGGGGGGTAATTCCCACATCCACCCCATACGTCACCACACTAAGTCCAAGTGGAACTAGACAGCCCCCTGATGTGTGAACATAAAATAGCTCCCGTGATACTTTTAGATGTTACAAAGTAAGTTGCAGGACGACATGCAGAATAAGACCCCATCTCTGTAAGCAGAGGATGTAAAAGGAGTCTGTTTGTGCATGCCAATACACTTGAGGGCACAGAGACCTAGAACAATAAACAACAAATCGTTCAAGATGGTAGCACAAAGAGTTAAGTGCTTGACTGCTAAGAAAGGTTTGCGGTTCAAAGTCACCTAAACAGCTCCACAGAAGACAGACCTGGTGATCTGCTTCCATAATGCTCGTTGTTGTGAAGTGGTGTCAAGTCGGTTCTGGCCCACAGCGACCCAGTATAGGGTTTCCAAGTAGCAGCTGGTGAACTTGAACCACCGACCTTGTGGTTCAAACCGACTTTGCAATCCAGTGCATTAACCCACAGTGTCACACCTAGGAAACTCTATGGGGCAGTTCTACTCTGCCATGTTGTTGTCGAGTCGGTTCTGACTCACAGCGACCCTGCGTAGGGTTTCCGAGGAGCGGCTGATGAATCTGAACCTCTGACCTTGAGGTTGAAACCAACCTTGTGGTCTAGCACATTATCCTACAGTGCCACACCAGGACCAAAACTAACTTTACAGTGGCACCCAATGAACAACAGCAGAAAAGAAGTCCACTTGATACAATTTTTACTTCGGAGTTTTAGAAAATGTATTACTTTTGTAATGAAAATTAATTTGAAGCACATAAAAAAAAAAAAAAGAAGATGGAAAAAACATCAATTTAACATAGTCACCCTAAGTTGTGGTTGTTAAGAGCCATCAAGTCAGTTCCGATTCATAAGCAACGCTGTATAGGGTTTCCAAGGAGTGACTGGTCGCTATGAGTCAGTACTGACTTGATGGCACCTAACAACAACATGGGTTTCCAAGGCTATAATTATAGAAGCAGACTACCACACTCCTTTGGAGTGGCTGGTGGGTTTAAACTACCAACCTTTCTGTAAGCAGCCGAGTGCTTAACCACTGCACCACCAAAGCGGCTGTAAGGAAGAGAATGAGATCTGGGGAATGACGGGATTTGGACTACCCTGCTGTTCGGTCCTCTGCTCCCAGCTTTGGCTAAGGGGAATGATGCTGTTTAGGCTCCCTGGGTCTCAAGAGAAGGTGCTTCTGCCATCAAAAACCTCCTTGGTCCTGGCATGGGACACTTAGCTGCCTGGTTTGGGAAACAGACTCCAAAGATTGACCAGACAAGGGACAAGACAGGCTCTTAGTGAAAGAAAAACAACCAAATGTGAATGTAGAGAGCACAACCTGAACCATCAGTGTCGGGGGTTGGAAAAGCATCACTTGGACCATCCACTATAAAGGGCTCTCAGGTGCCAAGTGAATGGGATGGAGAGATTACAGATGGATGGGATGAGGGTGGGAGGGTCTGCAGGTTAAACCTGTGGTGTCCTTCCGCCTCTGCAGCCTGCAGACAGTTGCTGTCCTGCAGCAGCAAGGACAGCAGGACCAGCCACACTGCCATTAGGTTCCAACCTGGGAACCTTGGAGCATAGGCTTCCTGTTTAGCACCCAGAACCAGCAAAGCCCAGAGGAAGAAGCTGGCTCTACAGTCGGGCTGGAAGACTTGAGAGGATCTGCAGCTAACCTGGAGCTTTCTCATTGAGAACTGGGAAGAGTAAAGTCCTCAGGGTGGCCGGCCTCAGGGAAAATCGTTCCCTCACCCTCTTCTCTCCACAGGCAAGGGGGAGACAGGGGTCCCTCACTTCCTGAAGCCCTAGATTTGGGTTTTGTAAAGTGTGTCGCTCTGCAGACGGAGGCTGCCCAGTTCTGAGACAAGCTTGATGAACACAGTGACCTCACTGTGACACAGTGACCAGGAGACAGTGGAGCCTCAAAAAGGGATACCTACTGTTGTCCAGCATGGTTCCAGCGATGAGAAGCATGTCCACTAACACATACCTGCTGCTAAGCTTCTGCCTCCCTGGGGTCTCTTGTTGTGACTTATCCCTGCCTAGCACCACTTGGCTCTGAGCAGCTGGGGACTCTGGAGGAGGGTGGGGCGAGGGTGGCAGGACATTTTTCTGGGCATGGAGGGCAGAACAATGGTGCCTGCCGTACCACAGAGGGGCTCTCTCACAAGGGTTACTCAGGTCCAAGCCAAGGGATGTAGGGCACCCACTCTACCATTTCTGGGTCATCTTGACATCTGACTCACCTCTAGGTGGTCAATTGCCATGGCAACCCCAGGGCCACGCTTGACTCATATGTCACCTGCCCATCTCTACCCAAGTTCAGGCTATGTATGGTTAAAGTTGACACTTCCTTTTCTTCAACTTCCTGCTGTCCACCCTTGAACACCTCCTTGCCATGCACTGACACAGAGGCAGTTGGCTGACTGTCTCCTTCCATCTATTTTTATATGCAGCTGCAGGGGCCCACCCTTCCTGTGGGTCCCCCAGAAACTCAAGTGGCCCACCTTCTACCGTCTCCAGCCCAGCCAGGTGCTGTCCCCACAGGCTCTTCCTCACCCATTCCACCCTCTGTTCCCTCCATCTCCAATGCCTTCTCACTGCCCAACGCGCCACCCAGCTCTGCTTTCCTGCACTTCAGATCCTTGGGGAAACACACGGGGTCTTCACGTCAACAACAGGCTCAAATGCAGCATGTTTACTCAGGGTCGGAGAGTGTGTGTGTGCGCATGGTATGTATATACACAGTTCTATGTGTTCATAATGGAGCTCTGGTAGCGTAGTGGTTACGAATTAGGCTGCGAACCTTAAGGTCAGCAGTTCGAAACTACCAGCCGCTCCGCGGGAGAAAGATGAGGCTTTCTACTCC
>NW_006408741.1:990113-992971 GCF_000296735.1 Chrysochloris asiatica
TCCTTTTAATTTCCCTTACTCTTCTTATATTAACTGTTGCATAAACAGAAATAGATTAAAAATGCCCACCACCCCAAAAGCCACCAAGCAGACGGCAGGTGTAGAAGGTGCAGGGATGTGAAGAACAGAGAGAGGCATAGTTTGCAGGGACCTGGTGGGCACACACCCGGGTTACACACAGGGACATGGCCAAGGATGCTCAGACAAGGACAGTTAGGAACCTTCCAGGGCTTCATTGCTACAACCCAGCTCTCTCCCAATTCCTTCCCTTTTCTTTCTCCAAAAGAAAAAGTACAGAGCTGTGGTTTGGCAACCCCTGGTACCTCAGAGCAGCACCTGTGGATCAAGTTTCTCCAGAGGAATTCAGAGTGTATGCCTGCATTTTGGTGGTTATGTCTGAAATACAGTCTGGGGAGGGTGTGTACACATGCACAAACACTGCCGTCTGGAGATAAGGCCATGGAAGAGCGGTATTAGGGTAGATCATGCGTCCACATGCTCCCACACGGGGAATGAGGCAGGATGAGGACAGATACACACTTGAGCAACCGGTCCTTAAATTTTTCATAGAGCAGATCAACAACCTCCAGGCCACTCCATCTAGATTGGCACTTTCTGACATCAGGTATCTAAGCTAGCCCCTCAGCTCCTGGTCTGGTCTCTCCCAGCCCTGATGCTACATATCAGAGTTTCTGCCCATAGCCAGGATGGCCCAGCTACAGATTGACCAAATTTGTCACTACATGAAAACCCATTCTAATAGGTTCAAATTCTACATTCTCACATGGATTAGCCCTCATGGGCTTGGCACACCCCAAGCTTTTCATGCAATGTGCCATTTCCCATAGACCCACTCATGCAAAATGGTTGGTCCAAAAGGGCCATGCTCAAGACCTATACATGTGAGATGCTTAAATTAAATCCCTAATGGGCCAGCCCGGGCTTCCCGTGGGATTCCCTATGTATCTCAACAAGGTGGATGATACAAAAATGTGGGTTATCTATGGTCAGTGTTTAGGAAATTAGGATGGGATCCCCCACTCCAAGGCTTTCAGAAGACATCTTCTCCAGGTTGAAATTGGATATGATGGTCAAATGCAAAAATGGCCCAGTCCTGAGGTCCCCTGTGAATGCTTCACAGAGAAATACTTTGAAAATACTCAAGTTCAAGTAAGGTATCTCAGGGCTGGAACTCATTCCAAAAGTATTTATTAGGCACATACTATATACGGAGCTGCAGGTTAATGTAAGTTTGGATGGCAAGGTCAGCAATTCAAACCCGCCAACCGCTCCTTGGAAACCCTATTCAAGGTTACTGTGAATCAGAACCAACTTGATGGCACTTAACAACAACAACAACAACAACATGTGTTCATAGGTATACACACACACACAATAATGCTTAATAAGAACCAAGTCAAATATTTTCAAAGGAGATCTAACTCCCCCAAATCAAACTAAACCCAGTGCCACCGAGTCCACTCAAACTCATAGTCACCCTAAGTTGTGGTTGTTAAGAGCCATCAAGTCAGTTCCGATTCATAAGCAACGCTGTATAGGGTTTCCAAGGAGTGACTGGTAGGTTTTTAAACCACCAACATTGCAGTTAGCAGTCCAGTGCTTATCCTACAGCACCACACCAGGACTTCTAAGGACCCTATGGGACAGAATCAAATGGCTTCCATATGGCTTCTGGGACTGCAATCTTTTTCCCACGGAGTGGCTGGTGGGTTTGAACCAACCTTTCCCTTAACAGCCCATTGCTTAACCTGCTGTACCACCAGGGCTCCTAATTACAGGACTATCCTTCTTAGAGGCTACAGGGAGCTGGCTAAAGTTTGGAGAACCTAGTAACATTTATCTAAAGGGAAAATCAGGTTCAAGTGAAGACCAGTCCTGTAAGGGTAGGCTAGAGAGTGGATGAGAGGAAGAACGCTCTTTACTTGATTGGGGAATGGTTTGCATTGGCACCCTAGAACGACATCGTATTTGCGTCTAAGTACTAGAGTTAGTGCCGAAGATGGCAATGGGTAGAAGTTACTGAGACAACGGTTCATGAAATGCCATGTGAATGGCATCCTTACGTGGAAGAGCAGGCAGAGTTGCCACCCCACTCAAATACCAGTGTGACATGCCTTCCTTGCATCAGGTATGAAGTGTTAGAAGTGGCCAAGCCACTGGGCTGAGAATGCCCGTGGGACACAAAAGTGTAAGGTCACTAATGTCAAAGTTATACACATTGTCAGAGTGTCCTGTCCAGTGCTCTAGAGGGGTCAGGGTGGGGACCTTTTGTACTTCAAACACTGCCCTCCCCTTCCCCCTCCATTCATCATACTTTGAAGAGGACACAAAAGACCACACCCACAAACCCCCCTCCCCACAGGCTCTCACACACACAACTCTTCACATGGCCTTGTTAATCTCAAGCCTTTAATGATCTAAAGCGGAGTGGGTGAAACAGACAGCATGGAATATGTGTACAAGTCACATAGAA
The DNA here is from genome assembly GCF_000296735.1 of Chrysochloris asiatica. Classification (NCBI taxonomy): domain Eukaryota; kingdom Metazoa; phylum Chordata; class Mammalia; order Afrosoricida; family Chrysochloridae; genus Chrysochloris; species Chrysochloris asiatica. The sequence continues at coordinate 992,608 of NW_006408741.1, forward strand.
AAGTGACATTAGCTAGCTAGGCAGTAAGAGACCTTTGTGGGGTAAGCGGAGGCAAAAAAGGGTTCAAGGAAACTGGACAAGGTGTGGGGAAAGTAAATTCACACACAGGGTGCATGTGTGAGAGAGACCCCAAAATGTCCATTCAGAGATAAAACACCAGTAACTACTCTGGCACTGTGGGTTAATGCGCTGAACTGCAAAGTTGGTTTGAACCACAAGGTTGGTAGTTCAAGCTCACCAGATGCTCCTCAGAAACCCTATACAGAGTCACTATGGGTCGTAACTGACTCAATGGAATTTAACAACAATTGCTCTTCTGGGGTCTCAGGCACAAAGCCCAGAAGCTCTGCATGAGGAGACGGGG
>NW_006408741.1:993071-1024651 GCF_000296735.1 Chrysochloris asiatica
GGGGGGGGGGGGGGGGGGGTAATTCCCACATCCACCCCATACGTCACCACACTAAGTCCAAGTGGAACTAGACAGCCCCCTGATGTGTGAACATAAAATAGCTCCCGTGATACTTTTAGATGTTACAAAGTAAGTTGCAGGACGACATGCAGAATAAGACCCCATCTCTGTAAGCAGAGGATGTAAAAGGAGTCTGTTTGTGCATGCCAATACACTTGAGGGCACAGAGACCTAGAACAATAAACAACAAATCGTTCAAGATGGTAGCACAAAGAGTTAAGTGCTTGACTGCTAAGAAAGGTTTGCGGTTCAAAGTCACCTAAACAGCTCCACAGAAGACAGACCTGGTGATCTGCTTCCATAATGCTCGTTGTTGTGAAGTGGTGTCAAGTCGGTTCTGGCCCACAGCGACCCAGTATAGGGTTTCCAAGTAGCAGCTGGTGAACTTGAACCACCGACCTTGTGGTTCAAACCGACTTTGCAATCCAGTGCATTAACCCACAGTGTCACACCTAGGAAACTCTATGGGGCAGTTCTACTCTGCCATGTTGTTGTCGAGTCGGTTCTGACTCACAGCGACCCTGCGTAGGGTTTCCGAGGAGCGGCTGATGAATCTGAACCTCTGACCTTGAGGTTGAAACCAACCTTGTGGTCTAGCACATTATCCTACAGTGCCACACCAGGACCAAAACTAACTTTACAGTGGCACCCAATGAACAACAGCAGAAAAGAAGTCCACTTGATACAATTTTTACTTCGGAGTTTTAGAAAATGTATTACTTTTGTAATGAAAATTAATTTGAAGCACATAAAAAAAAAAAAAAAGAAGATGGAAAAAACATCAATTTAACACACCATATTCACAAGAACAAACTGTGCCCAAAGCAATTCCTAAAGGTTCTCCCCGCTTGTCCCTTCTCATAAAGCAAATACTACTATCCTGAATATTTTATTCACCAAGATACCCATATCTTAGCAGAGGGGCATTTAAAATAGAGAGCCAGAATTCCTGGATGCAGCCTTGGAACCATCCCAAAGAGACATGATGTCTACAAGGACTTCTCCTAGGAGTTCCAATTACACAGTTTCTAAGTCATACGTTTTCATTACCCAGTATAAGTGGGGCAGCCGCCTGCCGTCGCTGGCCAAAAGCACAGACCAGAGCAGCAGTTCGGTCCAGAACCAGCCATGAACAAGTGAGACACAGGTTCCTGTGAGACACAGGACCAGATGGACCAATGCCAGAGAAGAGAAGACGAAGTGAAGCAAGAATCTTGGTGAGAACACAGATTTCAATCCTCAACTCAGACAGAAGACACTGCTCTGTACCTGGAACCTGCTGCGGCTTTCTGCACAACCTTTAATTAAAGTGATAACTCTACAAATTCCGCCTCCCAAAGCAGGGCCTTTCGGTCAGCTGGCCCTGGGCCCCACCTCCACAACAAATTATCCTTTTATTTGCTGTCTAAGCAAAGGCTAAAGGGCTCTGGTAGCATAGTGGTTACGAATCGGGCTGTGAACCTTAAGGTCAGCAGTTTGAAACTACCAGCCACTCCGAGGGAGAAATATGAGGCTTTCAGCTCCCGTAAAGATTTACAGCCTCAGAAACCCTGTATGGGGTTGCTATGGGTCAGAACCGACTTGATGGCACTTAACAACAACAACAAGAAGCAAAGGCTTGGTAGACAAGCAGCATCCCTGACTGAAAGGATGTCCATAGCAGCTGTGGCAAGTAGATGGGTTCAGTTAGTATGGAACACACAGCAGAGGGACCACCAGGGAGCGGCACACACGCCCCTGTGTCCTCTAAGCTCAGTTCCCCCTCAGTGCCTCTGGCTGACCCCAGAACAGTATAACCATTGTTTTGACCCAAGATGGGGGAAAGAATGAAAATCAGGATGTGGAACAAGGTGACCTATTTATAAAGCCTCCTTTCACCTGAAGATCAAATAAGCTCCCTCAGCCCCTCCTCCCGCCTCCCCGCCCCACACATCTGTGGTTGCAGCCCAGGGTTTTGCAAGGGAAGCCTGCCCTGAGCGATGTGTTATTATATCAGAATGCAATGTCTGCAGCCGGCCGAGTGGCCGCTCCGGCTCCGCCTGCTAATTAGTAGTGATCCTTGCTCCTGGGAGCCAGACTCCTTTCAGTCTCCCCAAACATAGGCAGCAGGAGCTTCTATGTGGGAGCACAGAGGACAGACTAGAAGTGTCACCATCAGGACAAGGGCCATGTGGTTATACATCCACACCCACACCCACACCCACACCCCCACTGCCCACACAAGGGGGCATTCTTGGGGGGGCTGTGTTCTTGCTCAAGCAGAGATATAAAAGTAAGTCTTGGCCCCTCGAATCTGCAAAAAAGATTTAGCCCTTCCGGAAAGTTTTGACAAGCAATCTTGGAGAGAAAAATCCCACACGGTCCAGAGCTCTAGCCTCTGACCTCAACAGACTAAATTTGCACCTGCCTTCAACACCTACAGAAGGACCCAGATTACTCACAACACTTTAAGAATGGGCTCCCGTCAGCCAGGCCCTGCCTCTGGGAAATCTACGTGACATTCATATAGAGACTAAAGAGTAAAACTCAAAGCTACGGCTATAGCCACGTTGAGGCTGTGAGTGCAACAGTCCTCATTCAGACCAGAGGGCCTGTTCTTGGAAGAACCTCAAGGACACACAGGGACCTTCCTACACGTGGACCTGAGGCAGCAGCAAGTGTGCCTTTCCACGAAGGGAAATTCAATCTAAACCGTGACCCCACGTGCCAACCAACATGGAGGACAAGGGCCATCCAATAGACTGCTCAGTCCACATGGTGCCTGGTCAGTGCACACAGGCCTGCCTGCTCCAATATAGGTTTGTCTGGTCTACATGGGGCCAGCTCAATCCACACAGGGCCTGCCCGGTCCATACAGTGTCTACCAGGTCCATGGAGGACCTGCCCAATCCACAGGGGCAGAATGACATGCCATCTCCAAGGGAGCTGCTGCTGACACAGGGAGCCTGCAGATAAAGACTCAGACCCCCTTCTCTTTCTTCACCCTACCCCTGCCCCTGTAAGCTCCAGGAGAGAGGCAGAAAAGGGGGCCTACAGGAGATGCCTGAAAAACCCCAAGGTACAAAGTGTGACCCAACCAGGTCACACTGGCCTCCAAAACACCGAAGCTTGCCTTCCCTGAGTTGTGGGAAACAGCAGGTGAGGAAGGGGCCAGGAGGAAGGCTCCACAGGGACACAAGGTCCTCCAGAGGGCGGGGCCTGAGCTACCTGGTTCAAGAGGAGTCACCCAGGACGCTGCCTACCACTTCCCTCCACATGGAAACAGGAGGTCTAATCAAAGGCAGGCTTTCAGAATGAAGACCACTCTGACCTCTTCCAGGGGTTCCTCCAGGGAGACAGAGCAGGATGGAGACTGGGGGCAGACCTAAAACAATCAGGCCAGAGAGACGCACAGGGGGGCATGGAGTCCTCCTCACCCCCCACAGACCTGGGTGGCATTCACGATTCCAACGAGAAATCCTATAGCTCAAGTGCCCATTATGTGCTTATTGTCATCACAGAGGACAGCTGGAAGAATGGAATCCTAGACACCAAGTGCCAGAAAGCATCTATGGAAGGTCATGCCATGGCAGGCAGGCACAAGCCTGGGAGAAGCAGGTGCATGGAGGGGCCTTCACAGGACAGCAGGAAGAAGGGCGGGGTGCCCCCGTGAATGCACAGCTTCTAAACCCCAAATCAGACAATGCATATCTCTTAGGTCAAAAGTCCCAGAGATGTCCCACAGGAAAGAGGGATGTGCTCTGGGAAGTAGGTTTATAGGTGGTGGTTGGTTCCGACTCATAGTGACCCTGTATAGGGTTTCCAAGGCTGTAAACCTTTATGGGAGCAGAAAGCTTTATCTTTCTCCTGTGGAGCATTCCGTAGATTCGAAACGCTGACCTTGCGGTTGTTGTTGTTGTTGTCAGGTGCCATCGAGTCGGAACCGACTCATAGCGACCCCATGCACAGCAGAACGACACAATGTTCGATCCTGGGCCAACCTCACTACCGCTGCCACACTTGAGCCCATCAATGATGCCACCTGGCTGATCCATCTCGTTGGTGGTCTTCCTCTTTTTCTCTGACCCTCCACCCTACCCAGCATGACATCCTTCTCCAACGATTGTTTCCTCCGGACAATATGTCCAAAGTAGGAGAGACGAAGCTTAGCCATCCTGGCCTCCAAGGAGCACTCTGGCTGCACTTCTTCCAAAACAGATCTATTGGTTCTTTTGGCAGTCCATGGCACTTTCAGTATTCTCCTCCAACACCACTACTGACCTTGCAGTTAGTAGTCCAATTTTTAACCCACTGTGCTGCCAAAGCGCCTTAGGTTTATACAAGTGGACCAGCAACATCAGCATCACCTGCAAGCTTGTTAAAAATACAAATTTATAGGCTCCAATCAAATCTACTGAATCAAACTCTGGGGTCCATTGGCCGGTGCTTTAATGAGCCCTCCAAGTGTTCCAATCCCTGGGTAGCACAAGTGATTAAGCACTGGACTGTTAATCTAAAGATTGATGGTTCAAGTCCATGCAGTGGCTCCATGAAAGAAAAGTCCTTGTAATTTACTTCCATTAAAACTACAGTCAATAAAACCGTTCAAAGGCGTTCTTTTCTGATACGTGGGTCGCCATGAGCCAGAATCAACTGGACCGCAACTAGCAACAGCCACCATCAACCACATGTTCCTGGGTGGCTCAAACAGCTAATGCACCCAACTGTGAAAACTGAATGGTTGGAGGTTTGAGTACACCCAGAGATACCTCTGGAGTCCTGCTGTGGCGCTGTGGATTAATGCACTGGACTGCAAAGTCATTTGAACTGCAAGATCGGCAGTTCAAGTTCACCAGCTGCTCCTTGGAAACACGATTCAGGGTCACTAAGGGTCGGAACCAACTCGACGGTACTTAACAACATCAACAAAAGGTACCTTGGAAGCACGGTCAGGCAATCTATCTTCTTTAAAAAAAAAAAACAGTCATTGAAACCCTAAGGAACACAATTCTACTCTGACACACGAGGTCACCCTGAAGAGGGGGTGGCTTGAGGGCAAGTGGTTTTCAAGTTAGACAAAGAAGATGGTGTAATACCAGGCCAAGTTTCATCCTGTTCTACTCAACCGTTGCTATGAGCCACAGTCAACTCGATGGCAACTAACAACAAAGTGTGAGAATCAGAGATTCAAAGGGATTATATAGCTCAGTGTTTTGGAATATTGAGTCCATATTAAGTGCAAACTATCAGGCTTGGATATATATATATCATATGGTTTTTGTTTTCTTTTTTAAACCTTCTTACTCTATTTGGATTTTAAAAAATCTTAAATGTTATATGGTAAGAAATCTCAATACAGAAATCTATAAAGTATATGTTAAGTTCCCCTTGCTCCTCCTCCCTGCCCCTCACTTCCCAGAGGGAAGCACAGGAATACAGGTGGCTTTCCAGACCTTTCTGTATATACACAAGTGGAGACGGGAGTACTGCCCTACCACACACACCATCCTATAAACTGCTTTTCCCAAATCATATTATACTAAGTCTCTGGGTGATGTAAATGATTAGCACCCATAGTGGTTACAAATTGGGTTGCGAACTGCAAGTTCAGCAGTTCGTAACAACCAGCTGTTCCATGGGAGAAAGATGAGGCTTTCTGCTCCCGTAAAGATTTACAGCCTAGGTAACCCTGTACGGGGTCGCTATGAGTTGGAACCGACTCCACAGCACATAAGAACAACAACTTGGCTACTAACTGAAAGGTTGGTGGTTCAACTCGATCCAGAGTTGCCTCAGGAGAACGGTCTAATGATTTATTTCTGAAAAATCAGCCACTGAAAACCCTATGGAGCATAGCCCTACTCTGACACACATGGGGCTGCCATGACTCATAACTGACTTGCTGGCAGCTATTTTCTGGTTTTACGTATATTTTATGTGTTGATGTTGCACAGGAGTCCTGATTTGGCACTGTAGGATACGTACTGGACTGCTACCAGCAAGGTCAGTGGTTCAAACACATCAGTCGCTCCCCGGAAACCCTATACAGGGTCACTATTGACTTCACTGTACTTATCAACACTGCTGCACAGCATCCCACTGTGTGCAGAATCCCCTTATAGGGGCACGTTTGGTTCTTCTAGACTGCAATGATGTCATCTGTGGGGAGGTACGAATCTCACCAGACTAAGATGGCCATGAAGAAATTTCTTTTAAATCAGTTCATGCCTACTCTCCTATCATCCCCCTGAAGATCTTGGACCTCAGAGGAGCAAGGTCTCCTACTATCCCACCCCTACTATCTACTTTCCATAGAAGAAAATCAAATAGCAATGTGACCCACCCCTAGGCTTCCTGATCTTTGTAACTGACCAGTGACCCATGGTAGGTTCAAGGTACACCAGAATTCCTGTCAAGTTAGTTGGAACTGAAGATTTGTCAACTGGACCACATCCAAAGCACTTTGAAAGGATTCTAGAAGGAATTGGGCAATGGGTTTTCGAGGGCAATTTAATCACTGCTCCCTATGTGAGATTTCACATAACTGGACAGAAAGCCAAGGAAGAAATAAACTCTTGGGCCTCACAGGTCAGTGGGTGAAAAAGGCTTAAACACATAGATACTGTGGAAGCCACCATGGCCCTCGGGGACTTCCTCTTAGATCTCATAGCTGGACTTCCTTGTCCAACCCTGCCAATCTGGAAAATCCTGTGCACCTGGGCTGACACTCCAGAGGGGAGGGCCCCGCAAGACCAAAGGCATCCAGTAAATTAATCCTGAGCTTTTAAGCAGGCTAGGTACAAGACTCCCCTGTGTCAGCTCCTCAGATGTAGAAGGCAAGAGCTGACCTCCTCAATCCAGGTCAATAAATAAAACATGTTTTATTATTCAATGAAAAAATGTTTTCATTGAATAATATTTTACCAACCCAGAAAACAAAATAGTATTTAATAGGATAAAACATAACAAGAAAACCATACATATATTTAAATTGAATAATATTTTAGTCATAAAATAAAACGCTATCTTATAAACGGAACTAAAATAAAACATTTCTATTTTATAAGATTAGAAAATGAAACCATTAATTTAAAAATATATAACTAAATATGATGAAATAAACATTTAAATTTTATCAAACACGTAACATGACACAGACAACAAAAATTTTAACTGGAAAGGTCATTTTACAAAGACCATGGAAAAACTCTTGCTATGTCAAGCAAATTAAAGAATGCAACTATATTTACTCTAAGATTAAAACTGAGGCATTGCTGTTGTTAAGTGTCCTAGAGTCGGTTCTGACCCATAGCGACTCTGCGTATGGTTTCCAAGGAGCAGCTGGTGAGCTTGAACCACCGACTTTGCAGTTCAAGCCAACTTTGCAGTCCAGTGCATTATCCCATAGTGTCACACCAGGACTCCAGAACTGAGGCGCATGAGGGGGAAACGATGGGGGGTGGGCCTGAAAAATGATAACGTATTTAGAATGATGAGTTTATGAAGCTCCCTTCCCTTAAAGTTGCCTCACTTTGTTTTGTGCTGTTGAGTCAATTTTGACTCATAATGATTCCATGTGACAGAAAAGAACTACCATATTGCATTGGGAAAATGTGCCACAAAAGATCTCATTAAGGTGTTGAAGGGCAAAGATATCATTTTGAGAACTAAGGTGCGCCTGACCCAAGCCATCATATTTTCAATCACCTCATATACATGTGAAAGCTGGACAAGGAGTAAGAAAGATCGTGGAAGAATTGATGCCTTTGAATTATGATTTTGGCAAAAAGTATTGAACATGGAATGCTAGAAGAATGACTATATTTGTGCTGGAAGAAGTACAGTCAACCAGGATGGTGAGACTTGGTTTCATATAGTTTGGACGTGTTTTATCAGGAGGGACCAGTCCCTGAAAGAGGACATCTTGTTTAGTAGAGGGTCCGTAAAAAGAGGAAGACCCTCAGTGAGTTGGACAGGCACAGTGGTGGCAACAATGGGCTCAAACATAACAACAATTGTGAGGACGGTGCAGGACTGGGCAGTGATTTGTTCTGTTGTATCCAGGGTTGCTAAGGGTCAGAACTGACTTGAGGGTACCTAATAACAACAAAGGAGCTCTGGTAGCGTAGTGGTTACGAATTGGGCTGTGAACCGCAAAGTCAGCTGTTCGAAACTAACAGCTGCTCCACGGGAGAAAGATGAGGCTGTCTGCTCCCGTAAAGATTTATAACCTTGGAAACCCTGTCCAGGGTCACTATGGGTCGGAACCGACTTGACGGCACTTAACAGCAACAATAACAAAAGATGGTATACACCCACCAACTTTTGATTAGCAGTGGGGTACTTAATCATTGTACCACCAGGGGTCCTTTTAATTTCCCTTACTCTTCTTATATTAACTGTTGCATAAACAGAAATAGATTAAAAATGCCCACCACCCCAAAAGCCACCAAGCAGACGGCAGGTGTAGAAGGTGCAGGGATGTGAAGAACAGAGAGAGGCATAGTATGCAGGGACCTGGTGGGCACACACCCGGGTTACACACAGGGACATGGCCAAGGATGCTCAGACAAGGACAGTTAGGAACCTTCCAGGGCTTCATTGCTACAACCCAGCTCTCTCCCAATTCCTTCCCTTTTCTTTCTCCAAAAGAAAAAGTACAGAGCTGTGGTTTGGCAACCCCTGGTACCTCAGAGCAGCACCTGTGGATCAAGTTTCTCCAGAGGAATTCAGAGTGTATGCCTGCATTTTGGTGGTTATGTCTGAAATACAGTCTGGGGAGGGTGTGTACACATGCACAAACACTGCCGTCTGGAGATAAGGCCATGGAAGAGCGGTATTAGGGTAGATCATGCGTCCACATGCTCCCACACGGGGAATGAGGCAGGATGAGGACAGATACACACTTGAGCAACCGGTCCTTAAATTTTTCATAGAGCAGATCAACAACCTCCAGGCCACTCCATCTAGATTGGCACTTTCTGACATCAGGTATCTAAGCTAGCCCCTCAGCTCCTGGTCTGGTCTCTCCCAGCCCTGATGCTACATATCAGAGTTTCTGCCCATAGCCAGGATGGCCCAGCTACAGATTGACCAAATTTGTCACTACATGAAAACCCATTCTAATAGGTTCAAATTCTACATTCTCACATGGATTAGCCCTCATGGGCTTGGCACACCCCAAGCTTTTCATGCAATGTGCCATTTCCCATAGACCCACTCATGCAAAATGGTTGGTCCAAAAGGGCCATGCTCAAGACCTATACATGTGAGATGCTTAAATTAAATCCCTAATGGGCCAGCCCGGGCTTCCCGTGGGATTCCCTATGTATCTCAACAAGGTGGATGATACAAAAATGTGGGTTATCTATGGTCAGTGTTTAGGAAATTAGGATGGGATCCCCCACTCCAAGGCTTTCAGAAGACATCTTCTCCAGGTTGAAATTGGATATGATGGTCAAATGCAAAAATGGCCCAGTCCTGAGGTCCCCTGTGAATGCTTCACAGAGAAATACTTTGAAAATACTCAAGTTCAAGTAAGGTATCTCAGGGCTGGAACTCATTCCAAAAGTATTTATTAGGCACATACTATATACGGAGCTGCAGGTTAATGTAAGTTTGGATGGCAAGGTCAGCAATTCAAACCCGCCAACCGCTCCTTGGAAACCCTATTCAAGGTTACTGTGAATCAGAACCAACTTGATGGCACTTAACAACAACAAAGCATGCTTTTATGCTGAGGCTAGTGGAGGGACTGACTGGTCAGTTGTTCAGGAAAGCAACTTGGATCTGGCGTAGGTCTGTTTCACTGACCACAGTTAGAGACTGCAAAGGGGACAAAGGGGAAGTAGAAGAGGAACTTGGCCCAAAATCCATTTAGTGGGCTTATCCAGGATGATAATCAGGGATGAGGGAGAAAGAATTAAGAGTGAAGAATGTTCAATAATCTCCTCCACCCCCCAGGAAAAAACCCAAGAATCTTTGCCACTGATTCTATTTCAACTAACAGGACCCTATAGGGCAGAGCAGTACAGCTTCATAGGGTTTCCAAGGCTACAAATCCTTACAGAAGGAGACTGCACATCTTTCTCCTGCAGAGCAGCTGCTGGGTTGGAACCAATGACCTTTCAGTTAGCAACAGAGCACTTAACCACTGTGCCACCAGGGCTGCCTCTAGAAACCCCAAACTGCTCGCTAACATTAACAACAAGCTCCCCACCCCCGCCCCCGTGGTTATTGAATCGATTCTGGCTCATAGCTGGAAGACAGAGTGGAACTGCCCCTGTAGAGATTCATGACTATAGCAATGGGCTCAAACGTAGGAAAGATCATTAGGACAGGACAGGACTAGGCAGTGTTTCCTATGTTGTGAGCTGAGGCCAACCGTCAGCACCTAACAACAATCTTTATGAAAACAGATTGCTACATTTTTCTACTGCAGAGCAGCTGGTGGGTTCAAACTGCCAACTTTTTAGTTAGCAGTCAAACACTTAACTACTGAGCCACTAGGGCTCCTTCCTCAAAACATAAAGTCTACCAAAAGGAGTTGTTAAATGCCAATGAGTCACTCTGATTCATAGTGACCCTATATAGGGTTTCCAAGGAGTGGCTGGTTGAGTTTGAAACACTGACCTTGTGGTTCAAACCGACCTTGCGGTCCCCGCAACACCACACCAGGATGTTGGTTGATTGGTTGGTTGGTAAGTGTCTTAGAGTTGGTTCTGACTCATAGCAACCTTGTATAGGGCTTTCCTAGGAGTGGCTGGTGAGCTTGAACTGACCTTGAAGTCCAATGAATTAACCCGCAGCGCCACACCAGGTCAAAGAGACACAAAAACGAACCTGAAAGATCTCCCAATTGTCAACCTGAAACATCAACAAAGTATGAAGGTCCTTGCTTGTCACTACAAAGTCAGCCAACTTTGGGAACATGAGCAAAGCCCAGGAATGGCCCTTTGGGCTGGACCAGGTGTCTGGGCTGGGACCTATCCAGATGAGGAAAACTCACTGCAGGTGCTCAACTCTGTGATAACAGATGGCCACGCTCAGAAATGTACTTCCTCTGCAAGCTTGACTTTCCATCACATAAAAATAGCAGCATGTTCCTTTGCAGGCAAAAGGAGAGGAAAGCAATGTGCCCCACGCCCTTTGATGGTCAGGAAGGCCAGACCAAGGCCAGGTGTGGGACCCCTCCCCACTCTGCCCCACGCCTCAGCCAACAACCTTTCAGCCCATCACCTTCCCTCCAGGCAGCACATTTCCCTGGCTGGAGAAGGACCCCAGATTCTCCCAACCCCAAGCCTCAACACACTGAATGTTTCTAACACTGTCCCAAATTTCCGTTCCCATATCAAAAGTGCCTCTTTTCTGCTGAGGCAGCAAGACCTGCCAATAAAACAAGGCAGTGGGACCCAAGTTTTTCATAACACATGCTTTCCCCTTGAAACACGCTACAATGAATCACTGAAGTTTAATCGTATCAGCAGCTGGTCTGGTGGAAGGAATCGTGTGAAAGTCGGTGGAACTCAAGCTGGTCCTCACTCGCTGCCACAGCCCCCGCCCTCTCTCTCCCCAAATGTCACCTCCCCTAATGGGCAGCCCCCTTCTCCAGGCCCTTAAACGGAAAACCAGACAGCATAGAGCTCTTGCATGGGAAACAGCTCAACTCCTTCCTAGAGAAAGAGTCCTCATCTTTAGGTGAGACAGCTGGTCGCCCTGCAGCTCTACCCCTTGGCACGGGCTACTCCCTGAGAGCCACCCTCAGGCCAGCACAGGCATCGTCTGGGAGTGTTGGATATGCAGAGTCTCAGGCCCCAAGTCACACTGCATCCAAACTATACTTTAACCAGATCCTTCGGTGGTCTGTGGGTCTCAGGTGGGTGGTGGGAGAGAGCTGTCAGTCTGGGTCCTCCTGCCCAGCAACAGGCTCAAAGTGTCTCCTACCTTGGTGGAAACAGACTTCAGGAAGCCAATCCTGAACCTATCTGACCCTGCACAAATGAAAGCTCTCAGCTGGCCAGCTGAGTTCACGCAGTGCCTTCTGTCTGACCCACAGGAGGGTGTGAGGAAGAGAGGCCACTGGGGGGCTGGAAAGATAAAGGTGACAGCAACACCCCCCGGGGAGACCCCCATCTGCTGCTCAAAATCTATCAGTGCTTCCTCTGCCCACTCTCCAGGCTCCTGTGCCTTCTAAGTCTCCTGTACCCCTAACATACATCCCTTAGACATCAATTCCCCAAGCCAGTCTGACATTTCCCTACAGATCCCTAAGTTGTACCTGGGTCACAACTGTCAGAGCACAGGTCCTTTCCTTCAAACAGCTTTACCTAGCTAAAAAGCCCGGTGACCTCCTCCACGGAGTCCTCCCAGGTTGACTCCCTCTACCCTGACTTACAGCACATTATCAAATCAACTCCAAACGTTCTACAGAATTACTTCTGGACCTGCACAGCTCCAAGGGTCCTGCTGGAACCTGGGGCGAAGGCCACCCACAGCCCCATACGCACGTCCTTGTGGTGGAGACCCACAACCCTGCCAGAGACCCACCCACACGTGGCAACACAACTAGCAAACTTGCCGTCTCCCCCAGACACCTACCGGATGATCTGGAGTTCTGGAATGTTTCAGACAAGTGCCTGGGGGAGGCACCAGGAGAAAAGCCCCCGAGAGTCCTCACGAATGGGGGAAGAAAGGGCAAAGAGGAGTGCAGGTAGCACCCCAGCACCCCGTAGCCAGGCCATGCAGGTCCCCAAAGGCCTCCCTTTCTGGGCTGGATCAGCCCTGGCCTGAGTGAGCTCCTCCGTCACCAAGGGGAAGCGGCCCTTGGTTACCACTGGCCTGAAGAACACAGAAGGCAAAACAAACATTGGAGGCCTCTCAGTCTGGGCTCACTCCCCACTGCTGGGAACAATTACAAGGTACTTGGGTCCTGGTTTTTCAAAGCCTCCAGCAAGGAGGTTGCAGGTTCAATGGGAAGCCAGCTTATAAGGTGATCTCTTCCTCCTGCCACTAGGGCACCCCTGCCCAAGACTCAGGGACCCACTGTCCATCCCCTCAGGAAAGCATGGCCCAGCACGGCAGGGGGGATCGCAGAGGAATAGGAACGGGAGAATGCAGAAACCTGGGCTGACAGACTGTGCATGCCTCACCACCATTAGATCAGGTTTTCAAAACCTCAAGTGGGCCCAGCATGGTAGGTAAGAAGGTGACGCCCACTTGGAGCTTCGGTCCTTCTTTACAGAAGGTCCCTGCAGTCTCAATGAGAACGGTGCGGCTTGCTTAGTCCATTCCACACAAACCTCTGTAGCAATGACACTAATGCTTTTGTGCCCCACTTAAAAAAAAAACTAAAATAAAAATGAGAAAACTCACTGCCGCCAAGTCGATTCCAACTCATAGGGATCCACCACAGGGTCTCGGAGACTGTAAATATTCACAGCAGCAGCCAGCCTCATCATTTTACTGAGGAGCAGCTGGTGGGTTTGAATTACAGACTTAGCGCCACAAGAAAGTTGTTACGAAGTGAACAGAAACTCATAGGTCAATGATAAAGCACACTCCTCCTTCCCAAGTGTGACCAGGGTGGTAAGGGAGCTGTGAGGAGAGTCCTCACCCATGGCCACTGCCCCTGGTGCCAAGTACAGTCCTGTGGAAGGACTTTGGGCTAAGGTAGAAGCTAAGCACTGATCTCCATCACAGTAGACTGAGGACCCCAAGAATCACACAGCTCTTTCCTGGGGGCAGGGCCTCCCCCTGTAGATGCACCCACAGAGGGTTCCTGGGGAACTAAGAACTCACTCTGCCAGCTTTGAGATCTAGTGAAAACAGGGCACTGGGCCTGCCCCATCCCCTTCTGACCATGGATTTGCACCGTAGCCCTTAATGTCCTCCGGGCCCAGTGCCAGCCGCCTCATTCTGACCGGTGCCACTGGCCACATTCTTCACATTGTATTACCATCCTCACCATCATCTCTACCCAGAGTCTCACTGCCATTAGCGCTTGCTTACTTAATCTTTATGCCCCTTAATATTCTCATCTGTACTTAGACTTACTGTCGTCAGTTTGATCTCACACAGATAATTCCTTAAGAAGAGTACAACAGTCAACGACAACATTCTGTATCCATTGAGCCAAACTGTTCTTAAAGATGACTTCATGGGGACGTTTGGGGAAAGTTCTGGTTCAAAGTTTCAATCCTCCCAGCTTTTTGTAGGGTCACACTGCTGACTTTAAAAGGGGGATGTATCAGCAGAGCCATACTCTACAAACAGGAGGAGTCACCAGGTCACAATCCTGCTGCTAATCAAAAAGTCGGTGGTTCGAACTACTCGGCTGCTCCAACAGGGTGATTTATTTCAACAAAGATTACAGCCAAGAAAACCTGAAGAGGCAGCTCTCCTCGGTTACACGGGGTCACTATAAGTTGAAAATGACTCACCGGCACCCAACAACTACCACCCACCCCTTGGGTCATGTTCCCCCAGCCTTGCTTCAGGATCCTCCTTGAAGACAGAATGAGAAAGGAGGTGAATGAATGGTTGGAAGGGAGGGTGCAGGCTCCTCCTTACCTGTGGCTCCACAGGACTGTCAGCTCAGGTCCCATGCGGCTGGAGTGTCTCCACCAGGATCTGGGGGAGGGCAGGGTCGAGGATCTGAGTGTGGAACTGGGAAGCCAGAGACCAACCTAGAATGAGGCTTACACTTCTGGAGGGGAAACGAAGCCTTCAGAGAATTGGGGTACAGCCTCACCCTGCTCATTCCCCTTCCCAAAGTATTTCCTATCTCCAGACAATCTCAGTGGCCAGGCAGGCTGACAGGGCCAGGTCATGATGCCCCTTAGACATGCAGAGGCAGTGGCTGGTTTTGCAGAGGGGGGCAAGTAGGGGTCTGCTTGTGCTCAAGCTCTGGGCAACTTGCCCTTTTAAAAAACAACAACAACAAATTGGTAACTTGGGAGGTGGGAGGCCTGCCTCACCCAAGTATCTGAAGCCAATCTCCCAGTCCTCCTCACCAGACCTAGTCCAGGTTTGTAGGAGAGGGCCTGGGGTCCTGAGTTGCAGAGGGCTGTTTTTAGGAAGGACCACCTGGCTCAGGAGAGCTTAGAGTTACTAATGCGCCAGACTGAAAAGCCGTTTGAACTGCAAGGTTGGCAGGTCAAGCTCACCAGCTGCTCCTCAGAAACCCTATACAGAGTCGCTATGGGTCGAAATCGACTCAATGTCACTTAACAACAACATGGAGCATTAATGTCTCTCAGACACAGGGATTCAAATGGACACTTCCAAGACAACCAGAAAGAAACTACCAGAAAGCTCCCCTCTAGTTTTTGTCTCCCCAGTTTCTTCTCTATTCCCAGGACTGGGACAAGTCAAGATGATGGAGAAGTTTCTTCCAGACTTTCAGGCTTAGTCTTTGCTTTTGGAGGCAGAAGGATATGGCGGAGGTCAAGAATCACTGGACACTCCTCCTTGGATCTGCCTTGTGCCACCCCCTATTTCCCGACCTGGCCAATGCAACCATGTCTGACTTTCCCAAGGAGCCACATTTCTATAGCACCCAACAGGAGCCCAATGAGGAAAGAAGTCACTTAGCAATGCTTTTCCTGTTTAAAAATCTTCAAATGTACTTTTGCTCCATGTACTTAAGCGCTTGAAGGAGCTCTGGTAGCGTAGTGGTTACGAATTGGGCTGCTAACCTCAATGTCGGCAGTTCAAAACTACCAGCTATTCCGCGTGAGAATGAGAGGCTTTCTACTCCCGTAAAGATTTACAGCCTCAGAAACCCTGTACAGGGTTGCTATGAGTCAGAAATGACTCCATGGTACTTAACAACAACAACAACAACAACTTAAACACCCGAGTCCCTGGGTAGTGAAAATGGTTAACAAGCTTAGCTGTTAAACTGAAAGACTAGAAGTCTGAGTTCACCCAGAGGAGCCTCTGAAGAAAGGCAGGGCAATCTACTTCCAAAAGATTAGCCATTAGAAACCCTATTTGTTGCTGTTAAGTTGTTAAATGCTGTTGAGTTGATTCCGACCCATAGCGACCCAGTATAGGGTTTCCAAGGAGCAGCTGGTGACCTTGAACCATCACCTTGAGGTTCCAACGACTTTGCAGTCTGGCGCATTAACCCACAGCACCACACCAGGACTCCAGAAACCCTATGGAAAACAGTTTTACTCTGACACACATGGGGTTGCCAGGCATCAGAATCGACTCAACACCAGCTGGCACTAGAAATGACCCCTTCAGCAAAGGTGAGTGCCTACCCTCCACAGCAGTGCCTGGGGTGGAGAAACTGAGGCAAACCAGCTAGAGTTGGTGCTTAGCACCTCACAGGAAAGAAAGCTGTATGTATGGTCTGGTGGTTGCTGAGACGCAGGCCTAGGGAGGCAGGGAAGAATGTGAGTGGAGAAACGGAAGGATGCTGGGGGACATGCCCTTTCAGAGTTTCTGACCAAGTGGTTAGATTTCAATGACAAGGATGAGCCAAGAGAGGAAGCAGGCCAAGGGAGGCACACCTGGAGGAAGAAGCCCTCTAGCAGAGTCACACCAATTACTGAGTTGACTTTGACTTATGACAACCCCATACGTGTCGGGGTAGAACTGTGCTCCAGAAAATTTTCAGTGGCTGATTTTATAGAACTAGATTCCCAGGCTTTTCTTCTGAGGTGCATCTCGGTGGACTCAATGTCCCCTAACTTTGGGTTAATTAGCCCAGCTTGTGAACTATTTGTACCAACCTAAGATGCTGTAGGACCAGCACTGGACTGCTAACCACACAGTCAGAGGTTCAAACCCATCAGCTGCTTCTCAGAAACCCTATACATGACCGCTATGAGTAGGAACCCACATGACAGCACTTAACAACAATAGGGACAACCTAGCTGAAGCTGTGGTGGTTGTTGTTCAGTAACCTCGAGCTGGTTCCAACTCATAGCAACCCTATAACAGGCTTTCCGAGAAGCAGCTGGTGAGTTCAAACGACTGACCTTTTGGTCCCATGCTTATCCTACAGCACTATATACCAGGGCTCCTAGCTGAGGTGGAAAAGTGTATCTGATGAAGTTCGATGAGAATGCCAGAACATTTAGGGCAATCATACAAGAGAAAATGAGAAGCAGATGGGCAAGGGCCTTGAATGCCAAGACAGGGGGTTAGGCTCAGGCACTGTGGAGTTCCTCCCACCCCCACTGGAACCTCAGGGACCAGATTGGGAAGTGGCAGATCAAAGATTCCTCTGCAAGTTTGTCTAGCCCCCTGGGTTTCCGGATAAGCAACAGAAAGACCTATAAGTAGAGAGCCAATGGCTGGCCTGGCTGTTCCACAGAGCAGTTCCAGCTACCCTAAACACAGCATCTGATGCCCTTTATCGTTGTCTCCAGGTGAGCAGCCTGCCAAACTCAGCTGTGTCTGAGAAGCAACAGAATTCGGAAGACCGCCATCTGTCCCGAGGGAAACACTTCCTCAACACGCTGTCAGAGAGCTGGGGCTGATAACCCTCCACTCCTCTTTCTTTCTTTCGCTTTGAGGGAGGGAGATTAAGAACCAGGAAGGAAGAATTAGAAAGTTACTTTCAGGTAAACAGATAATTTGAAGCATGTTAACAACCAAAGAAAGAAGACTTCAAAGCACTGCTCATTTTTCACCCACAAAAAAGAGAGAAGAAATACCTACTTCCGATGACTTCAAGGAGTCCTGGTGGCGCTGTAGGATAAGCACTGGGCAGCTAACTGCAAGGTGAGCAGTTCAAAATGAGGCTGACTGATTTAGCCTTCGAAACCCTATACAGGGTTGCTATGAGTAGGAATTGACTCGAAGGCAGTGAGTTTGGGTTAGACTGCTGAGCTAATCTAAGGCAGCAGTAAATACACATTAAGAGTTGAATTGAGGCAGAGACGATGACGTGGAGAGATGGAGAGGCTGGGGACTCTAGACCCAGAGAAGGAGAGGGGCTGTGTGCTGATGACTGAGGGGCAGGCTGATGACTGAGGTTGGTTGATGATGCATGGAGGGGGTTGTAATCACGGCAATGAAACAATATATGATGGGATGAATGTAAAGCTAATGTTCTCCCATGTAAAACTATCACATAATTCACAATAAAATGCTTTAAAAAAAAGTTCAATCATTCCCAGCACATAGTAGGTCGTCCTCCTCCAGCCTAAGCATTTCTGAGCTCTTGACACTTTACACATATAAATGCATTTAAGGTGGTGGCTGTAATGATCACTGTTCCCATAACATTATGGTGGTCAAATCATGACTCCAAAGATCATATTTTGGCCCCTGACCAAGGAACCAGAGAACCACAGTGTTCTTTTACAGCACAAGGACATCTTAACAATCTTTCAGTCCAAACATCTGATATTGCGAGGCGGGGTGTGGAGAAAACCCTGAGGCATGGAAAAATTAAGTGATGAAAGAGGAAGACCTCTATTATTCTGATGCTACTGGAACAAATGGAAAATGCTCAAAGATTTGGCTGATCATCCCTGGACATCCTCCAGGACACTTGAAATTGTCCAGTAGCCTAAACTGTACATCTATCTCGCTGCTTTTCCCACAATCTGGGATGGAGAACCTCCAGGGTCTACCTCCGCCTAAGGATGTCACCATCATTTGGCTCCTGGACTGAGGTTTTGTCAAGTTCACTTATATTTCCTGCCAATTCTGTTTCCAAGTCAAGTTTGTGAAGCACCTGCAGTGTGAAATAGACTGAACACACCACCCTACCGCCTGTACCAGTGGATATTCTCACCCAGCATAGGCCTGACCCGGAAGCAGTCAGGGGATATTCAAGTTCAGCTGCTTTTTGAATTCCAAGGAAACGAGGTTGGCAAAGAGGTCTGAGGAGACCATTAGCCAGCCTCCTGGCGTAAAATCACTCCACTCCTCCCTGCATGCCCAGGCATTTAAGTGTGTATCTTTGGAGATAATCATCATTTTATTAAAATCAGAGTGCATTTCATATTCTAGCCTACTTTTTGCATATGGACATGTCTCCAGGCTTACTTAAGTGGCTTCACTGCATCTTTTTAATTGCTGTGTAGTAGTTCACGGGTACAGACAGACCAGAGCTGCCCAATGGATTAATCTTCTTCAGTTAACGACAATGCACTTAATTTAGATTGGGGGGGGGGGGAAGGCAGTTGAATGTTAACTGCTTGAGCCGCTCAGGGACCCTGTGCTTAATTGTTGTCACTGTAAGGTGCCACAGAACTAATTCCTATTCACAGTCACCTCGTGTGACAGAGTAAAGCATCCCCCACAGTCTCCTACGCTGTAATCTTCCTGGGAGCAGATCTCTAGGTCTTTCTCCCACAGAGTTGCTGGTAGGTTAGAACCACCTACCTCTTGGTTAGTAGCCCAGCCTATCCAGAGATGGTACCTACTGCTGGGGGTGGAGAAGGGAAGGAGGGAGGGGAAGAGCATGCGCCTGTGTGGCGGGTCGAAATGTGACTCGCTTCAGCCTTTTGGGAAATTAGCCATGATATTCCACCACTGAGATTTGAATCCATAAAGAAACACACACAAGCTATTACACAGCTGCTGCCATTTTTTGCCACTCCAAATTAAGGATCTTGCCCATTGGGTTGTTTCCACCTTTTGGTTACTGTGAATATGGCTGCTATAAACATTGTCTGGTACATTTTGTTGCTGGTATACTGCAAGCCAATAATTGTTGTTGTTGTTAAGTATCGTGGAGTCGGTTCCGACTCATAGTGACCCTGCACAGGGTTTCCAAGGCTGTAAATCTTTACAGGAGCAGAACACTTCATGTTTCTCCTGCGGAACCACTGGTAGTTTCGAACTGCTGACCTTGAGGTTGGCAACCCGATTCATAACCACTATGCTACCAGAGCTCCTTGTAATCCAATAATAAGCTTCCATTAAAAAGGCACTGTAATGAAATCCAGATAGGTCTCTTTTGATACAATAGTGAATAATTGTTGTCAGGACTGACTGTGAGGGTTAGAAATGTAAAGGTAGATGTTTTATAGCAAGGAGGGGAGTGATTAACTTTTCAGTCTAAGAGCGGAGGTCCCTGGGACCGTCAAGGGAGAGGAGCAGAGAGCGGAACCCTACCCAGAGAAGCAGTGATGCCTGAAATGGAGCCAGAGATGATGACGAGGAGTGATGGAGCAGCTGGAGACTTTAGATCCAGAGAGGGAGAGCGACTGTGTGCTGAAGACCTGAGGGGCATGGGGGAAGGATTGCATGAAGGGGATTGTAACCATGGCAATGAGACGATATACGATGGAATGAATGTAAAAGTAATATTCTCCCATGTAAACTATCACATAATTCACAATAAATCATTAAAAAAAAAAAAAAGAGTTAATCAGAATAGAAGTAAATACTGTTAACTAATGGTACATGGAAGGGATTGCAATCATCATAATGAAGCTAAGTATTTGATTTGTTGAATGTAAAATGGATGATCTGCTGTGTACACTTTCACTCAATTAAAGATAAAAAGTTTTTTTTTAAAGTCAAAAAAAAAAAAAAAAAGTCACTGTAGGATGGGAGTGACAAGGTCAGCAGTTCAAACTTACCAGTCACTCCTCAAAACTGACAGTCAGAACTGACTCAACAGCACGTAACTACACGCACAACACAGTCCTGGTGTGATGCGTGCGGCAGGATAATGCGCTGGACTGCAAGGTCAGTTTGAACTTCAAGGTTGGTGATTCAAACCCACCAGCCATTCCTCAGCAACCCTACACAGGGTCGCTATGAGTCAGAATCGACTCAATGGCAACTTAACAACAACATACACACACATACAATCTGGAGTGTGTCCAGACTGTTAACATTAGGGCTGAGAGAGAAAAAGAGAAGAAAAGAGGGGTAGTAAGCAAATACAAAATGTGTCCATGTAAAGTCAAAAATGTGTGCGTGTGTATGTGTGTAGACATTACAAGGTTGCGTATCAAAACGCTAAAGATGGTTATCTATGGATGGTAAGATTTCCAGTGATTTTTACTTCTTTATATTTCATGTATCAGCATCATTCAGATTCTGCTCAATGAGCTTGCTTTATCATCAGCAACAAGAATAAAGCTAGCTTCATTGTGGAAAAACATTACACTCAGAAAAGTAAGAGGATCAAAAGTGATGAACCCTATGTTCTTTCCATGTACAAGTGATGACTATTAGTATGGGGCCAATCCCTGGAGAAGCACCTCATGCTTGGTAAAGTAGAGGGTCAACGAAAAGGAGGGAGACCCTCAAAGAGAAGGACTGGTACAGTGGCTGCTACAGTGAGTTCAAGTTTAGCAATGATTGTGAGGATGACTCAGGACCGGACAACTTTTCAATCTGTTAGACACAAGGTCGTTATGAGTCAGAACTGACTTGAGGGCATCGAATCACACAATGTGGAGTCCTGGTGTGTGTGGCACTGTAGAACAAACACTACACTGCTCCCTGTAAGGTCGGCAGTTCAAACCCACTACCACTTCTTGGAAACTCTGTAGCGGGTCACTATGAGTTGGAAGAGACTTGAGGGCACTTAACAGCAACAGTACATGGGGACAGGAGCCCTGGTAGTTAACACTTAGCTGCTAAGGTTAGCGGTTCGAACTCCCCAAACAGCTCCACAGGAGAAAAACCTGATGAACTACCCCTGTAAGGATTGCTGCTGCTGCTGTGACTGTTAAGTGTCGCTGAGTTGGTTCCGACCCATAACAACCCAGTAGAGGGTTTCTGAGAAGTGTCTGATGATGAGTTTGAACCTACCTGGCAGGCCTGCACTAATCCCACAGTGCTACACCAGGACTAAGACTACAGTCTAGAAAACCCTATGGGCAGTTCTATTCTGTCATGAGGAATCACTATGAATCAAAAATGGACTCGGCAGCAAGTGAGGACAACAATGTGTACACATCTAATTAGTTAGGCCTCCTGTGAGTATGTGTGAAAAGTCTCCTTCAAATGGACATTTCTGTCATGATATTCTTGCTCTAAATCAGGGGATTCAGAATGGCCAGCCTGAGAGCTATGTCAGGTCTGCAAAATCAGTCGGTCTGGCCCTGCCAAAGCAACCACAGTTCCTGCCATCCCATTAGGGGTGAAGTTAACTAAACGTTTGATCAAATATTGATAATTATGTACAGCCTACAAATGATGTTACACATTCTGGCAGAAAAAAATGGTTTCCCACCCCTGGTCTAAAGCCTTCAGAGGTGTCCTCCTGTCTACACGAGCAAGTTCAAGCTTCTGAGACAGCCACCAAAGGCTGTTCCCTCATTGACCCCAGCCAACTTTGTCACAGAAGGGCTTTCTCAACCAGTTCTAGCCAAATACTTCTGAATCCAATATGGTTCACACAACTCTTATGGTCCTTAGTCCACTGCCCTCTCCACCTGGGAAGGCCTTCACCTACAGAGCCACACAGATCTTCCAGAACTCTCTGTAAGTTGCTCATCACTTTGAAAACAAAATAAAACAGAAGCAAGGATACCATTCCTTTTCCCTTGTTTATGTTAAACTCTGAAACCAAAGCTAGGTATCTGGCCCCTGCCCTAACTCAAACACACCCAGCAATAATTTAGCCACTGATATCCAGCCAGCTTCCGTAAGAAAAGACACCCTGCAGACATGAAATGGTCAGGTTTCTCTTGTTCTCTGTGCAAAAACATGCTTCTAACCAGCTGCCCCATCATCCAAGACATTTTTCTTCCCTGGACTCTGAGAACCAGGCCAAGAAAAGACTCCAAAGCCTTATAGTACCAAAGTTTCAAGAATACAAGGTCTTCATGGTACCATTACTGCTGTTATTAGTTGCCATCCTACTGACTCTGATGCATGGCAACCTAGTAACAGAATGAAATGTTGTCTAGTCCTGTGGCATCTTCATGATGGCTGGTCTGTTGGAGTTCCTTGCTCAGGCTGTTATGTCAATTCACCTCATTGAGGGTTTTTTGCTGACACTCTACCAAATAGGACTGGGCTTTTCCGATGATGTGTCCAAAGTCAGTGTGTTGAAGTCTTACCAACTTGCTTCTAAATAGGATTGAATTTTTATTTCTTCTAAGACTGATTTGTTTGTTCTTGTGACAGTCCATGCTATAATCAATAGTTGTCACCAGTACCACAGTTCACAGTTTGAACACACCACGGAATGTTCTCCATATGCCTCTATACCTCCCACTCAACCCCTCCACAACTAAATCTAACGTCCACTCCTCAAGCCTGACGGTGCCCCTCCCCATCTATCTAAGGCAGGCAGCTAGACGGACTCCTTGGCTCTAGTACTAAACTCGGACGGGTTGTCAAGTTCACCTCCACCACACACTGCTCGGGGCCTCTTCACTCCTCACCTGCCCCCCCTCCATCCTTGCCCAGGGCTTTACCACTCGGCCCCATGGTAATCCCCTCTTGCTGTCTACACAAAGTCCTCCAGCCTTGGCACACCCCGCTCCATGCATCTGCCTTCGCCTGCCTTTCCAGCTGCTTCTCCTCTCCCCCTGACCCGCCATCAGCCCCTCACCTTGACTGTAATGCAGAGTCCAACCACCTACGGCTCCCCTGATAATACTGCCTGGGATGCCTCCCAGCCACCACCACCCATGCCCACCCAGGCTCCACATCCGTCAGCATCCTGCAAAGTTTTCCCACTATTTATCAGCAGGTCCTGGAAAATGTAAGGTCCACAACCTGTTGACAAGATAAAACAGGGGTAGGGGGCAACTTAGCAAGTCTGAAGAAATTTTTGGTTGTCACAGCTGGGGAAGGGGGGTACTAGCATCTAGTGAGTAGACAGCTGGGATGCTACTCAACATCCTATGTATGATGCATAGGGCAGATCCTCACATCAAAGAAATATCCAGCCAAACATGTCAGCAGTGCCCCTGAGATATAGTGGGCTTCAGATGAAAAGATGCAGTGCTTTCTGGCCTCTCTCTGTGGGAACCCGAACCTCCAATCTTGAGAATAGCAGCTGAGGGTGATAACCGTTTGCACCAACCATGACTCAATGGTGTACACGAGGGGGCTTCCAAAAGTTCTTTGGAAATGGAATTAAAAGATAGTGGAGTTTTCCCATGAACTTTTGGAAGCCCCCTCCTATACACCAAAAAGCAGAAATTTAAAACAATGAGATGAAATAATACTTATGGCTGTCTAAACCTGAGTAAGGAGCTCTGGTAGGTAGCATAGTGGTTACGAATTGGGCTGCTAACCTCAAGGTTGGCAGTTCAAAACCACCAGCGGTTCCGCAGAAGAAAGAGGAGGCTTTCTGCTCCCGTAAAGATTTACAGTCTCAGAAACCCTGTATAGGGCCACTGTGAGTCGGAACTGACTCCACGGTACTTCACAACAACAACAACACCTGAGTAGCTCATAGATGAACAGCCCACTCTGGAGGCTCCGAAAGACAGCGTTAGCCTGGCACCCAGGGCATGGGCTGTCCTCATCTTCCCTGAAAAACAATGATGGATTTATCAAAGGAGTCCATCCGGATGCTAAGAAACTCTGGAGTGGAGGACTCCAGCATGCGGGTTAGACTCAGGTCTCAATACCCAGGTGCCTGGAGGCCTGGGCGGCAGGTAGAAAGGGAGTTTTGGAGATGTCTCTTCCCCTCCAACCCCCGCCCTCCTGGAGCCAGGGCCAGCTGTTCCCCTGGCGGCAGAAACCTGGTGGATCCAAGGGGATTTTTGTGTTTTGACTCAGTGGCAACAAGTCTTTCATATTAAACCGACGCAGACTAAACTGCAGTAATGAGGAAAGCCCCTCCAAGCAATCTGCTTGACTTACCATCTGTGCCAGGAAAGTGGGAAGGGAGACACTGACTTCGGCTGGAGTTTATGGTGCCGAGAAGGATGAGTGGGGCCAGCTCGTAAAGTCAGCGCTGGGAAAGCAGGGATGGCTTTGTCCAGGGGGGCCCTTCTGGAAGGTGGGCATGGCAGAGGGCCACCATGGCCCATAGGTACCGTAGTGGGGTTTCTGACTCCCACCTGCAACAGCTTCAGCGTAGGATCTTCCAGCTGTCACTCCCGTCCTGCCAGCCAGCCAGCCCACCAGGGAGAGAATATTTAGCCAAGTGCAGACGGAGACCCTGAAGGCCCAATGCCCAGTCTTCATATTAATTCAGGTTACACTTTCAGGTGGTTCCAGTGCCCCCACAGAGTTAAGCCTGAGCAGACAGCAGGCATCTCTGCCCCCGTGCCGCAGAAAGGTGATTTAACTAGCTCTTGGGGTAGTATTAGGACCAAAACCCAGATCCTCTCCAACAGTCTGCCAAACAGCTATTTACTTCCCAAAAAGGCTTCTCAAGAGCGCTCTCCAAAGGCTTAACCAACCAAAGGCAGGGAAGAGTGCATTCAGCTCATGGATATTCCAGCTGGGAACCACACCCCTGGCAAACAGAATAAACAGGCATAGGGGTTGGGAGCCCTGGTGTGGCATGACAGGATAAACAATAGACCACAGGGTCAGTTTGAAGCACAAGGTCGGTGGTTCAAATCCACCAGCCACTCCTCAGAAATGCTATACAGAATCACTGAGTCAGAACTGACTCTACGGCACTTAAAAACAACATAACAACGTGCGGGAGATCCTGGGTTCGATTCCTGGCCAATACATCTCATGTGCAGCTACCACCATTCTGTCAACAGAGGCGTGTGCACTGCTCTGATGATAAACAGTTTTAGGTGGAGCTTCCAGACTAAGATGGGCTAGAAGAAAAGCTTGGTGATCAACTTCTGAAAATCAGCCAATGAAAACCCTACACATCATAACAGTCTGATCTATATGCAATTCTGGGGACGATGCACAGGACCACTGTGCATGGGGTCAACTCAGTGGCAGCTAATAGGAGGAGGTGGGTCTAAGTAGGGATATTTTGACCTCATGGACCCAGAAGAGCTCTGACCCCCCTCCAGCCCTCGCCACAGATGAAACAGGATCCTGATGGAGCAAGAACCCCAGGTTCAGACTCAGGGCTGCGCCCCTCAGGGGTGAAAGAAATGGGTATAATATCTGCCCGGCGGAGAAGTCAACACAGACAAGGAAACTAGACACTCACCTTCTCTCAGGTTTTTATGGAAGAAGCATTTAAGCATGTGCTGGGAGACCTACCTATATAGCCGCTCTGCTTTTTAAAACAAACCCTGGCGGTTAAGGAGGAAAGAAAACCTAACAGCTTCCCCATCAGATGAGAGCTGGGAGGATGCTGGGGATAAAGGTAATGATAGGGTTCAACTCCACCACCCAAAACTATCACCATGGCCACAGATGAAGAGGAGCATCACCCCTGCTACAGGGGCGGATGGGGTCGGGGAGATAAGATGGGGTAAGGTGGGCCTCCCCACCACCCTGGGATCCTTCCACTTCCCTCCCCATGTAGGTCTTAAATTGCACATTGTTGAACTGGTGTCTATTTTGCTGTGTGTGTTTTAAATTTCTTAAAAGAAAAGGAAATGTGTAAACAACAACAATAAAAACCAGTCAACGGGGGCAAGCGGGATGAGGGCTGGCGTAGGACATGGAGGTGTCTTCGGGGAGCAGCCCAGGAGCAAGCAGGGAGGGGTGAGAGTGGGCAGGTTAGGCTAGGTTTGATGGAGCAAGCAGGATTTGTCCCTGGGCTGGTTTGAATTTCTGTCCCACCACTTATACACCATGAACAGGGGTGAGGTTTGGTCTCTGTAGGGCACAATCATTCTCTCATTCAGAGAGCACATATTTGGCACCAGCTGTGTACTAGGATCAGTGCTGGATGCTAGAGCTGCCTGGCCAAATGGGTCCTAGTCCTGAGCTCCAAGGAGGGGGCTATGCAGAGGGGGAGACCAGTAAGAAAGCCAGGAACCTCACATCTCCCCCAGATGGATTGTGTGGACCCAGAGGCTAGAGTTTGACCCCCAGTGTGGGTGTGGTGGCTCTGTAGAATAAACACTGAACTGCGAACAAAGTCAGAGGTTCAAGCCCACCAGCCACTCCACAGGAGAAAGATAAGGCTTTCTGCTCTCGGGAAGATTTACAGCCTTGGAAGCCCTATACAGCATTGCTATGAGTCGGAACTGACTTGACAGCACTTAACAGTAACAATGTGGGTGTTGAAGGGAACTCTGGTGGTGCATGGTTAAAGTGCTCAGCAGCTAACGTAGAGGTTGGCAGTCCGAAAACGTCCCACAGCTGCCCTAGAAAAACCAGGAGATTTGCTCTCATAAAGACTGCTGTTAGGTGCCGTGGAGTCAGTTGCAACTCATAAAGACCCCGTGTACAACAGAATGAAATGGGGCCCGGTCCTGCAACATCCTCAGAATAGTTGGTATACAGCAAGAGTTCAGTCCTGCACACCTCAAGCCACCCCTAAAGGCAGACCAGCCAGGACCCAGAAAGTGGGGAGCAGCTGTAGCAACTGTGGGCCCTCCATGCATGGCACTCATTTGCACGGGCCCTTCTGGGTGCCTGGCATCCCAGCTGGGACACCGTGTCAGCAGAGAATGGAGGGGGCTTGATCCACTGTGTCATCTGCCAGGAGCCGCCCCCTCACAACCAGCCAAGCCCTCCACTCACAGCCAAGTAGACAAGGCTACAGGGGCTCCCACCTACTTGGCCCAAACTGCTCCAAAATGCCACCCCCAACCAACTCGTCAACAGAGAAAGAATGACTCTGGTCTGGATTTGACACCATGGCCCTATGACACTGTGAATGGACTAGTTTTCCCAAATGTGGCTGTCTACCCAGTGTCAGCCCTCAGAAGACAGAGGTCACTAGGACTATCAACAGTGATGTGGCTTCAGCGAGGCGTCAGACCCATTCCCAGAGAGTCTAAGCACCTGCGGGAACCAACGGCCAGCCTGCTCCTCCGGCCAGGAACCACACACAAAGTTCCCTTTATGAGAACGAGACAGGCCGGCACTGCTGCTCAGCCTTAGGGAGACCCAGGTTTAGACTTTCTCCAAGGCACAAGTGGGCCTTTGTCTTGCCTCTTGTACCGATCCCATGCGGGCTGGCCTCTTCCTCAGGCACACAGAGTCAGGGCCACAGCCCTGTCAGGCCAGCCCCTCCCAGTCTGGGTACAGCGAGACCCCCACAGAGAACACTAAGTGCATGCACATGTCAAGACCAACTCACAGCCCTGATAGGTAGGAGGTGACGACGTGACCACACTGGCAGCTAATTGTGATTTGATTCACGGATACAGTGAGCAATCCTGAAGGCCTATGTGCCAGGCCCTGAGCCTGTGACAGGTCCCCAGAAGTGACTGCTCTCCTGGAGTATATTCCAGCTGTACCAACCACATAGTCTTTCTGGGTAAGAAAAGTGTAAATGTGGGATTTTCCAGTTCCAGTATCCATCCAATGGATTCCGACTCACTCTGGATGGTGCAAACTGTTAACACACTGGGTGGCTAACTGAGAGGTTGGAGGTTCAAATCCACTCAGAGGCACCTAAGAAGAAAGGCCTGGGGATCTACTCTTTAAAAATCAGCCACTGAGAGCACTATGGAGCTCAGTTCTACTTTGACACACCTGAGGACACCATGAACCTAGGACTGCCAACCAGAAACTTGGTTCGCTCCTTTGACACACACAGAAGGTACGGCCTAAAGACAGAAGGGCCGTGATCAAGACAGGGCAGAGTCTCAGGGAAGGGCTTTTGGAACTGGCTCTCACATGGTCCAGGGCAGCTTGCAAGCCTCCACTCAGTGTGCTGCCCGCCTCTCTGAGGTCTGTATCCTATGACGCCCCCATCCCACACTTCCCAACTCACTACAGGGAGGAAGGATCCCAGAGAAATGAAGGGGAAGGTCCGGGTTCGAGGTCATAGGCTGTACATCTGTGAGTGGCAGCAGGGACACTTTTTCCTCATCCACTGGAAGCCTAGTGATGGGAGTATTGACAGTGAGGTCCAGTAAGTCACTGTGAGGATGTGCAAAGCCCATGTCCCCAGAATCAGCTCCACTAGGGCTCACAGTACCATAAGACATAGGGTAGTCACAGCGGGGAGGAGGAACCATGCCTTGGCAGGAGGAGAGTATGTGTGTCCTCAGCACTATTTGCATTTGGATTCCACGCAGCCTAAAATTGATGCCCCAATTACGCCACTCACTGTAGATTGCAGAAGGAGCTCTGGGCTCAGGTGAGGGGAAACGCAGCTCACCATTGATTTCTGGGCACCCGGTCATGTCATAGTGCAGACCTCTAGGGTCAGACGGTCATTCAAGCCCCGGCACACAGGTTACATATACAGCAAGCATCTCCCGATATCCACCATGACCTCTGCCCACAGGCCAGCAGGCCAGTTCATCGAAGGAGCCGGGGAGAATGGAAAACCCCAGCAATTCCGTGGAAGGAACAGCTCGGCTGAGTGCCCACAAAGGGGCTGGAGACAGAGAGGAGCCACATAGGTCAAGCTGCCACCTTCTCCTCAACTCCCACTGCCTGGAACTAGTCTGATGCACCCAGACCCTCAAAGCCGCCAGTCTGGCCAGGACACTTCACAAAGAGGGGGCCAAGGTCAAAGGTATAGACGGGAGGTCCCCGAGTTGGATTTCCCCTATTCAATATGGCAAAGGGTAGGAAGCACTGCTGGAAGGAACCCTGGCTGGCGGGTGCTGAGACCAGTCCTGGGGAGAGATGGCCACCTGCACCGGAGACAGTCAGCATCAAAGTGGTGATGGCCAGACACCACCACCGTGGAGAAGGTCATCCCTGGGTCAGTGCTGGCGGCACGGGAAGGGAGTGACCTACTTCCAAACCCCATTCAGGAACCTCCTGCAAGCCCAGACAGCTGACGCAGCCAGACAACAAAGGAAGGGGGTGGGTGGGGGCTGGAGAAGATTATCAGGAAGGGTGGGGGGTGGGGTGATGGAGGTGTCTGATGAGCTAACTCAGGCGGGCAGGCAGCTTCCCTCCAACAGAAGGGATCCCACCTCACAAGACCAAACGCACAAGTCACTGGCCCTCCACAGCATCAGACACCTTCTGTGCTGACTCTGTTGACCTTTCTAAACTATTCTGTCCCCTTTGCAGCCTCAGGGGAACCAGCCAGCAGTGGTCCTGGTCACCCCAGAATTAGGCCCAGGACTCCATAAAACACAATGGTTCCCTCTTCCAGTCCACCTCCACTCTCCAACTGGCAAGTATCTAGCTCTTCTTAAACCTTTTAAGAAACTCATCAACTACCCTGTTCTGTCATTACTGATGTCCTCTCTCCATCAACCATCAAATTAGGATTTTGATGTATGTTGTTATTGTTAAGTGCCATAGAATTGGTTCCGACTCATAGTGACCCTAAGACAACAGAAGAAAACACTGCCTGGTGAAGGCGCACTTCCTCACAATTGTTGCTATGCCTGAGCCCACTGCTACAGCCCCTGTGTCTGTCCTTCTTGTTGAGGGCACTGATCTCCCTACTTTACCAGCCATAATGTCCTTCACTAGGGACTGGTTCCTCCTGATGACATGTCCAACGTAGAATGCGACAAAATCTCACCATCCTTACTTCCAAAGAGCATTCTGGCTGTACTTCCTCCATGGCACATTTGTTTGTTCTTCCTACAGTCCATGGTATATTCAATATTTTTTGCCAACATCATACTTCAAAAGCATCAATTCTTCTCGGGTCTTCTTTATTCATTGTCCAGCTTTTGCAAGCATAAGGCAACTGAAAATACCAGGCTTGGGTCAGGTGCACCTTAATCTTCAAAGTGACATCTTTGCTTTTTAACACTTTAAAGATATATTTTGCAGCCAATGAGGGCTAGAGCAGTGAGTGAAGCATCCAGGTGATATGACGTGAAAGGATGTGCACAAGAACACCCAAACATGCAGCTAGTATCCATTTAACACAGCCTCTATGGCTTGATAATCAGAACTCAACTAGAAGAAGATAAAATATTTAAAATAAAACAAAACAATTTTTGATAAAGGAATCAAGGGTAAATTGCTACAATTTGATGAACTTGACCAATACTTGCAGATGTAGTAGCTTAAAATACCAACTGAGAGGGAAGGAGTATTCACATCAAGTATCAATCCTATCCCCTCGGTATACAGGGTTGATATGGATGGGCAACTTAGACATTGGCTACTTAAAATGAGGGGGCAATAAAGGCATGAAGTGACTGGCTTACAAGTTTTCAAGAGGGAGTTTAGTTTAAGAGTTGGGGGGGGGGGGAGGACACAGAGTCCCCACTGAATAGTTTTGATGGGTCTGGTGAAAAGAAATGGTGATAAGATTCTTATGATTCAATAGTTATTGTTATCATGACTAACTGCAACTGTCACAATTGTAAAGGTAGAAGTTCTGTAACAAAAACAGGGGAGTAGTTAATCTTACAGTCCAAAAACAGACTACCCTAGGACCATCAAGAGAGAAGAGCACAAGAGAAATGTGGGGATCCTATCCAGCGAAGCAGTAACACCAGAGATGGAGGCAGAAATAGGGACATGGAGAGAGGGAGCATCTGAAGACTCTAAATTCATGGAAAGAGAGGGACTGAGAGCTGGCGGCCAGGAGGTAGGCTTGCAGAATGTGCCCTCTGAGTGTTAAAAAAAAAAAAAAAAAAAAAAAGCTAAAATGAATA
>NW_006408741.1:1024814-1057627 GCF_000296735.1 Chrysochloris asiatica
AAACAAAGTATATGATTTGTTGAATGTAAAACTGATAATCTGCCCTGTAAACTTTCACTCAATACACAATAAAAACTTTTGAAAAACAAAAGAGAGATTTTGAGGCAGTGCAATACATCCTTTGATTTCTTGATTGCTGCTTCTAAGAGCATTGATTATGGATCCAAGTAAAATGAAATCCTTGACAATTTCAATCTTATCTCCATTTATCATGATGTTGCTAATTAGCTCATTTGTGAGGATTTGTGTGTATTGGTGTGAGTGGGTGTAGTCAAAATATATACATAAAACATGGGTCACTTCAATATTTCTTGTTTATAATTCAGTGACATTTAATAACATTCACCATGTTGTACAACCAATTCCTCTATAAGTCAGGACTTTTAAACCCTTCTGCCATGTCAATTTGTTGTTGTTGTGAAGTGCTGTTGAGTCGATTCTGACCCATAGTGACCCTGATTAGGGTTTCCAAGGAGCAGCTGATGAGCTTGAACCACCGACTTTGCAGTTCAAACGACTTTGCAGTCTGACGCATTAGCCCACAGCGCCACACCAGGACTTCATGTCAATACATGGTACAAACTGGGGAGGTGAGCGGGCACTTTTCTAGACAGGAATAACAATAAGGATCTATTAAAACCTTACACAACTGAGAGCCAGACATAGACTTTTGAAGTTGAAAACTGAGTTCATGTCCCAGCTCTGCACGTTGCCCATCTGCACATTGAGGATATAGCAACAGTATCTGCCTCATAGGGTTGTTTTGAGGATGAGGCAAGATGATGTTGACGCACAATTAATTCAGCTCCTGGTTTATACTATGGCAGCTCTTATGGTTTGGTGGTAGAATATCTGTCTTTCATGCAGGAGACTCAGGTTCAATTCCCAGCCAAGGCACCTCATGTATAACCACCACCCATATGTCAATGGAAGCCTGCATGTTGCTATGATATTAAACAGGTTTCAGCAAATTTTCCAGACTAAGATGAACTAGGAAGAAATACCTGGCGATCTACTTCAAAAAAAAGTGAGCTAATGAAAAATGCACCATGGATCATAATGACCCGATTTGACACGGATTCTAGAGTTGGGGCAGGACCAGGCAGTGTTTTGCTATGCTGTGCATGGGGTCACCATGAGTTGGGGCTGATTCGACAGCACCTAGCCACAACTGGTCCATATTAAGTGCTCATTAAGGTGAGTCCAAACATCTCAAGCACTAGGAACTAAGTCCTGGGGACCCAGACCTTAACAGTCAATCAAAAGCCTTAGAGGATGGGCATTCTAGGAGAGCAGGTATTTATGTCACACCATCAAATGCCTGGGGACCACCCTTGCCTATCTGTAAAGTAGCTCCTCAATGGAGCCATGAGGCTGCAGTCAACATCAAGGTCCCAGAACAGGCTCCCCTAGAGCACGCTGTCCATCAACACTGCCTATTAGTACTGACCTTGCTGCTGCTGAGCTGCCCAGCCACTCTCTGCTCATAAACCCCCATCTGTCAGCGCCGTCAACGCCTCCCGCAAAGGTCCTCAAGATGTCCACCAAGCTGAAAGAACCTTTCCCATGTACTTGGCACCGTCCCTGCCAGTCCACCCTCCTTTGTCTCTCACCAACTCTCTCTCGAGTTTCACATTTTCACTTCTCTGAAAATGGCCAGTTCTACAGCCAATGCCATGGCACAGTTACAACTGGTAGCAAATAAAATACTGGCTCACTCACTCTTGATAAAATCCCTGGGTGGTGCAAACAGAGCCCTGGTGGCATAGCAGGTTAGCAGTTTGAGTCCACCATGTGCTCGGAGGGAGAAAGATGAGGTTTTCTGCTCCCATAAAGATTTACAGCCTTGGAAACCCTATACAGGGTCACTATGAGCCTGGATCGACTCCACGGCATACCACCACCACCATCACTAACCTAAAGGTTGGTGGTTTCAACCCACCCAATGGTGCTAAGAAGAAAGGCCTCATGATCTGCTTCTGTAAAGATTACAGACAAGAAAACCCGATGGGGCGTGTCACACTCAGGTGGAATCACCATGAGTCAGAGTTGATTCTACAGCAATGGGTTTGTTTTTCATTTGGTATCCTCAATGGGGTCTTAGATGGGATGCAGCACAGTATTAATTAGGCATGCACATGTCTACTCCCCCTAATGGGTTCATTAGCTCTCAAATGAATCTTGTTATGGACTGAATTATTGCTAATGTTGGGTGCCACTGAGTACATTTCAATTTATAGCAGCCCCGTGTACAGAGCAGAACTGTTCCTAAAGGATTTCTAGGCTGTAATCTTTACATCTTTAGATCTTTCTCCTGCAGAGCCACCGGCTAGGTTCAAACCACCAACCTTCCATTTAGTAGCCAAGTGCTTAACTGTTGCACCTCCAGGGCTAATTATGGATTAAATTATGATACACAAACACACACCCACAAAAGAGATGTGTTAAGTCCTAACCCCTGTACATCTAAAGATGACCCTGTTTAGAAATAAGAACCTCTTTTGTTAAGCTAATGTTGATTCCAGGGTAGGGTCCTAAATCTAATCGCTTCTGAGTGGTGGCTTATGAAAAGGGAACGGGCAGAGCACACACATACACAGGGAAGACAGAAGCCAGCTGAGGAACTGCCTACAAACCACGAAACGCCAGCAGATGTCAGCAACAAGGAGAGAACCCCACAGAAGGAACTGGAACGGCAGAAACTCCGATTTGGACTTTTAGCCTCTAGAACTGAGAGTTGACGGTTGCTCTTTAAAGTCACCCACATATGCT
This sequence comes from Chrysochloris asiatica, assembly GCF_000296735.1. NCBI lineage: Eukaryota > Metazoa > Chordata > Mammalia > Afrosoricida > Chrysochloridae > Chrysochloris > Chrysochloris asiatica. Next base: position 1,027,587 of record NW_006408741.1, read on the forward strand.
AATGTTTCATTAAGTCAGCACTAGGACACAAACTCTTCTGTCCATCTCTGTTGCACTGGCAGACCCTTAGCACACAGCAGGTAGTCAACAAAAGTCTGAAATTAAACTACTGAAGCTGCCCTCTGGCAAGCACCAAGGTCAGGGCAAGTTTCGATGAAAACCATAGGAGGTCTGCTCACTCCCAAGACAGGCCCTGGAGCTCAGCGGTCATCCAGTGGCATGTGGGTTATTTGGGATTCCACCGCACACACATACTTTTCTTTATAAAGCGTTTCTTGCTTCACCCTAAATGTACCACTAACTCAGAAACTTGACACCCAAAGCAGTCAGTCATCTAAGGCCTCAAGAATGAAATGTTTAAGGCTCACTGCCTGGGACACCACTGCAGACTACACTAAGAAGTTCTAAGAATTATTTTCAGCTTATGGGGTTTTTTTTTTTTTTTTTTTTTTTTGTTTTGCTTTTGAGAAGGGTAGGAGGAAAGGGGAAATAAGACAATTTTCAATACCTGCAATTACTCTTTCTAGCCAAAGTCCCAGGCAAGGGCCCGCCCCATGGGTCCCAGGGGTGGGAGTTAGAGACTCAAAACTCTGGAGCTGTGAATGGTTCAGAGGAGAACGAAGATGCCTTTTGTAAAAGGGAGGGAATCCTTCCCCTGAAACCTGGGTGCTTCATCCCCACTCCCTCATGCTAACCTTTCATGAGCAGAAGTTATCAAAAACTCTACCCCGCTGGAGCTGGCCACAGGAAGTGATGTACGGTAACACTCCTCATAAGGCTTATGGAGCCCAACCTCAGAGCACCTTCCATAAATGTCACTGTTAATAGGTCATGAACCCATGGCAGGTACACAGTCACAGCTAGAAACCACCATCTGCCGAGTCAGCCATTCAAGAGCCCCTGTTTGTCAGGTTCTATTGCAGCCATGGGGCATCAGAACGCTATAGAACAGGGACTGCCCTTGGGAGATAGACAACTATGGACGATACACTGATTGGATCATTTCTATCGCCATGGAGAAATTGGCTAGATCCAACATTCACTTATTCAGCAAGGTCCACCAGAGCAGCCATGTGCCCAGCGACTGTGCTGGCCAGGCACCAGAAACACAATGGCAACCAACCAAGGTCTCTACCCAGGATGCTTCAGTGAGGACTTTGTGTAGACCGGCTAGGCCGGAGTCACAGCACGCTGATCCCACAGCAGCTGGGAGGTACTAGGCACCAGGCAGGGTCCACACTGCCAAGGGAGATGCTGTTGTTGTTAAAGTGCTGTCGAGTTGGTTCCGACCCATAGCGACCCTGTACAGAGTTTCTGAGGCTGTAAATCTTTACGGGAGCAGAAAGCCTCATCTTTCTCCCACGGAGCAGCTGGTAGTTTCAAACAGCTGGCCTTCAGGTTCGCAGCCCAATTCGTAACCACTACGCTACCAGAGCTCCTTAGGGAGATAAGGAGAAAAAGGCAGAAAGCGAAAGAGAATATGCAACAAGAAGTACAAAGCAGAGAGAAATCCAAGGGATAGTGGTGGATAAAATTCACTCTGCATGGATCTAGGGAGGCACCCACTGGGTGTCCATGCCCATCCTCACCCTTGAGACCCTCCCTCACTGGCCCAGGAAACACCATCCCTCCCCATGCTGAGTTTCCCATAACCCACAGTGCACTTCCCTAACCTGCCCTCAGAGAGGGAAGTGAGCCTGAAGTCACAATGACATCCACCCATCACTCCCAAGAGGTGCTCACCAGATCCTTCTAGTGCCGGCCTGAGGGCTCCAGGGCAGGCTCAGTGGCTGGGAAGTTCCAGAATAAAACAGGCTTAAAAACTCACAGTGCAGCTCAAGAAGATGAAGTGTTAAAACGAAAAGTGCAAAGTCCTGGAGTTAGAAAAACCAAAGGAGGGGGAAGAACACACTCAGCATTTCTCAAGCTGAAAGAACTGAAGGAAAAATTCAAGCTTCAGGTTTCAAACTTGAAGGATTCTATGGGCAAAATGGAGCCCTGGTGTGGCACTGTAGGATAGGAACTGGACTGCTAACTGCCAGGCTAGCAGTTCAAACCCACCATCTGCTCCTTGGAAATCCTACACAGCAGGGGTAGGGAAGGTCCTGCCCTGCCAAGGCAACAGCACTTCTACCCATCACGTTGTTGTTGTTGTTGTCAAGTGCCATAGAGTTGGTTCTGACTCATAGTGACCCTGTGAACAGGGTTTCCAAGGCTGTAAATCTTTTAGGGGTGAGTTAATTAAAGGTTTCACCAAATACATCAGGATGATTTTTTTTAAGCCCTTTTATTGAGAATTGAGTGAAAGTTTACAGAGCATATCATTCGTTTTACATTCAACAAATCCTACACTTGGTTTCATCTCAGTGATTGCCACCTCCTCAGTTTAGTACGATTCATCCAGCTTCCTCCCTGTGTTTGTTTCATTCCTCCTTTCCCTCCCTCTATCAACACTGTCCTTTGGTAAATGCTGCCTGTTTTTGTTTTTTAACAGCAATATTTAATTCGATGAAAAATCTTCCAAAGATGCCCTTCCCTTTTTCTTTTCTTTTCTTTTTTTTTTTGTGTGTGTGTGTGTAAGTTTTTATTGTGAACTGAGTGATAGTTTACATGGGAGAACATTGGCTTTACACCATCGTTTCATTGCAATGATTACAATCTCCTCCACGCATCATTATTAAACAGTATTTGCACTCATTCCCTGTTTTGTTTGTGGGGGTGGGGGGAAGGGATGTACACAGAAACACTCAGGAATATGTAAAAATTTAAACAAACAAAGTGCACATTCTGCAAGCCTGCCTCCTGGCTGCCAGCACCCAGTCCCTCTCCTTCCATGAGTCCAGAATCCTCAGCTGCTCCTTCTCTCCATGTCCTTATCTCTGCCTCCATCTCTGGTGTCGCTACAGCAGGCTAATTTTTAAGTTGATAATTTTGTATGGCCTGCAAATGATGTTATAAATTTTAGCAGAAAAAAGGTTCCCCCCACCCCTGCTACACAGGGTCTCTATGAGTCGGAATGGACTTGCTGGCACTTAACAACAACAACCCGGTCAAAACATTGGATGATGCAGGAAGCATCCAAAGAAGATGGAAGAAATATGCAGAGTTACTGTACCAAAAATAAATGGTCAACGTTCAACCATTTTGGAAGTAGCATATGATCAAGACTGAGGATATTGAAGGAAGAAGTCCAAGTTGCATTGAAGGCCCTAGCAAAACACATGGTTATAGGAACTGACAGAATACCACGTCAAAGGTTTCAACAAACTGATGCAGCACTGGAGGCACTCACTCGTCTATGCCAAGAAATGTGGAAGACAGTTACCTGGCCAACCGACAGGAAGAGATCCAGACTTGTGCCCATTCATTCCAAAGAAAGGCGATACAATAGAATGCAGAAATTATCGAACATTATCATTAACATCACACATAATTAAAAACCAGTTGCAGCAGTGCATCAACAGGGAGCTGCCAGAAAACCAAGCTGGATTCAGAAGAGGTGGAACAAGGGCTATCATTAATGATGTCAGATAGACTTTGGCTAAAAGCAGAGAATATCAGAAAGATGTTTACATGTGTTTTATCGTCTTACATGCAAAGGCATTTGACTGTGTGGAACATGATAAATTATGGCTAACATAAGTGTGAGGGATAGGATTTCCAGAAAACTTCACTGACCTTGTACAGAACATGTACACAGACCAGACAGAACAAGGGGATACTGTCTGCTTTAGTATCAGGCAAGGTGTGTTTAAGGCTGTATCCTTTCACCATACTTATTCAATCTGTATGTTGAGCAAAGTATATGAGAAGCTGAGTTAGATGAAGATGAACGTGGCATCAGGATTGGAGGCAGAATCATTAGCAACCTGCTACAGATGATACAACCTTGTTTGCAGAAAGTGAGGACTTGAGGCACTTGCTGATGAAGATCGAAGACTACAGCCTTCAGTATGGATTACAGCTTAATGTACAGAAAACAAAAATCCTCACAACTGCATCAGTAAATGACATCATGATAAATGGAGGGAAAAATTGAAGTTGTCAAGGACTTCATTTTGCTTGGATACACCATAAACACTCACGGAAGCAACAGTCAAGAAATCAAACGATGCATTGCATTGATCAAATCTGTTGCAAAGAAAACTTCTTGAAAGTGTTAAAGAACAAAGATGTCACTTTGAAGACTAAGGTGTGCTTGACCCAAGCCATGATACTTTCAATTGCCTCACCTGCATGCAAAAACTGGACAATGAATAAGGAAGACCAGAGAAGAATTGGTACCTTTGAATTATTGTTGTAGAAGAATATTGAAAGTACCATGGACTGCCAGACGAACAAATAAAATCTTTCTTGGAAGAAGTACAGTCAGGCTGCTCCTTAGAAGAAAGCATGGCAAGCTTTTGTCTTAGGTACTTTGGGCATATTATCAGGATGGACCAGTCTCTGGAGAAGGACATCATGCCTGGTAAACTTGAGGGTCAGTAAGAAAAAAGAGCAAAATCCCTAACAATATGGACTGACACAATGGCTGCAACCATGGGCTCAAACACAGCAAGTGTGAGGATGGCGCAGGACCAGGCAGTGTTTCGTTTTGTTTACTTAGGGTCACTAGGAGTCACAGTCAATCGGAAGGGACCTCACGACAACAACAAAAGCCCTGTCAGGGCAATGCAACAGGAAGCTGGACTCTCTCCTGCCAGACCTGTGTCTGTATCCTCCATTGCTATCTGGGTGGCTCTTGGAAGTTCAGCTCAAGAGGGAGGACGTGATCTGCTCACAGTGACTCTTCACAGACATGTGCTGAGTAACCAGAGGTCAATGAAGAGTAGCAAGCACCTACCCAGTTAACTACCCAGTTGCTGCTGAGTTGACTCCGATGCATGGTGACCTCTTGGGTCAAAGTAGACTGTGCCCCATGGAGTTTTCAATGGCTTTCTTTTCAGAGATGAGTAGGTCTTTCGTCCAAGATACCCCTTGGTTCACCACCAACCTTTCCATTTGTAGCTGAGCATGTTAATCATTTGCACCATCCAGACACCAAATGAACTCCAGGCAGTCTCTAGATTACAAAAGTGGTCCATTCCTAAACAAGTCTTTAAGTTGAATTTGTACGTAAATCTGAATAGTTAAGTTATGGTTCCTGTGAATTGCTAGTCAAATGTTTGTCTTAGTATATAATACACAATATACTTTTCTATGCATAAATTAGTATATAATACACAATATACTTTTCTATGCATAAATTACACTTAAGAAGCACTTCCAGAACACTGAAGCATCTTTACTATAACAATAAAATAATTCTAATAATGTTTTGATATGTGTTCCAGAGCCCGGTGGTTCATAACAAGGTCAACCTGCACTGCATGACCCACATAGCATCATAAGCAGACCTTCTACAGGTGAGGGGCATGGCCCAGACCTCAGACACTGTAGGTGGAGGTGTGCTAGCCAGCAGTGGGAAGAGAACCTAGGCTGGGTGCCAATTCCTTTCTTCCACTGACTAACTTAGTTGCCTCCCCTGAGTTCTTGTCTTCGCTCCCTCTGTGTTTGTCTTCAAGGCCTGGAGCTCAGTAAATGTCACTTTCCTTTCTCCTGGCTCTCAGTTTCACAAGGGATTAGCGCCTGAGTCGGATGCATTACAACTCATCGAGGTAGAAACTGGCAGATTTAAGTATCTACTGTGTTCGTAAAAGAACTCTGGTACTAGTTCCTATAAGGAGCTCTGGTAGCGTAGTGGTTACGAGTCAGGCTGCTGACTGCAATGGTCAGCAATTTGAAACTAACAGCCGCTGCACAGGAGAAAGATGAGGCTTTCTGCTCCTGTCAAGATTTACAGCCTTGGAAACCCTAGGCAGGCTAGCTACAAGTCTGAACCGACTCCACCACTACCCCTACCTACCCAGTTCCTGTAATGATCCAGGAATGGTTATTGTATGTTTTACAGGAGGTTGATCTGTAATCACATGTTCCTTAGGTTACAAAGTTCTGACATACAATTTACATACAGTAAGAAACCATCATTCATTGGCCAAAAGAAATCACTTACATCGTCTGTGAAATTGCATTTCCACTGAAAATCCTGGAGTTAAATTGAGGATGAAGATGTTGTTAAGTGCCTTCGAGCTGGTTCTGACTCATAGAGACCCTTTATAAGGTTTCTGAGGCTGTGCATAATTGCAGGAGAAGAAAGCCTGGTGTGGCACCACAGGATAAGCACTCAACCTCAAGGTCGGTTTGAACCATAAAGTCAGCAGTTTAAACTCACCAGCTGCTCCTCGCAAACCCTATACAGGGTTGCCATGAGTCACAACAGACTTAACGACACTTAACAACTACACACACGGTAGTAGGTTGGCACTTGACTGCTAATTGCAAGGTTGACAGTTCAAACCCACGCTACTCTGTGGAACTCTTATACAGGATCGCTATGAGTCAGGACCGACTCAATGGCACTTAACAACAAAACATACAGTACCATCTAAGATCCTGACGATTTTGAAGAGCAACCCCTCTCCCCTCCAATAATGATGAGTCTCTTCCAACTTTCCCTTTCTCCTCCTTCTCCAGATCTCACTCATTCTGAAGGTAAGCTTCAATGTCAACTCTTCCAGGAAGCCTTCCTGGATTTGCCTGCTGAGAGTAAACCCTGATTCCCATCAACACCCTCCAAGACTCTGCTCGCCTCTTATCACCTTTACAGACCTCTGCCAAGTGTACATTATCTGTATATTGCTCTCCTCCCTCTCAGACAGCTGCCCACACAGGGTGGGCTTGAGAGCACAAAGAAAGCCCTCAAAGGTCAGGATTACTGAGGCTTTTTGGAGGCAAGGCCTTGCCCTGTGTCAGGTCTGAGACCCCACAGTGACAGTGCCACAATGAAAAGGACTCATAGGGTTTTTTTATGCCTCCAGTCCACAGATGGGGCACTGAGGCAGACCAGCTAAATGGCAGCCCAAAGACAGAGTTAGGAAGTGCAAGTCGGACTCCAGTCCTGCCATCTACCTCCCAAGCCAGGCTCTTTACAGCTGCAGTCCCCACACCCAGACTAAAGCAGATGGAGTGGGGAGGGGGTGGAAATCGCTGAGTGAAGATGTGACTAGAACAGACTGCACTTAGATGGTCATCCAGACTCTGGGATACTGACATATTCCCACTCCCCTACCAATACCTGTATTCCACATGTGCAGAGCAGAACTGGGTACCACAGGGTTTGCAAGCAGATCACCAGACCTTGCTTCTGAAGCATCTCTGGGTGGATTTGAGTCACCAACCTTTCAGTTAGTAAGTAAGAACTTACCTATTTGCACCACCCATAGCTACTGCCCTATGCCTCTGGGTACCCACCCCCATCAATTAACCCCTTTACTGCACCGCCCCCCCATCCATCAATTAACAGGGCTACATCTGGCACAGAAGAGGACCCTAGAACCCTGTTTCCAATGTCAACAACAAGGTAGGCTCTCCTTAGTCAGTGGCCACCCTAAACCAGGATGTTACTAGTTGATCCCTCGTGGGAAGACACACACACACACACACACACACACACACACACCACCACCACCACCACCACCACCCCACCCCGTTCCTATCATTACTTCCCTAGAAGAATCAAACACACCTGGACACACCCTCATCTCCAACTCACCAAAGCCAGCTGGTAGGTGTCTCCTTCCCAGACTGGGTCCCTTGGAAGTGCTTGAGTCCAAGATGAGTGAAGCTGCTTTCTCACCTAGCGTCTCCCTCTTCACCCAGCCGTGCAGCATACCGGGCCGCTGTCCTCTTCATAGGACCCCCGCACTCTAAATCCCTGACCTCCCGCACCTTGTCCCGGCTTGTCAATGACTAAGCGATTTCTGCCCAAACTGGTGCCAAGGAGCCTCAGAAAGCCTGCAGCCACATGCGCTAAACCCATAATTGGCTATGTCCCCTTAAGAAAGAAACCCCCTCCATGTTGTGTTGTATTTTATTTTCCCCTTAAATGAAACAAATCCACCCACGTAGTTACTGGAAACTCAAACATGTGAAACTGAACCGTTTGCAGAGAGGATTAGTCAGCAACCTCGAGAGCCAAGAGCGGTCCTGTGAGTGAGCGAGGGAGTGGTCCTCCCATCAGAGCCAAAAGCAGCCATCAGGGGGGCAGCGAGATGGCCCCAGATGCCCCACTCGGTGAAGCAGGAGTGGCCATGGTCTTCAAACTGCAGGTGACGCCCCTGGGGAGGGTCAACACTGGAATGTATCTATCCCACCAATTGTCACATTTGATAGCACCATATGAGGAGGCTGTGAAATGGATTGTTACAAGCCCTGACTCAGGAAGTGGACTCAAGTTCAAATCCCACCCCCACCGAGTTTGTGGAATCTCTTAGTTTCCTCATCTGTAAAATGGAGGTAACAGAACTAATCAGGGTTGGTGCTGGAATTACAAGGGACAATCTCCATGAAGCACCTATTATTCAGCCCCCAACCAAACCAATCCAAAACACCCACGGCCAAGGAGTAGACTCTGACATGGAAACCCTGTAGGACAGAGTAGAACTGTCCCCTAGGGTTTCCAAGAGTGTAAATCTTTCTCCCATGCAGTGCTGGTGGGTTTCAACCACCCACCTTGAGATTAGCATTCCAGCACTTAACATACTGCACCAACAGGGTCCCTTCCAGTCCCCAACAGGCAGTCACAAATGTCAGCTCCTGATCGAGTGCCAAAGTTAAGTCAGACAGGTGTCTTAGCATAGGCTTCTGTCCCTCAGAGCCAGCACCGGGTCTCTTGTGGCAGTGGACTTTGCTGACTTGGTTCCCAATCCTACTGCTTTACCCACAATACAATGTGGCAAAGTGGGGAATGGGCCACACCAGGAACCAGCAGTTTTAGGCCCAGGTCCCTGAGCCCTAGCTGTGTCATCCTGATGGGTTCCTTAGTCTTGCCCTCCTCACGGTTAGAGGAAGGGTAGATTCAGGCCATAGACATTTTGTTTTAAAGCAGCACAGTGCTGTTGATTTTTATAAAAGGACGAGGGGGGGGGCATTCATTTATTTATCAATGTTTTAAAATTTGGGATTTCTAGCTTCTCCAGGTATAGTGCTGCAGATTAATGCAGTGGAATGCAAAGTTGGTTTGAACCTAAAGTAAGTGGTTCAGGGTCACCAGCCTCTTGCTCCTTGGAAACTCTATTTAGGGTCACTATGAGTCAGAACTGACTCAACAACATGTAACAATAAGAAGCTTCTCTTAGGGGAAAAAAAAGGAGTCCTGGTATGACACTGTAGGATAAGCGCTGGACTGCTAACTACAAGGTCAGCAGTTCAAACCCACCAGCTGCTCCTTGGAAACTGTATACAGGGTGACTACGAGTTGGCAGCGACTTGGTGGCACTTAACAACAACACAGCCCCAATGGCATCCACATCCCAAGGGAATAGAGGTCACCCTTACATGGACCCTAGTGCTCTACCCTCCAGTTAGTCTTTCACTAGCTGCTTCCCCCTCCCCCGGTTTTTACCTCACCATCAGCCCCTGGAGGCATCTAAGCATGTGGCCTAGTTTAAACCCTCATTTTAGTTAGGAACACAACCCCAGCCACTTGCCGCTAGAAATAGCCACAGGAAGTGTCCCTGGGGAAGGAAATTAAAGTCTTGACGCTTTCAGCTGACTTTTCTTGGACAAAACAAGGTGGACGTAGGAAGCCCTACACCCCAATGTGGCCAAGGGAAACCCAAGGATGAGGCCATCACTTTCTGAAATGCTTCAAGTGATTTATTAGGTAAAGATCAGAAGCTGATGTCCCAGATCCTGCCCCCTACATTCCCCACCTCCCTCCCTCTCCTTCTGGCTATGAACTCAAAGACAGCCTCCCACTGGGGAGCCTGCTGCTCTGGGCACATAGAAGGTGGCTTGGGAAGACCAAAACCCGAGGAGCCAGCAGCCCAGGGTCCATCTTCCCGTCGGAAAGAGACTGGGAGAGAACTGGCAGACTGAGGAGCCCTCCGGCTTGCCAACCAGCCAGCTGTTTTATTTTGCAGGCAGAGGAAGGATTAGAGGACACAGCTGGATCTGCTCACAGTCCAGCAGAGACACAGAAAATGGTAAGTGGGCAGGGAAGGAAGGGCATTTGCCTTGGTCACTCCTGCTCCAGGTTGCTGGCCTCTCCTCTGACATGCCTTCACTGGATGTACTGTCACCGAGGGCAGTTCATTCTGCCAGTCTCGCCTCCCTGCCATGACTCTCACTTCTCCATCTGGGCCCTTCTCATGCCCTCACCTTCGCTGGCTCAGGCCTCTCTCCTTCCGAAAGTTCAAACAGCTATCAGAGACCTTCCATTACGTGGTACGGCGATGACTGCTGTCCCTCAACCTCCTAACTCAGGAGTCTGTCCACGCTCAGTGAGTGTGGGACGGTGGTTAAGAGCACAGAGCACAAGAAAGAAATTTCGGGAACGGGAAACCCAGAGAGGAAGTGGGAAGAGTGCTGTTACACTGAGGGAATTATAACTAAACAACATGTGTATAAATTGTTGAATGTGAAACTAAGTGCTCTATGAACTTTCACCCAGATTACAATCAAATGTGCAAAAAAAACCCATCACAACAACAAAAAAAACGGACTGCCTAGCTCTACAGACCAGCTCGACGTCTTTGCTCAGTGACCCTGGGTGAGTTATTGAATCTTTTTTGGGCTTCAGTTTTCCCACCTGTAAAAATGTGCATACAAGGTTCTTAGGAACAGCAAATAAGTTATAAATGAGAAATGCCTAAGCCTTCTGCATACCCAGAACAGAGAGATCCCGAAGGGGAGGTCATCTTTGGATTCAGAGCTAGAAGGAAAGGAAGGGAGATGGGGGCATGGGGAGCAGGATCTGGGACAACAGCTTCTGATTTTTGTTGAATAAACCACCTGAAGCATTTCAGAAGGTGACGGCCCCATCCTTGGGTTTCCCTTGGCCACACTTAGGGAGGAAACTCATGTTTCTGTAAAGCCAGAGGAAACAGCGTCCCAGCAGAAATGGCTCTGGGTTATTAGCAAGTGCTGTCCTGATTGCCTCACTCCCTTGCCTTCTACACTCCAAACCCGATTGAGGCCACCTTCACTAGGTGCTTTCCAAAACCGTGCACCTCAGTCAGATGAGTCAGTGTTGTGAGATTGTCCACTCTTCCACAGAACTGAGCTCACAAGCCACCCAGGTAAAAAGCCTCCGTGACTGTACTTGCCTGCGTGGCTATCAGTAATGACCAGTTAAAACCATTGTCCAGCAGACTCCGATTCATGGTGACCATAACTGTGTCAGAGGAGTACTCCACACAGGTTTCGAGAGCTGATTTTTTCATAAGTAGACTGCCAAACTTTTCTTTTGAGGTACCTCTAAGTGGACTCGAACCTCCAAACTTTCAGTTAGCAACTAGGCATATAAACCACTTGCACTACCCAGGGTGCAATTATGACAATTACAGAGCTGGGGGAGTGTAATCCAACACCCATATACACATCCATTCCCACCTGCAAAGCATGCAGAAATAATGAGAACATGAACTCCACGATCGTGGTGGCAAGTGCCCAACTACCCGCATTTACTAAAAACCATCCAACTGTACCGCATGGAAATGCTACCCCGATAAAACTGTCAACAAGATTTCTGCACTAGCTCCCACAATATATACTCTAAGCCTAGAGGAGACAGCACACCACTGCCTATAATATTCAGGAAACTTATTTCTTAATGTCTTCTTATTTGTCTTATAAAAAATTCAGGAAGACACAAAGCCGAGGAAATAGTGACACGGATACAAAAGCTTAGTCATCATGAAGGTTAGGTGCCATTGTGTCGATGTTGACTCACAGTGACCCTATGCGACGGAGCAGAACTGCCCCGCAGAGTTTGCTAAGCTAACAACTTTATGGGAGCTTTGCTTCTGTGGAAATCTCTGGATAGTTTCCAACTCCCCCAAACTTTCAGTTAGGCTTTTATGTATCCATGCTGAGTCACTGGCTTAAGAGGGAAAAGCCAGCTAATTTTTGGATTTTGTCTCATTATTTTCTCTGACTAGGGCATGTGGTCACTTTGAGGACTAAGGTGTGCCTGACCCAAACCATGGTATTGGCAATCACCTCATACAAATGCTGAAGCCGGATAATGAATAAGGAAGGCCAATGAAGAAGTGATGCTTTTGAATTATGGTGTTGATAAAGAATATTGAAATTACCAAGGACTGCCAGAAGAACAAATAGTCTTAGAAATTCATATACACACATTATCAGGAGGGGTCAGTCATAATGAGAAAGAGCCCCAAGGGGATGAACTGACAGCAACTGCACCAATGGGCTCACAGATAGTAACGATTGTGAGGATGGCGCAGGGATGCGCAGTGTTTCGTTCTGTTGTACAAAGGCAGATGTGAGTTACAACTGACTTCTCAGCACCTAACAACAAGGGCGTGTGGTTTCCAGCACAGTCTAGACCCACCATGAAAACTTGAGGTCTCCAGGGTAGTCCCAAACTCAACCTTGCCAGAAAGAAAGACACGTCATATCGCAAACATCCAAAACATAGTGGATAAAGTCACACTTCACATCTGACCCCCAGCAACCCTAGTACTACGGCTCTGCTCCTTGTATAAGCCAGTTGCCACAGCGACTCCATGGGTGTCTGTAGTACTTTCAGAGCCTGATTTTTTAGAAGCAGATTGCCAGGCTTTTCTTCCTAGGTCCCTCTGGGTAGACTTGAACCTCCAACCCTTTTGGTTAAGCAGCCGAATGGCATCAATCACTTACACCACCCTGGGACTCCACCCCAGTGTCGACCTTTATCTAGTCCTGTCAGTTTACCCAAGTGTTTCAGGGAGAGAAGAGAGGCAGCAGGGTGGAAGAAGACCACTTACTTACTGCCTCTAGGAAGGGGGTCTCCAAATGTATTTTCAGTAGTTCTAACAATTTTCCTCAAAGTGAAATCTTATATAACATTCCTCCTACCCCATCTCTTCAAAACATCCAAAAGAAAAAAGTAGGGTCACTCAAGTTCAAATGGACCTCAGTCTCCCCATCTCACACAGCAGCCTGAGCCCTTGCAGAAAGCCCCTAGGTGGGCCCAAGGATACAGGGTCCAAACCTGTTTTGCCCAGACAGGGTGGGGCTTGGCCCATCTGTATGAGTGGATACCCCAGGGAAGCGCAATGCTAATTTTCAGAGCTGCTAGCTACTGTCAAGTCAGCTCCCAAAGCGTGGCAACTCCCTGCCAGTCCTACACCATCCCCAGGACAGATTGCAGATTGGACTGCTGTGATCCACAGTTTTCAAGGGCTGATTTTCTGAAGTAGATCACCAAACCTTTCTTCCTACTCTGTCTTAGGCTAAAAATGCCAGTGAAATCTCTTCAGAATCATAAGTAGCATGCAAGCCTCTAAACACATGAGGTGCATCGACTAGGAATTAACCTTGGGTCTCCTACACGTAAGTGCAGCATTCTACCACTTGAACTATGGCTACATAGGAAAATGGAAACACAAGAGTCTCCTCTGACCCATTCATTCAACGTTATCCCTAAATCCTATCTCTCCAGAAAAAGGAGAATACCAAAACCAAACCAAACCCATTGCCTTTAAGTCCATTCTGACTCATATGAACCTTACAGCCCCATTGGTTTCCAAGGCTGCGCATCTTAATAGAAGCAAACTGCCACATCTTCCTCTCATGCAGCAGCTGGTTAGCAGCTAAGTGCATTCACTGCTGCACTACCAGGGCTCCTAAAAGGGGCTATTTTATGCATATTAAAGAGACAAGCGAATGAGCAATCTGGGCGTGGGGCTCAGGATATCAGTCCCTACTCTCGCCTGTGTTTGAAATTTTCCGTTAAGAAATTCACATAAACACTGACAGCAAAGCAAAACCTCCACAGCCGTAGTGAGTTGCATTAGAGAAACCCAGTCAGTTACCTGTCAGGACCCAGCTCAGCACGGCCTCAGGCTGGGTCCCGTCTGGCCAACTGTCTCCAGCAAGGACCATGACAGTCAAAGCAGACTAGTGTTCAAGGAAGTCTGGCTGCAGGAAGAGGGATCAGCACTGAACTGCAAACCACAAGGGTGGCAGTTCAAATCTACCAGCTGCTCTTAAGAAACCCTATAAAGGGTCACCATGAGTCTGAACCGACGTGACGGCACTTACCAACAACAATCCAGAGCCCTTAGGATACACCCGAGTGTGACTCGACGGTGAGAGGGGGATGAAGGGCAAAAAGATCTGTTCACACAAAATTGGCCCAACAAGATAGAACTGGAAAAGAGAGTGGGACACACACACACAGACAGACAGACAGACAGACAGACAGACACAAACACACACACACACACACACACACACACTGATCTTTCTGAACATCACATTCTCCAAAGATGAGGACATTTCAGGTTTTATTTTTTTAAGGGACCCTGGCCTTTATGTATAATTTGAATACAATCAACACGGATTGTCTTTTCCTTACGATCATTTTTCCAAACTCATAAATTCCAGGCAACATTCTCATGACAGCTTTCTTACATTCTCCAAGCTGAGAAGATACTCAAACATCTGAAACACTCACAGGCTCTTCTTGGCCCCTTATCTGAAGAGGAATTCAGCAAGGAGGTTCAGAATACCAAATCTCCCCAATCCATCCAGAGGTTTCTACCGCTAGGAATCCAAGGAGACCCCTGAAGAACACAGGTCCTCTCCGCCCTGTGATAAAAGCCACTGTTCTCTGAATCAGGTGCTTCAACTTAAGTTCATAGGAAGCTTCATGGGCTCAACCTGCCAGGTAAATTCCACTGACATGGCCCCATCTCCTCTGTGGCCTCCCCACTGTGGGAACTGAGGGTCACAGGGCCTTCCCATCACCCCTGGCACAGCAGAGTAGGAATTACAGAGTAACACCACCCAGGGCTTCCGTCAGACCCACAGCCAGGTCACCAAGTGGGCATAATGATCTGCAGTGACCCCATTGCCCAACACTTCCAGGTCAAAGAATCAGGGAGTTGGATTGGGTTTCCCATGAGTCAGGAGCAACTCAAGAACCACTAGTGATGACAGCCACCCCAATGGGCTCAAATATATCCAAGATTGTGATGATACAGGGCCAGGCAGCAACACCTTCTGTTATAAATGGAGTCATGTGACTCAACATTCAACAGCCAACTACAACTGCCATGAAGGAATCCTGGCTACTGATGCTGAAGAACTGTTACGTGGACTGCTGTGGACAGAAGCAGTCTGCCCCAGGGCCAGGGAGCTTGGTGAAGACACTCCATGGGAGCCACTGACCACCTGAGAGGCTCAGCGGCCACCACCCTGAGGTGTCAGTGTCAAAGCTTGTCCTGAGCAGCTGCAGGCTTCCCGGTTCCCTTCCCATGGAGTCACGGTTCAGTGTCTTGGCCTCTCTCTCCACAGGTGTATCCCTTAGTCTGCCAGCCTACTGTCTGATTCCCCACCCTCCTCCCTCCCTACATTGTCCCAGTCTACTCGCTAGAACACAAACCCCTCTCCCAAGCTACTTGGCTGTACACACATCACCAGGACTGCGGGACCTCCTGCCTCTGCCCTCTCCTGGACTCCAGCTCCACACTAGCCTAGCCTCACCTGTCTCCACCTATATATAGTGCCTTACCTGCTTCCCCACCCCACCCCCACCAGTGACCACCCCACCCACCCACCCTGGTGTTGGGCCCTGTCATTATTGGTGATGGGTCTGCCTCTCCCAGCAGACAGCAAGGTCCCCAAAAGTGAGATCACCTTAAGAGCTTAAGCCAAGGACCTAAGTACAAGGGTCTCTCCCTGTTTCTAGATGAACTTTCACCAGGAACGAGGGAGCCAGCCCTGGGCACACCTCATTTCATGGTAAATGTTCCCCTGATGATGAAGCTACCGCCTGCCCCTTAAAGGAAAGTTCCAAAGTTCCGTCTTTAGCCCAGACCATGTTGCCATCGGGCCATCTGCACTTGGATGGGGTCCACCTGGGGCAGGTTCAGGTGCTGAGCTCTCTCACCCCACCGGCTCTTCCCACCTTGTCTGTGCTCAGCCCGATCTGTGAGGTTGGAATCCATTACAACCCCCAGCTACACAAGGGCCTCCTCATTCTCATGATGGGCTGTGAACCCCACCTTCCACCTCTCACTGCCACCACCTCCAAGGGTGTCTCAGAGTACACCTGGTCATGCCATCAACACTGCCACCAATCTGACCACGATCAGCCTTCAGCGACAGCATCTTGTGCCCAGTCCTGGTGGGCATGTTCTCAAACCACCCTGAGCAAGTTACAGACATATGCTTGCTTTTCCCACAACACTATACTCAAGTACCACAACCTCACAAGGTGGCACTAAAGCTACCTCATTTTACGGACATAGGAGCTGAGGCTCAGAACAGGTGACTGACCTGCCCAAGTTCACAGTCAGCCAACCACAGGGCCACAGTCAGAACCCCGTCTGCTGCCTCCTCACCTGGACACACACAGTCACCCACGCGCTGGCCTGATTGCACTCACAAACCAGCAAACTCTCATTCACCCTACAGGACGTGGATGCTTCTTCCAGAAAGCCCATCTGATCTCCCTAAGCAGAGCTGGTCACGCCTCTGCTCCCTGGGTCCTACGCATTACACCTCTGTCTGCCCAGTGGCCAGAAGCTCTTCCAGGTCGTACAACCAGCTGCCCATCACAGCTCCCCCTCCAAAATGACTTTTCTGGCCTTTGCTCTAGAGTCTGCTCCTTTTCTGTGTATCAGCGACAACAGAGAAGGAGTGGGATTCTGAGCCCTCAGTCCTTCTGCCCTTAAGGATGGACACAGGGTAGGAAGCCCCCGCTCCAGCTCAGATGGAGACAGGAAGCCTATCTCAGGCATTTAGGAATATGTTTCCTACAAGGAAAGGGTCCTTGTCAATGGCTCAGTTTCTCCCTCCCAAATAAATAAATTAATTAAATAAGAACCACAAAGGCTTTCTCCTCTCTCCGTCTTCTTTTCACAACCAAAAGCAAACCAGTTGCCGTCGCATCAATTCTGACTCATGGTGACCCCGTATTGCAGAGCACAACTGTTCTCCGGAGGGTTTTCATGCCTGTGACCTTTCAGAAACTTATCACCAGGCCTTTCTGAAGTGCTCCAGGTGGGTTTGAATGTGTCAACCTTTTAGCTTCACTATTTACACTACCCAGAGGTTTCCAGGGACTTTCTTTTCTTAGAGCAGAGCTTATCAAACTCCCAAATGACCAGAATGAGAAGCAGATATGGGCCCCTTTTCAGCTACTACCCTCCTAAACTAGTCACGTCACATTCCAAGCTCCAGTACTCCCAGCAGAGTCCAGCTGGCTACCTCCAGGTAGCGAGGCATCCACACTAGCACCTCAGCCAGGAAGCCACTACCCATCTCCCTCAGAGTTGGCAGCTCTGTCACCACCCAAGGGCCCCTGGAGATGTTCCAGCTCTGTCTGATAAACTGTTGTCTGAGAAGATACGTCCTCCAATCCAGGAGTCCCAAATGAGTTCTAGGGAGTCCATAGCTCCCCAAAACAATATGCAGACTCTTGGGTAGACACAGTGTAGACTTTCCTGTGCAAGGGGTCCACATCTTCCACCAGATCCTTAAAGCGTTTACGACCCACAGGAGAAGACACTGTGTCCCTTGTAGGCAGGATGACAGGACCACAGATGACAGAAGCAGATGGCATTAGAATGCAAAGGGGCTTCAAAAAGTTCATGGAAATAAGGAATAAAAAGATAAGGACATTTTTACATAAACTTTTTGAAGTCCCCTCATACAAGGATCAGAGCCTTCGGTATGGGTTGCACCTCAATGTAAGGAAAACACAAATCCTCAACACTGGACCAGTAAAGAACATCATGCATGATATATGGAGAAAAGACTGCAGTTATCAAAGACGTCATTGTGCTTGGATCCACAATCAACACTCATGGAAACAGCAGTCAAGAAATCAAACAACATATTGCATTAGACAAATCTGCAGCAAAAGACCTTTGAAGTGTTCAAGAGCAAAGCTGTCAGTTTGAGGACTTAGCTGCACATGACCCAAGCCATGGTATTTTCAATAACCTAATATACATGGGGAAGTTGGACAATGAATAAGGAAGACTGAAGAACCGATGCATTTGAGTTATGGTATTGGAAAAGAATATTAAAGGTACCATGAACTGTCAGAACAAACAAATCTGTGTTGGAAGAAGTGCAGCCAGAATGCTCCTTAGAAGCCAGGATGGCAAGACTTCATCTCCCATCCTTCAGACATGTTATCAGGAGGGACCAGTGCCTGGAGAAGGACATCATGCTTCATAAAAGTGGAGGGTCAGCAAAAAGAGGAAGACTCCCCAAGGAGATGGACTGACACAGTGGCAGCAGCTATGGGCTTCAAGTGTAGCAACAACTGTGAGGATGGCTCAGGACTGGCAGTGTTTCATTCTGTGGTCCACAGGGTCACTATGAGTTGGAGCCAACAACGTACAAGGATGTGTTTTTTATCATTGTTGCTGTTGGTACCTGCCATTGAGTTAGCTCCTGACTCATAGTGACCCCTTCACAACAGAACACAAAGCTGTTCATCCTGTATCATCCCCAAGACCGGCTGCATCCCCATGAATAGAGAGGTGTGATCCAGAGGATTGCAGGAGATCATCAAGCCTTTCTTCCAATCCATCTAAATCTGGAAGTTCCACTGAAACCTGTTCAGCATCCTGGCAACACTCCAGCTGCCACTGAGAGATGGGTGTGGGTGTGGCTCAGAAGCCTGGGTCTCCCACATGAAAGGTGAGAATCCTACCACTGAGCCATCGCTGCCTGACTATGACCATTTGAGTAGCCTCAGAACGGAGCTAGCAGCTCTGGGTATCCACGCGCTACCTGTTTGGCAAGAAGTGTTCACAAGACCTGGTCATCACGGACGTCGTTCCAGCCCTGGCACCCTAAATTCCTGCTCAGCCATCTGATCCCAGGACACTTAACAACAAGAAAATATCTGGGGCTCAAATCAGCCCATGTCACCCATGGCCTCCTCGTTTCCAGAGACATGCCCAAGCTGGCAGACATTCCCACTCCAGTCCTCTACCAACACCCACAGATTCAAAAAACAAATTCAAAGAGTCTGAGCTTGAGTCCAGTGCTTGTTGACAAACCACTTCCATGTCCCCCGACGCCCAGCCCTGCCACAACCCCCCGTGCCTGCATTGCACAAGGCTTGGGATTTTACCGCACTAGGCTCTGCATTGCCTGGGTTTGCCCTGGTGGACTCTCGGCCCTGTCCGTCTCCAAGGAAGCCCCAGAGAGCCTGAAATGGTTGCTGATGTGGTTTGTCTTATGATCCTCGGACTCATTTATTTTTAATGTTGAGCAATGAACAGAACTTTTAAGGTACAAACCAAGCAAGAAGCTTCCCAAAGGCTCTGGGGGTGGGGCATGGAAGGCTGACCATAAACAGAACATCTTCCCCAGTGAGTGTTGGGTTCTGCTGTGTTCTCCTGCCTCCCCATCACAGCAAAGAAAGCCCCTCAACCCTATAAAGTGGAAAAGAAAATGCTTCCAATGTCTGCCTGCTAGGGGAGTAAGAGTCCACCTCTTTGAGACTCAAATCTTACCTTAAGTGAATGTTTCTTAGGAAGTAGTTAAGTCACAGCTGTGTGCTTCAGTGTGTGTGTGTGTGTGTGTGTGTGTGCTTGTGCATGTGTTGATATTTCTTTAAGCTGAGTGATGGGAGTGTGTGTATGTGTGTGTTGACACTTAGAAAAGCTGGGCGATGGTACCTGGGGGCTCATTACACTCTTCTCTCTACTACTCTACGTGCCTGACATTTTATTATGATATTTTTCATAATAAAAATGTTTGGATTTTTTTAAAGAAACAACAAAAAGACAAAACATCTCAAAGAGTGGGCAAAGGACATGAACAGACATTTCACCAGAACTGACATACAAATGGACAAAACGCACATAAAAAGATGTTCAACACCCAAACCAAACCCCAAACCAAACCCTGCGGCAGCTCAGTTGACTCCAAGTCACAGTAACCGTGTAGGAGAGAAGAGAACTGCGTCCATCTAATCTCTGTGGCCATAAACTGCCATATCTTTCTTCTGAGGAGCTGTTGGTAGGTTCAAACCACCGACCTGTCAGTCAGCAGCTGAGTGACTAACCACGGCATCACCAGGGCTCCTTTAGTAACCACTGTTGCTGTTCAGTGCTGTTTAGCCAGTTCCGACTCATGCAACCCAATACAGGGTTTCCAAGGAGCAACTGGTGGGTTTGAACTGCCAACGTTGTGGTTCACAGTCCTGTGCTGATCCTACTGTGCCATGGCAGAGATGCAAGTCAAACCCACAACGCCACAATGAGAAACCACCTTACCCCCTTACTAGAATGACTATGACCATAAAAGAATAATAATGACAGAAAATCACCAGGATTGGTGAGGTTATGGAGACTTTGGAACACTCCTCAATTGCTGATGGGAAAGTGAGCAACAGTCTGGTGGTCCCTCAAAAAGTTGAACATTGACCTACCATGTTGTTGTCAGATGTAGAAGTCCTGGCTCAAACAAATGACACACTGCATTGTCCTACACTCTACTTAGTTGTTACTATATTGGAGCCTGTTGGTAAAGCCACTGTGTCAATCCATCTCATTGAGGGTCTTCCTCTTTTTCACTGACCATCTTCCAAGCATGATGCCCTTCTCCAGGAACTAGCCCCTCCTGATAACATGCCCAAAGTACATAATAGGAAGTCTTGCCATCATCACTCCTAAGGAGTATTCTGGCTGTACTTCATACAAGACAGATTTGTTTGTCCAGCAGTTCATGGTATAGTCAACATTCTTTGTCAACAACATAATTCAAATGCATCAATTTGTCTTCAGTCATCTTAGCCATTGTCCAGCTTTAGCATGCATGTAAGGCCATTTAAAATACCATGGCTTGGGCCAGCTATTCTAGTCCTCAAAGTGACATCCTTGCTTTTTTAACACATTAAAGGAGCATGGTGGTTCCAGACAATAAGCGCTGGACTGTGAACCACAAGGTCCGAGGTTCGACCATACCAGACACTCTGTGGAACAAAGATGAGGCTTTCTGCTCCCAAGATTTAAAAAGCTTCTGAAACCCTCTATAGCAGAGGTGGGGAATGTCCAGCCCACAGGCCATATTGCTGTTAAGTGCCTTTGAGTCAACTCCAACTCATAGTAACCCTGTGTAAGGTTTCTGAGGAGCACCTGGTAAGTTTGAACCACTGACCTTGTGGTTCAAACCAACCCTGAGGTAAAGTGCTTATCCTATGATGCCACATCCCGCAAAATCATTTGGCCTGGCCCTGCCAAGGCAACTGCAATTCCAACCATCACATTGTTGTTGTGGTTGTTAAGTGCTGTAAGGTCAGTTCTGATTCATAGCGAACCTGTTTAGGGTTTGAACCGTTGATCTTACAGTTCAAACGGACCTTGAGAGCCATCACATTAGGGGTGAGCTAATTAAATGATTGACCAAATATAGCTGGTTAATTTTTAAGTTGATAATTTTGTATGGCCTGCAAATTATGTTAGAAATTTTGACAGAAAAAAGGTTCCCCACCCCTGCTCTATAGGGTCGCTATGAGTCAGAACCAGCACTTAACAACAACAAAGAGGTCTTCTGCAACAGATTTGTCCAATGCAATACGTCATTTGATTTCTTGACGATCGCTTCCATGGGCAATGATTGTGGATTCAAATAAAATGAGTCCTTGACAATTTCTCCGTTTATCACGATGTTGCTTATGGGTCAAGCTGTGAGGGTTTTGGTTTTCTTTTTGTTAAACTGTAATCCAGACTGAAGGCTGTAATCTTTGATCTTCATCAGTAAGTACTTCAAGTCGCATTTCCTTTCAACAAGGAAGGCTGTCTCATCTGCATACTGTAGGTTGGTAATGAGTCTTCCTCCAATCCTGATGCTTCATTCTCCTCCATATAGTCTAGCTTCTCTGATTATTTACTCAGGACACAAGTTGAATAAGTATGGTGAAAGAATACAGCCAGCCCGAGACATGCACCTTTCCTGATTCTAAACCAAGTCTTGTTATTATCAAATGGCTGACTCCTAGTCTGTGTACAAGTTCCTCAGGAACACAATTAAGTGTTCTGGAATTCCTACTCTACATAACATTATCAATAATTTGTTATGCTTCATAGTCAAATGCCCGTGTATAGTCAATAAAACACAGATAAACATCATTTTGGTATTCTCTGCTTCCAGAGAATATGGGAGTTCTCTTTCTTTGGACAGGAAGAACTACCATATGACCTAACCGTCACAATCTGAAGTATATACCCCAAAAATAGGAGTCCTGGTGTGGTGCTGCAGGTTGATACACTGGACCACAAGGTCAGTTTGAACTACAAGGTCAACAGTTCAGGCTCACCAGTCATCCTTAAAAACCCTATACAGGGTCACTATGAGTCAGAACCAACTCGACAGCATTTAACAACAACACCACCCAAGAAGTGAAGGCAGGCATGGAAACAGAAACCTGTACGCCAGTGTCAACTGTAACACTTTTCACCATGGCCCAAAGGTGGAAATCAAAATGTCCATCAACATAATCACAAAAGATCAAATATTATATGACATGATTTCTATGAAATAAGCAAATTACCAGGAGCAGGAGGGAGGGCAGGGGAGAAAATGCATACACTCTTAGATTAGGGGCACTGAGTTAATGGTGGTGGAACAATTTGGAAGTGGTTAACAGTGAAGATTGCACAACACGAACATAACCAACGTCACTGAACTGTACATGTAAAAGAAGTAGAATTGGTAAAAAGATTGTTATAGATATTTTCACCACACTAAAACAATTTTAAAAAATAAACGCATGCTCTTTGAAGGGAAGGTTACAGCAGTAGAGGGAGCATAGTGTCCTGACAAGGGTTTGAAAGCCAAAATCTAGCTACAATTCTGGCTCCATTACTCAGTAGCATTGAGACCTTGGACAAGTCACCTCCCTACCATGAGCCTGAATACAGGTTGGATAAGGAGAACCTCAATGCCGGGGTTCTAAGAAGTATACATGGGTTAATATGCCAAGAACTCAAACCAGAACCTAGTATTAGTGAGCACTTTAAATACGTTTCTGCTACTTTCATTGGTGTTGTGCTATGGTTGGTTACCACTGAGTTAATTCCGATTCATCACCAGGCCTTACGTCCAAGGTGCCATTGTAAGGGTTTCAGCCAGTTCATACCCATCTTCATTACCCAAAGACTCCTCTGTTATTGTCTCTTCAGCTCAAACAAGGTTACACCCACAAAGCACTTAGCTGCACGGTGCCTAGTACCTGGTTACGAGCAGAACTTTAACTCTTCTGGGAGGGGTGCTATCAGATCACTGGAAAAGGGCAGAACACTAAAGTGGAAGCGCAAAGTAATACCCCCTTTAAGTCTGGCTTCGGTCATCAATCTGGCTGGGAGAAAAAGGGAAGGGGCCTTCATCCTGAGGTGGACCAAGGCACCTGCCTGTGTACACCCATCCCTGGCCTAATGAAGCTGCTAGTTCTCAAATTTTCTGAAACAAAAAGATAAATCAATACATGCACACCAATCACAACCCATCGCTGGTAGGAAACTTTCAGACTAAATTCACATGCTCACCGTTAAGAATCAGAGGTTCTGCTAAAATGCAAAAAACGCATCTGTGGGGAAGTTTGCACTCCCCCAGGAGGAAGGAGTAGGTGCAAGAAGGGAACAGGCAAAAAGCAGGGGAGCCCTGGACCCCTGCCCCATTCCTCAGCTTAGGAAGAGAAATGAAACATCTGTGCTAACTCCATAGGGGGTGAGTTTTATGAGGCAGCCCCAGGGAACCAGTGATGGGTGGATTCAGCCTGGAGCAAGCAGCCTCATCCAGCTCCAAAGTGACATCACCAAGGCCCATGCAGGACCACTCCCTCCTATGAGCCCTGAAACCATCGAAGTCCTGCAGGGCCCACACCACTCTTGGCTGTCCAGCCACTGGGGTAAAGGCACTGTTTTCTCAACCTCTCTGGTACTAGTCTAAAAGGCTTGGAAAGAAAAGCTTTGTAAAGTTGCTGCATTCAGCCACCCCACATACAAACACACACTCCACCACTACACCCACCCCCATCTACTGGGTAAAGCAAAGCGCTCCTTGCAGAAGAGAGAAGCAGTTAAGAGAACAGGAGGGCCATTAAAATGATCTAATCCAGCCATCACTTTACAGCTGGGAAGACAGGAGTCTTGCCCATGATCTCAGTGTTGGAGGAACAGCAATGGATAGCAACAGCCAGAACTCGGGAGATTTGCTCTCTTGCCCTGCCTGTGCAATGTGGGTAACCCGACCATCCTCTCTGGGCCTCCACTGGGAAAGGAAGTTGGACTAGAGAGATGCGCTCTAACTCTGTACTTCTCAGAGTAAAGAATCCTAATGCTTAATCCAGAATTTTCTGCTACCCAGCTAGGGAGTACAGGAAGGGATGGGAAACAGCAGGGAGAAGCTCCCTCCCTTTCCCTGCTGCTACCCAACAGCCAAGGATGGAATTATGGGTCTAGTCCCTACCTCCCCTCATTGGCCAACTCTTAGCCCACTGTCATAGCCTGGGAGCAAATTCTTCCAAGGACATCAAACCTTAGTCACGGAGGATGGCGCTCTTACCATGAACACCTGTTAAAACTCAACTCATGACCAATTTCTGATGCTACCAGCTGGAGTGTTTAATTAAATATTACTCACGCAGGAAGCAGTCGCTGCCAACTCACCCCAAACTGTATAGTTCAGTTGTAGAGACAGAAAGAGAGAAAGCGGCTGCACGCCTGAACCGCACTGGCAGCCAACATGGCTTACCGAGCGGGGTTCTGGTGGTCAAGCACAGCCCATTTTTGTAAACCAAGCCTGGGAAATCAGACTAAAGCAGCTCTCATAACCAGGGGCCTCCAAGCAGGTTACTGCCAACGGCACAAACACACATAGTGACACACCCCCTCACGCACAAAGATGCACTCACGGACACACAGAGAACACAACTCACACAAACACATACCCTCTCTCACACACACACTGACACACAACTTCCTCGGGACCTGCGGTTGCTCTCATCCTCAGGCCCAGCCCACCAAGCTCTGAGCCGTTGGCATTCAGAAGTAGCTTTGCATCTCCATCACCTGAACTTTAACTGGGCAACGACCAAGTCTCCCCGCCCCGCCCCGCCCCCCTACACCCACACACACAAACACCCCCACACACACACCCGGACGCGGAATCCTCCACCCCGCCGTCCTGCCGATGGCCCGGGTTGCTTTTACGTTTCTCTAGCTGGTCCTTGCTGGGAACCCCGGGCTATCCTGGGAGAAAGCGCAGCGAGAGGGCCGGGCGAGGAGGCGCCGCCGCCCAGGGTGTCGGCCGGCATCCACTGGCCCCGAGGGAGGCGGCTGCAGGCTGCGGGGGATTTCGGGGGTCCAGTCGGGCAGAGCTGCAGAGCCCAGCTGGGAATGGCGGGAAAAACGAAACTAACTTCA
The DNA here is from genome assembly GCF_000296735.1 of Chrysochloris asiatica. Classification (NCBI taxonomy): domain Eukaryota; kingdom Metazoa; phylum Chordata; class Mammalia; order Afrosoricida; family Chrysochloridae; genus Chrysochloris; species Chrysochloris asiatica. The sequence goes on from NW_006408741.1 coordinate 1,053,095, forward strand.
CGGCGCAGGGTCGCCGTGCCCCCATGCGGGAAGAGGGCGGGTTAGTGTCCAAGCCAGTCACGGGAACAGAGCCCCGTAGCTCCCGCGCATCCAAAGGAGCGAGGCGACCCCTATGTCTGCAGTCGTCAGGCACGACCGTTCCAGAAACCCCGGGACCCCCGCCCATCGGGCCTGTCGCGACTCGCTTTGGCCCGCAACTGCAACGGCGACAGCGGCGCTGGGCGGCGCCCCAGCCCGGTTCCCCAGGGCCCGTGCAACCAAAGGGCGCTCCAGCGCTAGGGCAGAAGAGACGGCGCCCCGCGCGCTCCCGCGCCCATCCACCCAGCCCCGAGCCTGCCCGCACCCCGCACTGCCCTGGCCCGGCCTGCCTACCGCTCTCGAAGCCGCCGCCGCCACCGCCGCCGCCGCTCTGGGGCCGCGCCCGCCGCGGGGATCGAGCCGCCGCCTCTCGTCGCCCCGGCACCGGCACCTGGAGCCTGGTTCCTGCAGCAAGCGCACTAACTGCCGGAGAGCGACTTCTGTGCAGAAACGCCAGAGCCACCGAGGCTTTAAAGTGAGAAAAGAAGACCAACGCTGGAGGCGGGGCCACCAACCACGCCCCTTCGTCACGCCCTGCCCATCACCACGCCCCCTTCCCGCGCTCCCTCGGCCACGCCCGGCCACGCCCCCCAGACTCCCGCGTGGCGCTGCCTGAACTGCCGCGACTCCAGGCGCAGCGGCCTAGTGGGAGCTGGGGCTGCGTAGCAGGCCTGGGGTCCGCGCCGCCTTCTCCGGGTCGCGGGTGAGCGAGAGCGCGGGCGACGGGCGACGCGCCTTCCCGGCCCTGGCGTTAGTAGGCGGTGGCCTTGTGGCGACTCTGCCGGAAGCTTTCTGTCCCTGCAGACACGTCCTCGGGAATCGCATCGCGGGGCAGCCTCTGCAGGGGAGAAGCCTGGATTGCTACTCCAGGAAGGGGGAGGGGGGGACTTTCTTTAAAAAAAAAAAGTTCCTGAGAGTGTTGGGTTGACTCAGTTATCTCAAAGGCCTCATCTGTAATTCTGGGGCGAGAAGCCCTGATGTGGCACTGGACTGCTAACTTCAAGGTGGGCAGTTCAAACCTACCAGCTGTTCTTCGGAAACCCTATACAGGGTTGACTATGAGTGGGACCCATCCACAGCACTTAACAATTCTGGGGCACACTTAACCTATGGGGGGTACTTCTACACTTAGCACCCTGCATATATGAAATTACTATGCGTGTAATAACCGGCTCCACGGCACATAACAACAACAATTGTGTGTAGTGCTCATTCCCCCCACAAAACACCACTGCACTCGAGTTGATTTCAACTCATAGCAACCCTATTTGTTGTTAGGTTCGGTTGAGTCGGTTCCTACTCATAGCGACGCTATGCACAACAGAACAAAACACGGCCGGATCCTGTGTTCTCACAATCGTACGTTTGAACATTTGCTGCTGCTACTGCATCAATCCAGCTGGTTGGGGTCTTCCTCTTTTTAATCTACCCTCAACTTTACTCTATGTTGTTAAGTGCCATCAAGTCAGTTCCAACTTGTAGTGGCCCTGTATAGGGTTTCCTGGACAAAACCTCTTTAAAGTGTTCAAGGGCAAAGATGTCTGCTTGAGGACCAAGGTGCTCCTGACTCAAGCCACGGTATTTTCAATAATCTCATATGCATGCGAAAGTTGGGCAGTGAATATGGAAGACCGTAGAAGAATTGATGCATTTTCGTTGTGGTGTTGGAGGAAAATATTGAAAGAAAAGAACAAGTAGATCTGTATTGGAAGATGTACAGTCAGAGTGTCCTTGGAAATCAGGATGGTCAAACTTCGTCTCTCATACTTGGGATATATTATCAGGAGGGACCAGTCACTGGAGAAGCATATCATGTTTGGTAAATTGGAGGGTTGGAGAGAAAGAGGAAGACCCCCAGCGAGACTGATGTCAGCGATGGACTCAGGCGTAGCAACGATTGTGAGGTAGACCCAGAACCATATGAGTCAGTACTGATTTGATGGCACCTAACAGGTGGTGGGTTTGAACTTCCAACTTTATGGTTCGCAGTCCAGTGCTTATCCTACAGTGCCACACCAGGAGTGGAATTTGCCCCATGGTTTCCAAGGCTGTAAATCTCTATGGAAGCATATGGCCACATCTTTCTCCCGCAGAGTGACTGCTGGGTTCAATCCCTGCATCAGTAGAGCTCAAATAAGGGGAAGGAAAATAGCATTACTGGAGGAGCTGTTAAAAAGAATGCACTTTCCATAGTTATCTAATCTTTACCATAACCCTATAAGGGCAGGTTATACTCATTGTAAAGATGAAGAAACAAGCATCCATCTAGTCCTCCCACTCCATACACACCATTAGCAGAACTGAGATCCCAACTATGCTAGATTCTGAAGTTGGTTTATTCACTGCACTATGCAGAAAGTCAGTTTTGTTTGATTTTGGACCTAAAATAAAAGTGTTGTTACTTGCCATCAGTTCAGTTTCAACCCATGGCGACCCCACGCACAACGGAAGGAAATGTTGCCACATCCTCCACCATCCTCACATTCAGTGGTATCATCGGGTTTATCTTTCTGGCCACTGTGTATTTTGAGTGCCTTTTGATCCAGGGGGCTGTACTATGTTTGACAACATTCTGCTGTGACCCACAGAAATACTGCATGGCTCAATTGGCCACCATGGGCAGAGCGGGCCTGAGTGGATATTCTGGTCTCTCAGTTGGCCTTCGTGACACAAGCTGTCAATGAATATTGAGTCCCCAGCTGGTCAGAGGGGTAGCCATTGTCAGCAACCCAGTGGACCTTTGAATTTAAAATAACACATGACTCCCTCTGGCCACTTTGCAATTTGAGAACTGTTAGTTGTCTGATATTATGGACTGGGGAGAACATTGAGGATACCAGCAGGTCTTTCTGAGCTACTTGTGCATCACAGAGTAATCTAATTCCTGAACATCATAGGGGTTAAGCCTCTCTATTTGGGTCACTTGGTATATTAGGCAGAATTATGCATCCCTGCTGACTTCTGGATAGGGCTGGCACCACAGCCACACAGCCTGGGCCATGATTCTGTCAGCTCTTCTGGAGGAGACCTCTCAGGCCGGACTATGTGTCACTCAAGTGGCAGGGTCTGTTTACTTAGGGCTACCTTTAATGTGAAGACCCATGAAAAGAACCTCACAATTAAGATTCCTTAACCATCCTCCACCCACCCAGCTTTAATCCAGTTGGGTAATTAGATCCTGCTGATCTCACTTTCCCAGAGGAATCCCTAAGGAGTGAGCCTCCCTGTCCTCCAAGGCCCTGGGCAGGTGGGCTGGACAATACAAGTAGCTAATCATCCAACAGGGACCAGCAGTGACTGCATAGAACGGTATTAGAGCAGTATTGAGAATCAGGAGGCCAGACTGTAAGTAAAAGGAGTGTGTACACATTGTATCAGCACTGATAACTATTATTTCTTAAAAAGATACATAATCTTGCAGTATTGTGTGATCAGAAGAGAAACGAGTTTAAAGAGTGACATAAGACTTCAGCCAAGTATCTGGGTTCCACAAAGGTGAATAGGGAGAGGGGGTGACTCTGGGCTCCTGGTGGCAACATCTTCCAGCATACATACACATCATACCCACACACATTCATCACTTGTACCAGCACAACTTGCTTACTTCGTATCTGTTTCAGAAAAAGGAAGAGAAGCAGTTAGATAGCAAATTAGCACCCACTGCTTTTTACTGAAGACTGTTCTGATTTTATCCAGAGATGTCTTGGGCACCCTTTAGGCCCATAGACTCGAATACTGGTCCCTTACAAGTTTAAGGGCTCCCGTGGACCACAGGGAGTCCTGGGGTAGTTCTAGGAGATAAAGCACTGAACTGCAAGGTCAGAGGTTTAAACTCACCAGTGGCTCCTTGGAAACCCTATATGGGGGACCTATGAGTTAGAACCGACTTGACAGCACTTTACAACAAAAACAATAACAATGGACCACAAAGTCAATTTGAGCCACAAGGTCAGTAGTTCAAACCTGCCAGCTGCTCCTTGAAAACAGTATACAGGGTCGCTATTAGTCAGAACCAACTCAGCGGCATAACAACATAGGGTTTACCCTATGTGGTTGTGTAGGATAAGAACCGGACTGTGAACCACAAGGTCATCTGGTTGAGTCCACCAACCTTGCTGCATAAGAAAAATGAGGCTTTCTGGTCCTGCAAAGATTTATAGCCTGTGGAAATTATGCAGGGTCATTATAAGCCAGACCAACTCAATGGCAATTAACAACATCTTTTCTAGAAGCACTCATTAGTCTATGTCAAGAAACTTGGAAGCCCTCTACCTGACCAACCAACTGGAAGATACCCATATTTGTACCCATTCCAAAGAAAAATGACCCTACAGAACACAAATTATTGCATGTGAAATTAATATCACATGCAAGTAAAACTTTGCTTGAAGATAATTTAAAAATGATTGCAGCAGAACATCGATGGGAACTGCCAGAAATTCAAGCCAGATTCAG
>NW_006408741.1:1058787-1077508 GCF_000296735.1 Chrysochloris asiatica
GGTTCGAAACTACCAGCCGCTCCGCGGGAGAAAGATGAGGCTTTCTACTCCCGTAAGGATTTACACCCTTGGAAACCCTGTACAGGGTCACTATGGGTTGGAACTGACTCGATGGCACTTAACAACAACAACAATGTGTTAAAAATCACAGCTGTTACTTTGAGGACTAAGGTGTGCCTGACCCAAGCCTTAGTATTATCAATTGCCTCTTATGCATTATCTAGGAAGCTAGATAATGAATAAAGAAGACCGGTGAAGAATTAATGCCTTTGAACTATGGTGTTGGCAAAAAAATATTGAGAGTACCATGGATTGCCAGAAAAACAAATAAACGTGACTTGGAAGAAGTACAGCCAGAATGCCCCTTCGAAGGAAGGATGGGGAGAGTTACTGTCACATAATTTGGACATTTTATAAGGAGGCACCAGTCCCTGAAAAATGACATCATGCTGGTAAAGTAAAGGGTCAGTGAAAAAGAGGACACCCCTCAATGAGATGGAATGACCCAGTAGTGGCTGCAACAAACAATATGAGGAGGGTGCAGGACTGGCCAGTGTTTTGTTCTGTTGTGCATAGAGTTGCAATGAGCAGAAGCCAATTCAATGGCACCTAACAACAGAGAATTTTCTGAATCCTTTCTGCTGATTGCAGTGAATGGGAAAGGGTTTAGAATTAGACAAACCTACTACAAATACATCAGACTGCAAAGTCGTTTGAACTGCAACTTGACTGGTTCAAGCTCACCAGCTGCTCCTTGGAAACCCTATACAGGGTTGCTATGGGTCGGAATCGACTTGATGGCACTTAACAACAACAACAACTACAAATGTATGGAGTCCTGGTGTGGCGCTGTGGGTTAATGCGCCAGACTGCAAAGCCGTTTGAACTGCAAGATCAGTGGTTTAAGCTTACCAGCTGCTCCTAGGAATCCCTATACAGGGTCGCTATGGGTCGGAACTGACTTGTTGGCACTTAACAACAACAATAACTACCAACTGCTTTACGATAAGCACTTGACTGCTAATTGCAAAGTTAGTAGTTCAGACCCATCAGCTGCTCCTCAGAAACCCAATACGGGTGTTTTAAGTCAGAACAACACTTATCAACAACTGCAGTGGTGAAGAGGAGAGGTGCTCTATAAGACAAGCACTGGACCGCAAATGGCAAGGTTGGAGCATCAAGTCCACCAGCAACTCTGGTGGGGTAAGATGAGGCTCCCTACTCCTGCAAAGATTTACAGCCTTGGAAGCCCTATACAAGGTCACTTCTCCGAACCGGCTCGACAACCACTGTATTAGTACAGGAGTGGGTAGTGTTTCATTCTGTTGTATATAGGATTGCTGTGAGTCAGAACCAACTGGAAGGTACCTGTCAACAACAAACTCCATTCTGCATCCTTAGCATGAGCTATATATATATCTTAACAAAGTGAAACTGAAGTAGAGTTTGGTCTGATTTCATTAAAGAGTTAGTACATTGATTCCTTTTGTAGGCTCCTTGGTCTTAAACTACTGGCTTCGCACAGGATTGCATACTGTTAGACAGTGACACCTACTGGCAAAGTGTGAGCTTGCAGCCTAGTTCTATTAGACATACAGAGCCAAGTTTCAGTACCTTTCAATGAGATATTGGAAGTCCTGATGTGGCACTGTGGGCTAATGCATCAGACTGCAAAGTCGCTTGAACTGCAAGATTGATGGTTCAAGCTCACCAGCTGCTCCTTGGAAACCCTATACAGGGTCGCTATGGGTTGGCACTTCACAACAACAATTGGATGATAACTAGGCCTGGGAGATAACTTCCCATGACCTTAAGAATAAATCAATAAAGAGATCATCTACAAGGTTTCAAGAGGGAGTTTAGTTTCAGAGTGTGTGGGGGAAGATAGAGACCCCACTGAATAGCTTTCATCTTGTCTAGATGGGTTTGGTAAAAATAGATGGGGAAAAGATTCTTATGATTCAATAGTGAGTACTTGTTATCATGACTAATTGTGACTATCAAAATTGTAAAGGTAGAAGTTTTGTAACAAAAATGGGGCAATGGTTAATCTTATAGTCCAAAAACAGAGGACCCTATAGGACCATCAAGGGAGAAGACCACAAACAGAATGCGGGACCTTATCCAGAGAAGCAGCGACACCAGAGATGGAGGCAGAGATGGGGTCATGGAGAGAGGGCGCAGCTGAGGACTCTAGACTCATGGAAAGAGAGGGACTGGGTGCTGGTAACCAGGAGGCAGACTTGCAGAATGTGCCTATTGTTGGTTTAAATTATTATATATGCCTAAGTATTAAAAAAAAAAAAAGCTAAAATGAATAGAGAGAAATACTGTTAACTGGTGGTACATGGAGGGGATTATAATCATTGTAATGAAACAAAATGTATGATTTGTTGAATGTAAAACTGATGATCTGCCTTGTAAGCTTTCACTCAGTTCACAATAAAAACTTAAAAATAAATAAATAAAGAGATGATCTTGGACTTGTGACAGTAACTATTGAAAAGTTTTTCAGAAACACTCCCTGTAAAATAATAGAGAGCAGGCTGTTGATTTTGGTGCCTGTCTTAATTCTCAAAACAGTTTTAACAGTCTTTCAGTGTAATTTTTCCATGAAATAACATCTTGAATATTATTTTTTAAACTCCATTAAAATAATAGAAGGAAAGTTGTCCCTCGTGTATTTATTCATATGATCCCTCAACATTTATTTATTTATTTTTATTAACTACTGAGGGGTTGAATGAATAAATACTGAACAATGCCAGATACTGTTTTGTGTGCTGGAAAGAAAGTTGTAAACAATAAAGATTCTGGAAAGGTCACTTCTGTCCCAAATGACAGACTTCCGCCAGTACAAATTGTCATAAGTTGGCAATCCCTAGTGACCTCATGTATACTAGAGTAGAACTGTACTCCATAGGGTTTTCAATGGCTGTTATTCGGGAAATAGATCATGAGCACTTTCTTTCAAGATGTATCATGGCAGGCTTGAACCACTTTTTGTTAGTAGCCGAATGCATAATCCAGGAGTTCTTAACCATTAAAAAAAAATTGCCATTATATCAATTTCAACCCATGGTAACCCCATGTGTTACAAAGTAAAACCGTCTGTGATAGGATAATATCTATGTGCCTACAGGGAAACCCAGATAATACCACATTTATTCAAATTTACGCACCAACCGTTAAAGCCAGTGAGGATGAAACAGAAGAATTCTATCAACTTTTTCAATCTGAAATTGATCAAACATGCAATCAAGATGTATTGATCATTACTGGTGATTGGAATGCACAAGTTCGGAGCAAAGAGGAAGGATCAGTAGTTGGAAAATATGGCCTTGGTGATAGAAATGATGCTGGAGAACACATAATAGAATTCTGCAAAACCAATGATTTGTTCATTTCAGATACCTTCTTTAGACAGCATAAAAGATGATTATACACATGGATCTCAACAGATGGAATACATAGAAATCAAATTGACTACATCTGCGGAAATAAACGATGGAAAAGCTCCATATCATCAGCCAAAACAAGGCCAGGGGCAGACTGTGGAACAGACCATCAGTTACTCATATGCAAATTCAAACTGAAGCTGAAGAAAATGAAAAGAAATCCACGAGAGCCGAAATATGACCTTGAATATATTCCACCTGAATTTAGAGATCATCTGAAGAATAGATCTGATCCATTAGACACTAAAGACTGATGACCAGAAGAGTTTGGGGATGACATCAAGAACATCATACATGAAGAAAGCAAAAAGTCATTGAGAAGACAAGAAAGAAGGAAAAGGTAAAAATGGATGTCAGAAGAGACTCTGAAACTTGCTCTCCAGTGTAGAGATGCTAAAGCAAATGGAAGAAATGAGGAGGTCCAAGAGCTGAACAGAAAATTTCAAAGATCAGCTGAAGAAGATAAAGCCAAATATTACAACAAAATGTGCAAAGAATCAGAAAACCAAAAAGGACGAACATGCTCAGCATTTCTCAAGCTGGGGGAACTGAAGGAAAAATGCAGGCCTCGACTTTCACTGGGCAAATTATTGAATGATGCAGAAAGCATTAAGAGAAGATGGAAGGAATACACACAGAGTCACTGTACCAAAAGGAAATGGTTAACGTTCAACCGTTTTCAGAGGTACCATATGATCAAGAGCCAATGCTACTGAAGGAGTAAGTCCAAGGTGCATTGAAGGAATTGGCAAAGAACAAGGCACCAGGAATTGATGGAATGAAAACTGAAATCTTTCAAGAAAGTGAGGCGGAAATTTGGAAGACAACTATCTGGCCGACTGATTGGAAGAGATCCATATCTGTGCCCATTCCAAAGAGAGGTGACCCAACGAAATGCGGAAATCATTGGACAATCTCTTTGATATCTCATGTGAGTAAAGTTTTGCTAAAGGTAATACAGAAACAGCTACAATCATACATTGACAGAGAACTTCCAGAGGTTCAAGCTGGATTCAGAAGAGGCTGTGGAACGAGGAATATCATTGCTGATGTCCGATGGATCTTGGCTGAAAGCAAAGAATAGCAGAAAGATGTTTACCTGTGCTTTATTGACTATGCAAAGGCTTTTGATTGTGTGGATCATGACACGCTATGGACAACATTGCAAATTATGAGTATTTGGAACACTTAATTGTGCTCATGAGGAATCTGTACCTAGACAAAGAAGCAGTTGTTCGAACAGAACATGGGAACACTGAATGGTTTAAAATTAAGAAAGGTATGTGACAAGGTTGTGTTCTTTCACCATACTTATTCAACCTGTATGCTGAGCAAATAATCTGAGAAGCTGGGTTCTATGAAGAAAAGCGTGGCATCAGGATTGGAGGAAGACTCATTAACAACCTGCGATATGCAGATGACACAACCTTGCTTGCTGAAAGTAAAGAGGACTTAAAACATTTACTGATGAAGATCAAAGAACACAGCCTTTGGTATGGATTACATCTCAATGTAAAGAAAACAAAAATTCTCACCACTGGGCCAATAAACAACATTCTCATCAACGGAGAAAAGATTGAAGTTGTCAAGGACTTAATTCTTCTTGGATCAACTATCAACACTCACAGAAGCAGCAGTCAAGAAATCAAACGATGTACTGCATTAGGCAAATCTGTTGCACAAGACCTTTTTAGAGTGTTGAAGAGCAAAGATGTCAGCTTGAGGACTAAGGTGTGCCTGACCCAAGCCATGATATTTTCAATAACCTCATATGCATGCGAAAGCTGGAGAGTGAATAAGGAAGACCATAGAAGAATTGATGCATTTGAGTTATGGTGTTGAGGAGAATATTGAAAGTGCCATGGACTGGCAAAAGAACCAATAGATCCATTTTGGAAGAAGTGCAGCCAGAGTGCTCCTTGGAAGCCAAGATGGCCAAACTTCTTTTCTCATACTTCAGACATATTGTCAGGAGGGACCAGTGGCTGGAGAAGAATATCATGTTTGGTAAGGTAGAGGGTCAGAGAAAAAGAGGAAGACCCCCAACGAGATGGATTGGCCAAGTGGCAGCATCGATGAACTCAAGAGTGGCAACAGTAATGACGTTGGCCTAGGATCAGGCAGTTTTTCATTCTGCTGTGCATAAGGTTGCTATGGGTCAGTACCAACTCGATGGCACCTAACAACAACAACAACAACCATCTCCCTACCTCTAGTCCCCATCCCCGCCTAAAGAACCACGGAGTTGGTTCACCAACCTTTTGGTTAGCAGCTAAGCTCTAACCATTCAGATGCTAGGGTTCCTTCCTACTCTGTCTAGTTCATTCCAACTCATAGCAACTTTACAAAGACAGAGTAGAATTGCTCCATAGGATTTCTGAGACTGTAAATCTTTATGTATAGTAGTTACGAATTGGGCTGCAAACTGTAAGGTCAGCAGTTCGAAACCACCAGCTGTTTCGTGGGAGAAAGATGAGGCTTTCGTAAAGATTTACAGCCTCAGAAACCCTGTACAGGGTCACTGTGAGTCAGAACAGACTCCATGGCTCATAACCACCACACCACCACCAAATCTTTATGGAAACAGACAATCTCATCTTTCTCCCTTAAAGCAGCTAGTGGGTTTGAACTGCTGATCTTATGGTTAGCAATCCAACACTTAACCCACCATTGAAAGTTTATTATATGACAAGCACAGAATAAGTATTTGTGTGTGTCAACTCATTTAATCCTCACAAGAGCCCTATGGGGTGATGGTGGTGGTTATGTGCCTTGGAGTCATTTCTAATTCACAGAGATCCTGTATAGTGTGTCCTCGGCTGTAAATCTTTGTGGAAGTATTTCTCCCATGAGATTAGCAGCTTGACTCGTAACCACTACACTACCAGAACTCCTTCACTATCCCATGTTGTAGATAAGAGAACTGAGAAACAGATGCAGTGAATAACTTGGTCAGAGTTGCACAACTACTAAGTGGTAGAGTCTGGATTTGAACCAGGTGTGGCACTGTAGGATAAAGCATTGGACCACAAGGTCAGTTCGAACTGCAAGGTTGGGAGTTCAAACTCACCAGCCACTCCCTGGAAACCCTATAAATGGTCACTATGAGTTGGAACTGACTGGACAGCACTTATCAACAACAATCAGTAAGTAGCTTAACTACAATCCCATGTAACCTCTTAAATAATGTCGAAGGAGCCAAAATGCTTCTTAGAAGCCAGGATGACAAGACTTCGTCTCTCATACTTTAGACATAATATCAGGAAGGACCAGTCCCCAGAGAAGGACATCATGCTTGGTAAAGTGGAGGGTCAGTGAAAAAGAGGAAGGCCTCCAACAAGATGGATTGGCACAGTGGTAGCAGCCATTGGCTCAAATGTAACAATAATTTTGAGGATGGCACAGGACTGGGCAGTGTTTTGTTCTGTTGTACGTAGGGTCGCTCTAAGTCAGAACCAACTCAACAGCACCTAACAACAAGAAGAAATGGAGAAAAAAGGGGGAGATGTGTGGAGAGAGGGAGTAAGGAGGGAAAAGAGAAAGGAAACAGTAGTGTGGGACTACTGACAATGTGCTGTAAATATTAGAAGAAGCAGCTAAAAGAAATCGCAAGTCACCTCTCGGGTGTAGGAATTGGGCCTGGGACAGGCTAGGGCAGGAAATTGCTGAGAGTTTGGCTGACTTGTAGCACTCTAGTTTTTTAATACTATTTTCATGGATTATTTTGATTAGAATAAAAATCAAATCAAGAAAAAGAAGTTCAGAGAGTACAGAAGGGTCCCCTGCCCTCCTCCCTCGTGACGACCACTTCTGCCAAGTTCCTGTGTGTCTGTCTGCCTGTCCCAAGATTTTCCAGATCTGTCTGTGCTCTCAGACCCAAGCGGAGAGCTAGCCCTCTGAACCTGGTCTCCCTCTGGCTTCTATCCCCCGCACAGTGGTCTTTTTTGAAGATGGCTCCTGTTGGGGCCCATGGGTCTCCCTCTGGTGCCCATTGCTGGGTTTTATTTAGCTCAGGGTCTCCTAACTGCAGGGTCTCTTGAGTAAGTGCCACAAGGACCCATGGAAAGCCAGCCATGGAGACTCCAGAGCAGAGCTCTTAAGACAGACAGAGCTCAGAGCCCTGGCCCTGAAGAGCCCTGGCCTAGCTGTGCAAGATAGAGACCCCCTCCAGCCCTGGCCACAGCCCCCTGATTCCGGTGAAGGAGTCAGGGAAGGAGAGGCACATCAACCAGGTGGCCCTAGAGAAGCCTGGCAGACAGCCCACTAGCACCAGAACATCCCAGTTGCCTTTGTCTGGTAAGCCTGGCTCCCTGCTCCTCTGACTTATGTGGACCAGGGAGATCTGCTGCTATCATCAAAGACCACCCGTTCTGGACAAATGATGTGTTCGCTGAGATTATAGGTGTGACAAGTGTCAGTCAGCCCGCCTCCCCTCCTTCCCCTGGGACCCCATCTGTCCTCCATCTGGTCCTTGCTCCACCCCACCCCCAACCATCAAGAATCCTGGAAACTGAGTCTAATGTGGTCCCAGGGCACCCCCTAGGAACCCCAAAGGAGGACTGTGGTGGTATGAGTAGAATGCCCTTCCTATTTAAAGAAAAAATAATAATTTTAGGTGCCAGTGAAGACATTGCTTCCTTCACAGAGAGGTTTCCAGGTCCGTTTTGTGGCCAGGCAGTGTCTGCCTCAGACTGCAGAGTAAGGACAAGGAAAAGAAGTGGGGAGGGAGAGGGGAACAGGGGGGCCTTTCAGCTCCCTGGGCTGCTCTGGACGAATGCTGACATCTGGTTTTGAGTGAGGGATCTGTTTTTTCCCCCACTCATCCCGTGGGTTTGCCTGGAGCTGCAGAAGGAACTTTCAGGAAATTGGTGGCAATTTGAACCCAGGCTCCTTCTGGCCTCTAGATCTCATTCCGATACCAGACCACCCAGGTGGCTAGCTTTCACCAAGAATGGGCTGAGTGCTGCAGGAAGCTGACTCAGGGAGATATTCAGCAGCCAGTACCTGAAGCCAGGGTCATCCTGTGATGGTCAACCTGTGTCCTTCTCCTCGTTGTTGTTGTTGTTGTTGTTGTTGTTAAGTGCTGTTGAGTCAGTTCCAACTCATAGGATTCCCAAGGAGTGGCTGGTGAGTTTGAACCACCGACCTTGCAGTCCAGTGCTTTAGCCTACAGAGCCACCCCAGGACTCCTGTGTCTCTGCTGAGAGTCAAACAGGGCCTAGAGTTGCAGAGAGGCACGTCTCTGCATCCTGCCACAGGCACCCTGTCCCCTGGAGCTGTCAGGGAGGACCCTGGCACCTGCAACAAGGCCCAGAGGGTCTTCCCCATGGGGGCTCCAGGCTCAGCTGGGCGGTGGCACGTGCAGCTTCTGCAGATCTAGACAGCAGCACAGTGCAGAGGAAGATGGCTAGCAGGCCCCCCGGGACAGGGTGCCAGGTGTGCCTCCACACACAGCAGAGAGTCCTACAAAAAAGGCTTCAAGGTCTCAGAGGGCTTCAGGTCATTAAAGAGGAGTGGACCCAAATGAGGCCTGGCAGCAAAATGGTTAAGTACTCAGTTGTTAAAAAAAAGTCAGCAGTTCAAATCCACCAGTCACTTCATCTGAGACAAGACCTGGCAATCTATTCTAGTGAAGATTATAGTTTAGGAAACCCTATGGGTAGTTTCTGCCCTACTGAGTTACTACGAGTCAGAATCGACTCGACAGTACCCAACAACAACAAAGACACTCTCACAGATGCTCCCAGACACCTTCAAATGCCTTGGTTGGTGGTTCAGAGCCAGCCAGAACCTTAGAGAGCAGTAGCCCTCTCCTTGGCAAAGAAGACGAGACTGATGCCCAGAGAGGTCCTACATCACACAGCAGCAGTCCTTAGCTCTCAGCTGATCCATCCCTTCCTCCAAGAAGCCTTCTGTGATGTCCCCCAGAGCAGTTTGTGCTTTGCTGGTGCTCCCATAGCCCTAGCCTCACTGTGTGTGCTGAGATCATCTGGTCTTTCTCCATTCCCTCACCTGGAAGTCCTGAAACAGGGGCCTTCTCTGTCCTGGTGCCTAGTTTGTCTAACATAACACAGTGGCTGGCACACAGTAGACACTCAATACTGGTGGAATAATGCTTTTATGAGTGTTCCGGAACACTTAATTGTGCTCATGAAGAATCTGTACCTGGACCAAGAGACAGTTATTGGAACAGAACATGGGAACACTGAGTGGTTTAAAATGAAGAAAGGTGTGTGACATGGTTGTATTCTTTCACCATACTTATTCAACCTGTATGCTGAGCAAATAATCTGAGAAGCTGAGTTCTATGAAGAAAAACGTGGCATCAGGATTGGAGGAAGACTCATTGACAACCTGCGATATGCAGATGATACAACCTGAAACTGAAGAGGACTTAAAATATTTACTGGTAAAGATCATAGGCCACAGCCTTCAGTATGGATTGCATCTCAATGTAAAGAAAACAAAAATCCTCACCACTGGACCAATAAAAAACATTCTTATCAATGGAGAAAAGATTGAAGTTGTCAAGGACTTCATTCTTCTTGGCTCAACTATCAACACTCAAGGAAGCAGCAGTCAAGAGATCAGATGACGTATTGTGTTAGGCAAATCTGCTGCACAAGACCTTTTTAAAGTGTTGAAGAGCAAAGATGTCAGCTTGAGTACTAAGGTGTGCCTGACCCAAGCCATGGTATTTTCAATAACCTCATATGCATGCGAAAGCTGGGTAGTGAATAAGGAAGACCGTAGAAGAATTGATGCAGTTGAGTTTTGGTATTGGAGGAGAATATTGAAAGTGCCATGGGCTGCCAAAAGAACTAACAGATCTGTGTTGGAAGAAGTGCAGCCAGAGTTCTCCTTGGAGGTCACGATAACTAGACTTTGTCTCTCATGCTTCGGACATATTGTCAGGAGGGACCAGTCGCTGGAGAGGGATATCATGTTTGGTAAAGTGGAGGGTCAGAGAGAAAGAGGAAGCACCCCAGAGAGATGGATTGGCAATATGGCAACATCAATGGGCTCAAGCATGGCAACAATTGTGAGATTGGCCCAGGACTGGGCAGTGTTTTGTTCTGTTGTACATAGGGTCGCTATGAGTCGGTACCAACTCGATGGCACCTAAAAACAACAACAACAACAACGTGCAACCCAGAGTGGCATAAACAGTTGGCTAACCTCAAGGTTGGTGGTTGAAAGCCATCCAGCCACACCAAGGAAGAAAGGCCTGGAACTCTGCTTCCATAAAGATTACAGCCAAGAAAACTGCATGGAGCAGTTCCGGTCTATAGTACATGGAGTTGACATGTGTCTGAATCAACAGGATCTCAACAGGTTTGGGTTTTCTGGTTTTAATTTGTTGCCACCAACTTTATGGTAATCATCCCTGACTTTCTATCACTTCTTGGAACCCTGGCTTCCCTTGTTCCAAGCTCCATCCCACCATCTGCCAACATTTCGATCACACCTCTCCTACTGGACTGCAGAGCTGATCTTAGTCATTCTTGTGTAGACCAAGCCCTTGGCAAACGAGAAGCCTGGGATTGTCAAGTTGGTTGATAGTTGGACTCAGTAGACACACATCCTGCCTCCCTTGAAGCCTTTGCCTTTGGCCACTGAGTGATGACCATGAGTCTCGAGCCCCTGAAAGCAGAATGTCTGTGTGGCTCAGAGTGAGGCCCATGCTGAGATCAGACTTGTGCCTGGTTCCTGGAAAGCAGGGCTATCCTCCAGTTTCCAGAGGAGGAAACCGAGGCACAGAATGATAGCATTGCCCCATGTCACTTGGCTGATGTCACTTGGCTGCTGAGTAATTCTGCTGGGACTGGAACCTAGATCTTTTTTACTTCAGAGCCCAAATTCTCACCTTACAATGTGCTGTCTTCTCTCAGGTGTCCTTAAAAGCCCAAGGACACTAGGAACTTAAGTCCTTGCTCCCTACTTCCTACAGATGAGTGGGAAAGGTGCCAGAAAGACACTCCTGTTTTGTTTTGTGTTTTTTGACAGGCCTTGGATCTTAAAGGAAACCTTTCTTGGCAGAGCAGGGCTGTGTGGGCAGATCTGGGAGTGGAGCCTGAAGAGCTGGCCAGACACTGGTCTTGAGGACCACAGCTGTCTCTGTGGCTGATCAAAAACACGTGGACAGAAACATGGCACATGTGGTCTCATTCAGACTCTTCTTTGGGAGACTTAACAAGTACTTAGTGAGTGCCAACTGGGTACCAGGCAGTTAGACCATAGGACTGAGCAGTTGGCTCCTGTCCCACTAGTGGGGAGAGTTAACAGACAAGCCAACAGACAAATCACAATCTGGGAAGGGGGCGGAGCCTTCTCTTTTGTTCCTGGCTATATCTGGGGTACCCGCCATGGTGCTTGACACTAATGGTTACTTGTTGGATGAATGGATAGATGGATGGATGAATATGTAAATGAATGAATTAACATATGAATAATTGAAGGAAGATATGAATGAATAAATGAATATTTGAATGACTGAATGACTCCAGTGGCCAGCTGGTTTGGCTGCTGAGCAGTCAGGCCTGGCTAGACAAGCCCCCAACCCCCACTCCAGTTAAAAAGCCTTTGATGATGCCCCAGGTTCCATGAAGTGATTTTCCAACTTTGTCCACACACTGCCCTAACCATCCTCAAGTGGGACTACCTTTGAAGTCTTGGGTTTTCTGTTTGAAAGGAATCAAATTTTGCATTCTTCTCCAGGCTTGTTTTAGCAGGAAAATAATGTCTCTTGAGGACCCATGGTGTTGTAGTGGGTTATGCTTGGGTTCCTGACTGCAAGGTCAGCAGTTTGAATTCACCAGCAGCTTCACAAGAGAAAGAGGAAGCTTTCTCCTCTCATTAGGACTCCTGGTATGGTGTTGTAGGATAAGCACTAGACTGCTAATTGCAAGGTCAGCAGTTCCAACCCACCAGCCACTCCTCGGAAGTCCTATAAAGGAAAACTATATGAATCGGAACCAACTTGATGGCATTTAACAACAGCAATAAAAACTAACAACAGCCGCGGGGCCTTTACACACAGTCTGTATGAGTCAGGATCGACTTGATGGAAGTGGTTGGATCTTCCACTCTTGGAGCCTTTGTTTCAGGAGGTGGCTGTTCCTTGGTCCTGTGGCTTCAAGTCTCCCACCCTGTGGAGTGATCCCTGTCTGGGATTCCCTTCTCCCAGTCCGTTCTCCTGGCCAGTGACCACAATTCAGCACCTCTTCCTCCAAGAAGCCCTTCTGACCCCATTTGTTGTTGTTAGGTGCTGTCGAGTTGGTACTGACTCTGTTGTTGGTACTGACTCTGTTGTGACCCTGTGCACAACAGAACAAAACACCGCCCAATCTTGGGCAAACCTCACTATTGTTGCCACACTTGAATCCATTGATGCTGCCACTTGGCCAATCCATCTCATTGGGGGTCTTCCTCTTTTCCTCTGACCCTCCACCTTACTAAACATGATATCCTTCTCCAGCGACTGGTCTCTCCTGACAATATGTCCTATATTGGATTTTCAAAGAGCAGAGCTGGTGGGTTTGAACCATCACTGCAGTTAGCATTCCAGTGCTTATCATACAGCACCACACAAGAATATCATTGTTGTTGTTGTTAAGTGCTGTCAAGTCAGTTCTGGCCCATAGTGACCCTGTATAGGGTTTCTGAGGAGTGGCTGGTGAGCTTGAACCAGCGATCTTGCAGTTCAAACCAACTTTACAGTCTAGTGCATTAACCCGCAGTGCCACACCAGGACTCCAGAGCACCCTATTATACTTCTAATACAATATTAGGAGTTCCTGGGCTGTGCAAATGGTTAAGCGCTCAGCTACTAACCAAAAGGTTGGAAGTGAAACCCACTCAGCGGTGCCTTGGAAGAGACAACTGGTGATTGGCTCCCCGAACATCAGTCACTGAAAACCCTCTGAAGCACAGATCTACTCTGACACACATGGGGTCACAGTGAGTCAGTATGTAATTTGCTTCTTTCTCTTGGGCCCGGTTTCTAGTAGGGAGGACACCTGGCTGACCCACAACCTAAAAACAGCACTGAGGTCCAAGGAAAAAAGCTCTGTTTCCACTAACCCCCATAGAAGAAATTCAGGAAGGCATTAGATCCCAGGTGAAAGCAGGTAGCACACACAGATTCTGATCATTTAAGTAGACTTCCGAATCAAAACCAACTGCCATCAAGTTAATCCTGGCTTTTGGTGACCCTGTGTGTTTCAGAGGAGAACCATGTTCTACAGGGTTATCGATGGTTGATTTTTCAGAAGTCAATTGCAAGGCCTTTCTTTTGGGACACCTCTGGGTAAACTCAAACCTCCAACCTATCTATTAGCAGCCAAACTGCATTGACAGTTTACACCCAGGGTCTAATAACAAAGGGATAGACACATTAAGGAAACCGCAGGGGACTATACAGCACTATTGACTGGGGTAGGGCTATTCCACTGCCTCCGCCTAAAGGACCATTAGGAGGGAGCAAAAGTTGGCAACCTAAGAGCATCAAGTGGAAGAGGGGGTACTGCCTGCACAGGTTCTGGGACCTTTTTAATGAGAGATGGCCAGCCCAGGTAAGCCCTCAGAGTTGGGGCAACAAATTACTGCTTTCCTCTCTGTCACTAAAAAGACAGGAAAGAAAGACCAAAGTGGGTATCAGAAGAAACTCTGACACTTGTCTTTCTTGTCTTTGAATGTAGAATAGCTAAAGCGAATGGAAGTAAAAAAAAAAAACAAAACTTGTCTTTGAACGTAGAATAGCTTTGAACGTAGAAAGCAGCTCAAAACGCAAAATAATTAGAATAAAATGTGCCAAGACATGATAGAAAACTGAAAGTGAAAAACACACTCAGCATTTCTCAAGCTGAAAGAACTGAAGAAAAATATCAAGGATTGTGAGGGTAACGCAGGACTCAGCCATGTCTCATTCTGTTGTGCGTGGGGTCACTAGGAGTTGAAACCCACTGGATGGCAGCTGACAACCCTCTCTGTCTTTTGATTGGCCCATCTCCCCATTGGCTGGATCCACAGCAGCAAGGAAGTAGGTTAACGAAGCCTGGAAATCCAGCTGCTGGAACCCAGCCAGGGTAGACAGGGTCAGAGAGGCACCATGATGGACAAACAGTAGCTCCACACAGAGGGCCTGGGCCACTTGCTTTGTCTGCTCTGTTGTGGAGAGGGGGTGGGAGCTGTATCCAGAAAAGGAGGAAGGAGTGCTGGGAAGATCAAGGCAGTGCCCCCTGCATCCCTCAACACACTGTCATGTCCAGGGTCAGGGCCTCTGATGAGCCCCTCTTTCTCTCCAGGGTTCAATACTGATAAACGCATGCTTGTTGAATGAATGAGTGAGCAATGCTATTTTGCACAGGGGCACACCCGGCACCTCCCTGGGGTCTGTGTCCAGATGATGGCACATGGCTGTTACACACAGCAAGGACAGCTAGGGCTCAGTCCTCTGGTCCACCCCTCAAGTGAGCGCAGCATTGAGCACGGCAGGCCCCACAGCACCTTGTTCCCAGGACAGGAGCTGCCTCCCTGTGTGCAGGGCTGAGCTGACTTTCAGGCATCCCTGGAGGGGCCTGCTAAGTGAGTTCCTCCAGGGTCTGCAGGGAGAAGGATTGGGCTTCCCTGGAGTAGATAGAGCACATTGGTGGGGAGACCTAGTGGAAGGGATTGAGGAAACAGGAAGAAAAGAGTTTCTCTTCAGAAAAATCCTACGTTATGAAGTCCTGGTGTGGCACTGTAGGATCAGCACTGGACTGTGAACCACAAGGTCGGCAGTTCAAATTCACTAACAGCTCCTTGGAAACACTTTGCAGGGTCACTATGAGTTGGAATCGACACTTAACAATAACAACAATGTAGTGAAAGAGTCACTAGAGCATTCTTCCTAAGGAAACTCTCCACCCAGGAGCCCTGGGGGTGGGGTAGGTAGGGACATTTATTGTCTGTGACAGGGAGCAGAAAGGGGCAGATGTGGCTCACAAAGAGAGGGGAGGCAACCTCCCTGTCACCTGGGGTCTAGCCTGGGGTGTGACTAAGTGAGGTGACCAATTACACAAATGTCTGCAGCAGTTCATGGCAGGCCTGCTGGCTTCTGAGGAAGGTCTGTTACTTGCATTCAACACCCTTGGTCTCCCCCTTCCCTCTGTCCACTTCACTGAAGTTTACAACTGGGGGGAAATCCCACTCAGCTGCACATTAAATCCCACTCAGCTGCACAATATTTGCAAGAACTCAGCCCCAGCTAAGAATGGAGAGGCTGTAGTGGCCTTGGAATTTCTGAGGTACAAAGAGTGATTTTAGCAAGTTTGCTATGGGGGAGCCCAGGAAAGCTCTCAAACCCCTGTTTGTTGTTGACAGTATGTAGACTTTTCTTTTATGAGTGTCCCCTCCCAGCTTGCTCTACCTTTCCTCCCAAACACATTGGGTGTTTCTAGCAGACAGCCTACAAAATTGTTCTTGTAGACACACCCCTTGGTTGGGTGTCCTTGGGGGATGACTTGCTTCTGAAATATCTTTGTGATTAGAAAAACGTTTGGGCGGATGTTTCCTTCTCCAGAACAGGGAATAACAACTGCTAAAATGGTTATTTCTATGAACTAGGTTGCTCTTGTTTCTGTCAACCTGGAGGCCGTGAGTGAGACGTGCTGGAGATCATTAACACACTTTCAGTCACATGGTGGCTCCATGTGGTCTTGTGCTCAGCATCTTCTCCATTAGCAGGGAGACCCACCCACCGGGGTTGGTGCAACTCCCCAGGGGTGAACAATCCCCCCTCCCACCCAGTGATTAAGTTGGAGGTGGACCCTACCAGAATTTCCATGCTGGAGGCAGGGATGGGAAGCTTTGGGGCAGAAATCTAATTAGAAAGAGGCATTGGTACCTATGTTGTTGACTCTACATTGATACAGCACTGACAAAGATGGGGAGTTAAGAACTGGGGGAGCTGATAGGACCTCCAGATCCTTTCCACTGCTGCCAACACAGTGACCCATGCTGTACTGCTCAGGATGTCCAGGCAGAACCATGGAGCCCATGCCGTCTCTTCTCCAGCATCTGTGTGCTAGGCCTGCTAGGAACCATCTTCCCTTCTAGGAAAAGCTGTCTTCAGGAGGCAATAAATGAGGCCAACACATAAACCAGGGCCATTAGATAGAAGTCAGCATGTCCTAGTGTGATGCTGAAGGATAAGCACTGGACTGGTAACTGAAAGATAGGTGGTTCAAACCCACCAGCCACTTCTTGGAAATCCTACACAGGGTTGCTATGAGTCATATGGTGCTGTAGGATAAGCACTGAACTGCAAGGGTGGTTTGAACCATAAGGTCATTTGTTTAAACTCACCAGCTACTCTTCAGAAACCCTGTAAAGGTCGGTATGAGTCGGAACCGATTCAACGATGCTTCACAACAACAAATGAGTCATAACTGATGTAATGGCACTTAACAACAAGTGAAATCTGAGTTTGCGACAAAGGTCAAATAAACTTTTAGCATAAACATGTCCCATGCAAACATTTGGAAGATGCTTATCCTAAACAAAATAAAACTTATTTGCTAGATAGGAAAATGAAAAGAGGGAGCAGCTGAGGACTCTAGATTCATGGGAAGAAAGGGACTGAGTACTGGAGGCCAGGAGGCAGACTTGCAGAATGTGCCCTTTTGGTGTAAAATTATTATATATGCCTGAGTGTTAAAAAAAAAAAAGCTAAAATAATGGTACATGGAGGGAATTATAAACATTGTAATGCAACAAGGTGTATGATTTGTTGAATGTAAAACTGATGATCTGCCCTGTAAACTTTCACTCAATTCACAATAAAAAACTTTAAAAAAAAGAAGATACATGTGGAAATATATAAAAAAAAATTTAAAAAGGATAGCTAGACGATTATAAAGACTAATCAATAAAAATGTCAAATAAAATTTATCCAGAAAAAAACCCCAAAACTTATTTGCTATTTATCTGTGCAAAACTGGTGTGTCATCAGACTTTGTCTAACTTTAGGGAGTAAAAAGCAAGACTGGCAGCCCAAGGTCTTTATGGGGTGGAGAGCAGATATATGAAGGAGCTTCAAAAAGTTTATGGAAGAAT
The DNA here is from genome assembly GCF_000296735.1 of Chrysochloris asiatica. Taxonomy (NCBI): domain Eukaryota; kingdom Metazoa; phylum Chordata; class Mammalia; order Afrosoricida; family Chrysochloridae; genus Chrysochloris; species Chrysochloris asiatica. Next base: position 1,076,343 of record NW_006408741.1, read on the forward strand.
TCCTTGTATCTTTTCACTCCGTTTTCCCACAAACTCTTTGAAACCTGCTTGTACTTCTACTCTCCAACCTTTTTACCAGTTCTGATGCCAACCGTCCCTCAACCTCGACCTCTCTTCTAGGTTTGGTATCTATTACAGTGGCCACACTGGACTCCCAGATCATACTTTACAGGTAGGTGGTTTGTTTATTAAGGAAGCAACGGGTACAAGGCTGAGTTAGGACCAACAGGTTGCAACTCCTAATCAGGATCAGGAAGCACCCAGGCAAAGTCTGGAGGGCTCCCCTTGAAGAGGTGAGCACATCCTTCCTTCCTTCAGTAAGGGCAACTCCCTTAGCTCCTCTTGGTCTATAAGCAAGCAGACCCTTCTCTCTGCTGTGCACTCCCCCTCCCAGCTATGCAGGCTCTTCTCAGCCCCCTCAAGACATGCATGCCCTTCTCAGCCTTGCAGGCCTGTTTGCCCTCAACCTCCAACCTCTCCGCAGTTAATTTACCCAGTTCAGAGCTAGCGGAGCAGCAGGCAACATCGCTACTAATGATGTCTTTTCAGAGGTTCTTCACCTCCTCTCTCTTTGTTGCCTATCTCTTCTTTCTTTCTTCTGCTTCTGTGTCTACCTCTGTAGGGTTGACTACTTATATAAGCAAACGCCTCATTCACAAACTGACCAATCCCCTCTCTGTAGGCTACAGACAGTTCATTTGCATAGTAGATAGTCACTTCATTTGCATAATCTATTGATCAATCCCAGTAAGGTCCATACCACTTACAGGGTAGGCTGTAGCCCAGAGCCACACAAAAAAGTATCAAACCATAAATTGTTTACAGTTTACCCAGGAAATATCATTTGAACTAGAAAAAAGTAACAAACCCTTTTGGGTAGAAAACTAGGGCAAAAGTAACTCAACAGAGTTCAGGGGGGAGATCTCTCAAACTGTTTTTCAAAAGAAGTAAGGTAGGAGGACTTCGGCGCTTCACTGACCAGGCAGCTCATGTTAAGATGCTTGACTGTTTTTGTTTGTTTGCTTTAACCTTGGTTTCCCTTGCATTATAATGTAGAGTAGACACTGGAGAGGGAGAGAAAGGAATAGTCAGAAACACCACACTAGAAGGCTTGTAAGTCTGTCTTCTGCTTATCACTGATTGGAATACCTAAAATGGGGCTACAG
>NW_006408741.1:1078796-1080093 GCF_000296735.1 Chrysochloris asiatica
AAAAAAAAAAAAGTCCATTCTAGTCCAGCTATACAGGAGGTTCAGGAATATAGTGATGTGGGTCTAAATCGGATGCCATCAATCTCCTGGAACTATACTGTTGATAATGATACTGTCCAGTGTAGGACATGGGAAACCGTGTGTAGAGTTTCTGAGGCTGTAAATCATTCCTGCGGAATTGCTGGTAGTTTCGAACTGCTGACCTTGAGGTTAGCAGCTCAACTTACAAACACTATGCAACTAGAACCCCTTCATGATTATTATTAATATGAAATAAATACTTGGGCAACTTTAAAAAAAAAAAATAAGGTAAAAGGCCACATAAAGGAATTCATTTTACCATAATTTGACATTCATATTTCATACCTCTGAGCTTCTCAAGGGCAGGAGCCAAGGCATTTCATTTCTTTTAAAAACAAAATATATATTTTGAAGTTTTTATTGTGAATTGAGTGATAGTTTATATTGGAGAGCATCTGCTTTATAGTCATTCTATCTAATTTGTTTCATTGCAATGATTACAATCCCCTCCATGCATCATCATTCAACAGTATTTTGTTTTTATTCCCTCTGGTTTCTTTCTTTCTCTCTCTCTTTCTCTGTTTATTTCTTTCTTTTGATGTAAAGCACTCAGGAGTATGATCATTCAAACACCCAAAGGGCACACCCTGCAAGCCTTCCCCCGACCCCCACCTCGGCCGCCAGCACACAGCCCCTCTCCCTCTATGAGTCTAGAGTCCCCAGCTGTTCCATCTCTCCATGTCATCATCTCTGCCTCCATCTCTGACATCATTGCCTCTCTGAATAGGGTCGCCCACTCTGCTCCTGCTCTTCTCCCGTTATGACTGCAAGATCAACCACTCTCCTCTTTTTGCTACAAAACATCTACCTTTACAGTTGCCCCATTCACAATTAATCCTGATAACACTTACTATTGAACCACAAGAGTCTTATCTCCATCTCCTTTCACCAGCCCCTTCTAGATAGGTTGAAAACCACTCAGTGGAGATTCTACCTTTCCCTGCACCTTCTGAAACTAAACTTGTAAGCCAGTCACTCATGCATTATAGCACCCCCCTCCCCCCCACACACACATACATTTTAGGTAGCCAACGTCTAAGTTGCCCATCCACCACTCGTCTGTCTGTCGTGCTGTGGTGGATTGAGTTGCTGTGATTCTGAGGGCTATACCACCGGTGTTTTGGATAACCAGCAGGGTCACCCATGGTGGAAAGGTTTCAGATGAGCTACAAAACAAAGACAGACTAGGAAGAAAGAGTGACAAACTACTTCCGAA
>NW_006408741.1:1083187-1119848 GCF_000296735.1 Chrysochloris asiatica
GGTTCCGACTCGATGGCACCTGACAACAACAACAACAACAACATCAACCCTGTGTACAGAAGGGATGGGAAGATGGGAATGATCCTGCTATGAAGATTCCTTCCCTCTTGGTTGGTATTTTAAGCTACTACAGCCATAAGTATAGGTCAAGTGCATCAAATTGTAGCAAATTACACTAAACAATATATTTTTTATATGTCATTTTGTCATTGAGAATATATACAGCAAAGCATTTCTACACATTCAGTTCAGTGACATTGGTAACATCTGAGTTGTGCAATAGTTTTCACCCTCCTTTTCTGGGGTTCCTCCCTCATTAACATACACTTGCTACATAGCACTGTGGGATAAAGGCCTGGACCACAAGGTTGGTTTGAACCACAAGGTCAGCAGTTCAAAGTCACTCCTTGGAAACTCTATATAGGGTCACTGTGAGTCGGAACTGACTCAACATCACTAACAACAAGAAGTCTCCTATCTAATCTTTGGGGTTACTGTTGTCAGTTTGATTTCATATATTTCCTAAAAGAACATAATGCTCAAGGCACACATTTTTACTTGTTAAGCTAAACCATTGTTTGGTTTTAAAAAGATTTCTGGGGGTATTTTTGGTTTAAAGTTTAAAGATTATCCCAGGGCAATAGTTTCAGGGATTCCTCCAGCCTCCCTAATTCCAAGAAAATCTGGAGTCCATGAGAGTGAAATTCTGTTCTGCATTTCCCCTGCTTTGATCAGGATTCTTCTATAGAGTCCTTGATCACAACATTCATTAATAGTAGCTGGCAACTCTCCACTCTTGGTCTCAGGGCAAAGGAGACAGTTGTTCATGGAGGCAATTAGCCACACATTCCACTTCCTCCTGCTATTGCTGACGCTCCTTTTTCCTTTCTTGCTCTAGGCAGACAGTCCCTGGGACAGCTTTTAAGCACAAAGAGCTAGGAGGTAGAACAGAAGCAGAAACACTATCAGGCCAATTAACTGGGATGGTCTATGAAACCATGACCCTAAATCTTCAAACCAAGAAACGAAATCCTTCTAAAATAGGCGGGGGTGGGTGGTGGAGGTGGGTGGGTGTTGTTTGTTTGTTTTTAATTTAGTTTGAATTGGGTGTTTGTCATATGCAACCAAAAGAGTCTTGGCTAATATAGTAAATGATGGCTAAAATTCAGGAACAAATTAATATATGACATAAAAATCCAGGGACTTGGAGATCTAAAGTGCAGAAACAGGACCTCAGGAACTTTTGTAGGAAGGCTTGCTGGCTACGGCTTCATGGCCTCCTCCCAAGGCAGCCTCCTGTCTCTTAGCTTCTCGATCATGGTGCCGTCCTTCCCTGTGGCCTTTGGTGATATCTACAGTGCCTTCTTTCTCTCAACCTCATCTCTCCCGGGCCTCCTGGAAGACATCACGTCTTGGAACCCCTCCTTCCCTTACCCTCCACTAGGTCAACTGATGATTACTTTAATAGCTGTCATTATTATCAGACCTGCGGTTGATTTCTGACAATGAAATAATTCATGATTACTGCACATTTCTCTAATCTAAAAACATCATCTAGTAGCGTAGTGGTTATGAGTCAGGCTGCTAGCTTCAAGGTCAGTAGTTCGAAACTATTTGTGGTTCCATGAGAGAAAGATGAGGCTTTCAGCTCCTGTAAAGATTTACAGCCTTGGAAAACCTATGCAGGGTTGCTATGCGTCAGAACCGACTCCACGGCACATCATCACTACCAAAAACAACAACAACAATTTTTTTCTTAAACTATAAATATGTTTTGTTGCAACATTCTCTCCAGCAGCTAAGTGTTAGAAATATCTAAATATTCAGTTACAGAAGACTGGAGAAATTGGTTAGGATGCTTTCATTCAGTGGGATATTATGCATGCACTAAAACCATAAATATGAAGACTGAGGAAAACGTTCATAATAAAATATAAATAAAATGAAGCAGAGTACAAAATTGTGTAAATAATGATTGTTGTTGTTAAGTGCCATTGAATCGGTTCCAACTCATAGCAACCCTGTATAGGGTTTCCAAGGAGCGGTTGGTGAATTTGAACCTTTGACTTTGTGATTCAAACTGACCTTGAAGTCCAGTGCTTTTATCCCAAAGTGCCACATCAGGACTCCAAACAAAGATTGTTGTTCCGACTCCTAGTGACCCTGCACAGGGTTTCTGAGGCTGTAAATCTTTACGGGAGCAGAACGCCTCATCTTTCTCCCGCGGAACTGCTGGTAGTTCCGAACTGCTGACCTTGAGGTTGGCAGCCCGACTCGTAACCACTATGCTTGTAAAACTTTTAAGGAGGGATGTTCATGCTGGATATGAAATAAACAGGCAGAGGGGTGGGCCTTGTAGAAAATTATAATTTTTCTTCACTTCATGTTTTTTATGGTGTTTCTTTAGATCAGTGTGCAGTGCTGGTTCAGCGGTAGAACTCTCACCTTCCACACACAAGACCTGCCATGTCCCTCATCTTCAGCCACCCTCTCACCCATCTTTCAGTGGACGTTATGTGTTGCTGTGATGCTGAGCAGCTGTCAGTGGAACATTCAGATTCAGACACATTAGGAAGAAAGGTCTGGTAATTTACTTCTGAAAATTAAACTACGAAAGTCATAGAGATCACAACAGTCTGCGCTGAAATCAGTCGTGGGAATGGCGCAGGACTGGGCAGGATTTCGTTCTGCTGTACATGTGCTAGAGGCTGAATGGATGGCAGATCCCAAGCACAAGAAGCTCCATGAGGATAAATAGGGTCTTTGTCTCCCTGCCGTATCTCATGGACCTAGGACAGCGCCTGGGCCTGCACTAACGATTGTTCAGCTGTATGGTCAGGCTGCCCACGGCCTGGCACTAAGTAGCCATTCCACCCACATGTACTGGGGGACGCACGGATGGATCTAGCATACGGTGGGGCATCAGTTTCTACAAGATTAGAAACACAGAGGGAGAGTTCAGGGGAAGTAGGGAGATTGCTCCTTAAAGAAGTGCCCACAGGAGGGAAAGGGATTAAGGACTCTGGACAATAACAAAATGGAAATACTATGTTATTGTTGTCTGCTGTCTAGTTAGTCCTGGCAAGCCCACGAACAAGACGAACCACTGCCCAGTTCTGCATCATTGCTCATTGATTGTGGCTTGCATGGTTGTGATCCATAGGGTTCTTATTGGCTCACTTTTGGAATTAGGTAGCTCTCTAGGTCTTTCTACTTCATCTTATTCTGGAAGCCCTACTGAAACATACCCAGGGTCATAACAACACACAACATCCACCAACAGATGGGCTGGTGCTGTGCGTGAGATACGTTAGCTGGGAATTGAACTTGGCTCTTCCACATGGAAGGGGAAAATTCTACCATGAACCACTATTTCCCCTAAAATAATACAACTTGCAAAAACCTAGAGTGGGACTGACTTTGCAGTCCAGGAACAGAGGTCCCTGGAACCACCAAGGGAGAAGAGCAGAGAGCGGGACCCTACCCAGAGAAGCAGTGATGCCAGAGATGATGATGTGGAGAGAGGGAGTGGCTTGGAACTCTAGACCCAGAGAGGGAGAGGGGCTGTGTGCTGATGACTGGAGGGTAGGCTTGCAGGGTACACCCTTTGGTTGTTTGATGATGCATAGAGGGGATTCTAACCATGGCAATGAAACGATATATGATAGGCTGTATGTAAAGCTAATGTTCTTCCATGTAAACTATCACATAATTCACAATATACATTAAAAAAAAAAAACTAGTGTGGGGAGGTGAACAATGGAAAGTCGTGTAAGGGTCAGCATCAAAGTCAGTAGTGGTGGCTGTGGTAGTGTGCTGTGGGTTTCTGAGGCTATAAATCTTTATGGGAGCAGAAAACCTCATCTTTCTCCCAAGGAACGGCTGCTAGTTTTGAACTGTTGACCTTGAGGTTAGCAGCCCGACTCATAACCACTACACTACCAGAGCTCCTAGTTAAAGTCAGTAGACTCCCCAAATCAAAGTTGAAACATTGAGTTAAAGTGGAAGAAGAAGGAAGAAGGAAAAGGAAGAAGGAAGAGGAGGAGGAGGAGGAAGAGGAAGAAGAAGAAGAGGAAGAAGAAGAAAACAACCTCACAGCATTAAGGACTGCAGCCTCTTTGTACTTTTTTTGATGCATTTCTAACCTTAAAGACATGTTTTTGATAGTATTTATTGGGTGACAGCATATTTATTTGAAGTTCAGCCATCCCTTCAGTTGAAACTATTAAAATGGTATTAAAATGAAAAATAGGTTCAAGAAAAGGATAGCGATTGTATAAAATATATTTTCCATCTTTTCCGTTTGTATGTAGGTTACAAAAGATGCTCATCTAGTGTTATTATTGCTAATGTTTGGGCAGTCGGACTATAAATGATCTTACGTTCTACATTCATTTATATACTTTTCTACACTGTCTTTGATTTTCATCAGTAAGCAAGGTTGTATCATTTGCATATCACAGGTTGTTAGTTTTCCTCCAATCCTGATGCCATGTTCTTCATCATATAATCCAGCTTCTCAAATGATTTGTTTAGCACACAGATTGGAAAAATATGGTGAAAGAATACAACCCTGGCATACACCTTTCCTGATTTTTAACCATTCAGTGTTCCCTTGTTCTGTTTAAGCAATTGCCTCTTGTTCTATGTACAAATTCCTCATGAGAACAATGAAGTGTTCTGTAATACCCAGTCTATGAACACCCAAATTATGGTATCCATGATTTGTGATGATCTCGCCATTCGAATGCCTTTGCATAGTCAATAAAGCACAAGTAAACATCTTTTTGATAGTCTCTACTTTCAGCTAAGATCTATCTGATGTCAGTAATGATATCCCTCATTCCATGTCCTCTTCTGAATCTGGCTTGAATTTCTGGCAGTTTTTTTTTTGTTGTTTTGTTTTTTGATGAAAACATTTAAAAAATATCTTTCAAATCTGAGAAGCTGGACTACATGAAGAACAATGTGGTATCAGGATTGGATAAAGGCTTATCAATAACCTACGATATGCAGATGACACAGTATTGCTTACTGAAAGCAAAAAGGACTTGAAGCACACGCTGATGAAGATCAAAGAATACACAGTGTGGATAACAATTCAAAGCAAAGCAAATAAAACTCACAAGTGGACCAATAAATAACATCATGATAAAAGGAAAAAAGATTGAAGTTGCAAAACAGTTCATTTTATTTGGATTCACAATCAACAGTATGGAAGTAGCAGTCAAGAAATCAAATGATGTATTGCACTGGACAAATCTGTTGCAAAAGACCTCTTTACAAGTGTTAAAAGAGCATAGTCATCAGTTTGAGGACTAAGGTGTGCCTGACCCAAGTAAGTCATGGTGTTTTCAGTAGCTTCATATGCACGTGAAAGTTGGACAATAATAAAAAGACCTTAGAAGAATCGATGCATTTGAATTATGATGTTGGAGAAGAATATTAAAAGTACCGTGAACTGCCAGAAGAACAAACAAATCTGTCTTGGAAGAAAATGCAGCCAGAATGCTCTTTACAAGTGAAGATGGAGAGACTTTGTCTCACATACTTGGGACATGTGGTCAGGAGAGAACAGTCTTTGGAAAAGGATATCAGATTAGATAAAATAGAGGGTCAGTGAAGAAAAGGACGACCTTCAATGAGATGGATTGACACAGAGGCAGTGACTATGTGCCCTAAGAGAACAATCATTGTGAGGCTGGCACAGGACCAGGCACTGTTTGTTCTGTTGTGCGGAGGGTCGCTATAACAGACGACCCACTGATGCTAATACCTGGACAATCTCACAGTCCCCTCTTCTCCCCACCCTTGTGGCAGCCAACCCCATTGGCATTCATTCATTCATGCACTGCAGACCTTTGGGTGGCACCTCCAGAATGGGTATCTCTGGACCTGGTCTCTCCCCTGGGAGGTTCATTCCCAGGCTCCCCGTGTGAAGCTCTAGGGGTACAATGTCCAGGTTGAGGTCCAGTGAAATAGTAGCGTCAGCCCAAGTTCTTGGACTCACCCTGATTTGACCTATTGCGGACAAGGGAACTTAACATCCTTGATCGTCCAGGCCTAGGTCACATACATGCCCCATCCCTGCAGTCAGAACCTCAAAACACACAACCGAGGGCAAAGTACATTGTAACTTCCTTAAGATAAGGGGTGTCCCCCAAAGGGGAAAGGTAAGCATCCCTCTAGCTGCCTTCGCTGACACCAAGCTGGGACCTACTGTCTCAAGTCTTCAGGGGCCGAGCTCACACCTCATCATGATTCTGTGAGGACTGCAGACCCCTCAGCCATCAGCCCAGGGTAGCAGGAGCCAGCTAGTGTTTACCCCAGCTCTAAGAAGCCATGCCTGGTACATCTTGCCTGTAGGGCACTCAAGGGCCTTCCCTTCTGCCCCAGGACCCTGATGGTGCTTCATGATGGTGGTACCTACCTACCTCTCATTTCTTCTGGATGTGTGATTCCAACACATTGGTTGGGTTCTGGGTACTATTCTGTGACAACCTGTGGATCTCTGTACCTCCAGTATCCTGCAATTTGACATCCCACCCCCCAACTTTGTAGCTTCCTGGAAACATGATCCAGGTCAGAGGTAGGAGGCAGGCAGAGACCAGAAGAGAAAACCAGCAGTTGCATAAGGAGATGCTGCTTTCAAAGAAGTTTCCTCCCATTTCTAAGCTGCTCCCCTCGGCATGGGATCCTTCCACATCTAGTGGGTGCCAGGAAGGCTGGTAGACAACTGTTCTGACTGCATGAGACCTAGTCAATGCACCCCCACCTCTCGCATAGGACCCTCATCCAGCCTGTTTGCCCACACATACCCACATGGGCAACTTAGGACCCCACTCCAGGGCCGACTGTGCCTTGCCCTTCCTTCAAGAATACCTATGGCAGGATTATGAAGTACACACGCCGCTCGACCCTAGCTCTCCAAGGAAGCTTCAGAGCATGCATTTTTGGTAAAAGTTTTATTTGGTAAAACAGTTTTATGGTTTAAAAATAAATTTTCCATGTAACATACAAAAGGCATTTTTTAAAACTTTGTTCTGAATGAGTCTCATCATGAGGCATGTTAAAATTTCCAGTGTTTCCATAAAAATCACTGCAGTGTCTCTGAAAGAAAGCATGACCAATCCTTGCTGTCCTGGCAGAGAGTGACTTTCATGTCCACTCTCCCCCCAGGCCCCAGGGAAGAGACGGTTCTGTCTCCCAGCCGGTCAGGAGTACAGTACTCTGGCCTTCCCAGCAGGGACAGAGAATGCATGTGATGAGTGTAGGCTATACCCCCTCACCCCCAGCCTAGGTCTCTTGCTGGAAATAATCATCTGCACACAGTACACCCTGAGTCACTGTAAACTGAACTCTTCACTCAGGCAGGTGTCTCGGGTGTCTGCTTTCCCCTTGGATCTCCCAAACGGACAGAACTGGGACAGGGGGATGGGCTAGAGACGCCACATCCTACTGAACAGGACACAACTGGGCTCTGGGTGGCCAGTTAATCCAGGCTCTTTGCTCTCCTACTTTTATACCTCATGAGGCTTTCTAGGAGACCCTGGTGGCACAGTGGTTCAAGAACTCGGCTGCTAACTGGAAAGGTGGGTGGTTCGTGCCCATCGGCTTCTCAGTGGGAGAAAGCTGTGGCGGTTGAAGATTTAAATCCATCCAGCGGTGCTTTAAAAAAAAGGCTTGATGTTCTAGAAAAACGAGCCATTGAAAACCCTATGGAGCACACACAGGGTCACCACATGTCTAGAATCAACTCCATGGTCCTGAGGCTTTATAACTGACCCTTCTGGACTTCTGTGGGGGTGTGCCTAAGGACTCCAGCTGACAAATGCTTGTCATGCCTGATCATGATTCTGCTTTCAACTAACAGTCACATAAATGTACTCTCCACAGCTTTCAGCAAATGGAAATGCGTCTGCACCGCCCCACAAGACAAAGACAGAAAGGATGCAGAGCTCTCCCTTCAAACACCTGCATCAAGTAGGGTCTTTAAACATAGATCATCCTGGGGGAATTAAAAAACAACAACAAAACCATATACTTAGTCAAATATTCAAAATCCCTTCCTTTGGCGACAAGCACACACCCAGTGACCTGCTTTGCAAACAGACACACTCCAGAAGGCTGTCTGGTGAGGAAGTTTAATCCAAGGGATCCCTTTCCCCATGGTTGCTGTAATTTCAGAAACGCAGCCCCAGATCTCTTGCTGTTTCTATCTTGTGCTGGTGACAGCATCAGAGGTTTGCACCTTGCTTGGCAGTGAGCTGAGGAATCCTGGTTCCTCTCATGCACCCTGAGCTGTTTGGAGAGGATGGGTGAGATTCGGAGGAAGTTGAGCCTATGCATGTGCTTGGAGGACATCTGCTCCCGCAGGGCTGCCAGGAACCGAGGCTGACTTGGGCTCCCACTTGCCTAATCCTGGGAATACATGCTTTTAAAGTTGGGAAGCCTGAAGCACGTGAGGAGGCAGGAGTCCCCTCCTGAATATGAAGGGCAGGAAGTGCGACGTGCACATTCTACGGTGGCTCCACACACTGCAGCAAAAGGAACACAGAGCACAGGCTAGTGTCTCCACAGCCCTTGGCAGGAGCTGGGTATATAGGAGTAGAGGCAGGGCTATGAACGGGCTAAGGGAAGCAGTTCAGGGACTACAGGCCTGGGCCAAGCAGCACTGACCAGTGGTATTGACAATACAACGCTAGAGTGAGCAGGCCACTCAGTTGTCCCCTCAGATGAAGCAGAAGGAACCACCTTCTCCTTGAACAAACATCACTTGAATGAAGTAACTGGCATCTCAGTACCTGTGCCACTAAGCACAGAGCCACAACGCAATCAAGGAAGCAACTGAACAGACAGGTTCTTCGGCTCTGCAGGGGGCTTGGCCAGGGTGGGTGGTCTCCATGGGCCACAGTCCTGGTGACTGTAGAGGCAGCATCTTCTCTCCCCCTGAAGGTCTTTTCACCAGTGGCCTGCCCTGTGACCATTCCTAACCTTGAGTCTCTGCCAGCAGTCTCTCCACCACTGGACTGACGTCTGCATGCTCACGGCAAAAGCTGGGTACAGCTGTGACAAACGGGCTGCTATATGAAGCTGCAGATATTTTCAGAAAGAAACTTTGCTTTTTCCTATCACACTAGATTCTAGGAAATAACCTCTCCAGGATTTACAGAAGCTCTGCTTTGCATCATAACCACCCAGCATGCTCCCTGGGCTGTTCCACCGGCACCCCCCCATGTTAAGGACTAGAAAGAAGAAAAGCAAATGAGGTAAGAAGTAGACCCAGAATAGGGATCAGTCCCAGCCCTGAGGGTTTGGGAATGAAAACACTTGAGGGAATATTCCCAACCATGCTGAGTTTGTGAAATACAATTGTGCTGTTAATTTGGAGAACAGGAATAAAGTGTTACAAGTCTAGAGAAATGAGAAGCCAATGGGAAAAGCAACAGGATGAGGGTGCTTTAACTTGCAGACAGTGGGAACATCTGTCCCTATATTCAACCCAAAAGGCAGCCTACAGCAACCTGGAGAGTCCCTGATTCTTTCCTCACAAGGAATAGCACTGCTTCTGGTACTCGAGATACTCATTAACTGACGAGGTTCCCCAAAGAGACTTCTACCACGCAGAGACACAAATGTGCACGCACGCGGCTCCTCACAGGAAGCCTCTCCTGGTTGTGCACTGAAGACCTAGGGCAGCTCCTACTCCCCAGGACCTGCCTGCTAAGTGTGGCTCCTTACTGGTCAGTAGATCCAAGCTTCAGTTTCAAACTCCTCAGAAAGGAACCCACCTCCCCACAAGTGTAAAAAAGATGGTGTCACATGAAAGGTTTGGTATTGAGGCTGGCCCCTACTGGCCCCTCTATAAAAGCACACTCAGGTGTGTTTCAGGTCCCTGATGACAGGTCCTTCGTCATCTACCTAGCCTCCACTCCCGTGGGTGAACTGGTGCCGAGCTAGCAGCATTGGGAACTGAGAGGCTCCAGCTCTGAGACCCCTCCCCACTGAGCGGCCCTGCACAGCCTGGTAGGAGGAGCCTTGGGTGAGAGTCACAGGTAGGAACCAAAGGCTCAGGGTCTTCCACTGGGGGCCTGAGCATCAGCTGATTGTTCTTGTTGAATGCCATCAAGTCAAATCATAAGGTCTGTGGTTCAAACCTACCAGCTGCTCCTCAGAAACCCTATACAGGGTCACTGAGTCCGAACTGACCCGACGGCACTTAACAGTAGACAAAGGGTTTTCTAGTATGCAATCTTTATGGAAGGAATCCTGGTGGCCCAATGGTTAAAGTGCTCAGCTGCTAACTGAAAGATCAGAGATTTGAACCCACCAGTCACTTTAAGGGAGAAATCTAATTCCGGAAGGATTTGTGGCCTTGGGAGTCCTGTGGGGACAGTCCTACTCTGTCCCCACAGGGTTGCTGAGTCAGAATCAACTCCATAGCAATGTGTTTGGGTTTTAGTCATTTTTACGGAAACAAATCATCAGGCTGGGTTTGAACCACCGATCTGTCTTGGTTAGCAGCCGGGCACTTAACTGTTGAGAGCAGCACTGCTCAAACTACATACCAACTCAGTTGAATGGATTATATTTTCTTTCCTTCTCTAAATGGGAAACAGGAGAGCCCAGGTTCTGAGGGTAAAAAGCCCTTTAAGAAACTTTTGTTTGAGACACAGATTTACACACCAATGGGAACACAGCCTCCTGGTGTAACGTGAGTAGCCTGTTGGTATCCTGTTCCTAAGTTTGAACCCAGCCCTGTTCTGAGGGCCCTCCCTCCTTTCTAGAAGGGAGCAGGGGAACACTGACAATGTCTCCCACTTGGGACTTCTTCCTGTGAGTTTTCTAAAACACCAGATTCTGAAAGGAAGCCTTTGGCACCCCTTGTCCTCACCCCATCCCCACACTCCCCTCAGATAAAGGGCACACTTTGAGACAGTCACTCTCCTCAGTAAGAACAGGACATCCACTTAGACCCAACATGACTCACCGTGATTCCTAAATGGTGACATCAAGAGCTTGCTCACCCTTGCCCTGCAGTGAGGCCTGGGCCCATGAAGTCCCTTCGGTCTGATGTTTCAAGCACAGAGGAAGAAGAACAGATAGGGACGTGCTTGGGGCCAAGGACCCAGGGAGGAAAACAGAAACACAAATACCCTAACGGCACTCAGTCAACTGGTCAGGAATGGTGTGAGAGTGCCCCCATGTGGCCAGAGGTGGAAACTGGCGCAGCAATCATCTGTGTTCATGGTGAGAGGTGAAGTAAGTTCAAATGCCGACCACAAACAGGGAGGAGGATTCTCAGGTTTAGACACTCTGGTTCTATCCTAGCGAGGTCTGCTCTCTTGGTATAAAGAGAGGTGTTCTGTTTGGACTGGTCACTGGAGGCCAGAGTAAGCAGAATTTGAACAAGAGTGCCTTTCATATAAGAGTCCCTGGCTCATACCTTTCACATGCAAACATCTCAAATGGAAGCAGGACCTTCTTTTCCATCCATATTCTTGTAGGAAGTATAAACAGTCAAAAATCAGAGAGAGATTTGGGAGTCCTTTCCTCTCAAATTCTGTGGGGCACACAAAGTGTACATTTGCCTGATGCATTCTGTAACTCAACATGGGACTGTGGCTGTGTGCCATGGAGTCGGTTCTGACCCATAGTGACCCTGGTACAGGGTTTCTGAGGCTGTAAATCTTTACAGGAGCGGAAGCTTCATCTTTCTCCCGCAGTACAGCTGGCAGTCTCGAACTTCTGACCTTGCGGTTCGCAGCCTGATTCGTAACCGCTACGCTACCAGAGCTCCTTCAACAGGGGACTAGAGCCACAGAAAGTGCGTATTCCTGCACAGTATTCAAAACCTAAGAGGGGACCACACTATGTGGGTAGTTGAAATAAAAAGTAACTGTATCCCAAGACATTTAGGGTTTTGTTAAGATTTCAGAGACCCCCCCTTAGAGCTTTCAGAAAAGCAGGCACGGCTGGCTCATGGCTCCAGAGCACAGCCCTCAACCTGCATCTACCAGAAGCCACCTGCACATACTAATTGCCTCCTAAAGCAAGAGTGCACTAGTGGTGTCAGGGGCGGCAGTAGATGGGGCCAATATCAAGAGGTGGACTGGCTCAGATGTCACCGCTGAGAGGTAGAGTTGAGAAGAGTTGGCCACAAAGGAGTTGAAAACAGGGTACCAGGTATCTGTGAGCTGCAGCCCCCCTGCCCTTCCCCCACACACAATCTGAGTTGGCTCAGGGCTTAGCGTCCCTTCACACCACCATCAGGATACAAGTGGGTTCAGTGAACTTCCTGGGAAGAGAGGCTAAGCCCCGAAACATCTACCTGGCAGGCCCCTGAGATGGAAATGGTCCTCTTAAAGGGGGGAGAGGGGTGTCCCTAGAATTGCCCCACCACCTGCATCTAGTGTGTCTCCCAGAGTCTGGCCAGAGGAAAGTGTTAGGGAGGAGAGCAGGGATCCTCCCTGAAAGAGTTGGAACCCCACACAGAAAGGGTGCTCCAAACCACAGCTTTAGCCTGGCTGGAAGCTCTGCAACATCAAGCATCTAGAGCTGTGGAGCTGTTTTCAGCCTTCATCTGTCTTCCTGAAGTGAGGAGTGGTCACAGACAGAGAGTCTCTGTGCTGTTTCCAAAGGACAGCAAGGAGGGGACTAGGCAGACCTCCACAGTCCGGATGGAGAGAGGGGTCCAGAGAGACTGAGCAGGTAGAGGCAGTCACCAGGAAAGGAAACAGGGGGAGCAGGGCTGGGCAGCTGAGGCGCGGAGGCTGAGCTCCCTCCTTTCCCACCTTGTGTTCTTCTGTTTCACAGGAGCTAGTCCTCCAGGGAGTACTCCCTGATTATCCTTGGCCCCTCAGACTTTCATAAGACCTTGTTTTGTGCTGGTGGCTGTTAATGTGTAACTGGCAGTTATAAGTCATTTTGTAAGGTTTGCTCTCCCAAACTGGATTTGAAACTTTCCAGGAGCAGGGATTCCATTTGATCCTTTTTTCCGGGTCTCCCCACCACAACTATCAGGCACTGATGATCAAAGAGATTAGGATCGGGCCTGATCCTTCTCTCTTTGAGGATCTGGCTCTGGGCACCAGATACAGGGGGCAGTCGAGGGGGTAGGTGTCTGCAAGGGAGGGAGGAGCACAGGGGAGAGCAGGCTCAGATGTCAGCAACAGAGGGCACACATGCCATCACCCCAGAAACGCCTCATAGTCCATGTACCACACCATCTGGCCTGAAGTTGGCAGGACACCGGAGATGGGCCACTTCTTGGGCTCATGACCCACACGGCTCACCAGCATGGCGATTTCGTGCTTCATCCTGCCGATGACCAGGACAGCAACCTTCTTGGCCCGGTTGATGAGGGGCAGACTGAGGCTCATGCGCTGGTGTGGTCCAGTGGGGCTCGTGGTCAACACAACCATCTGCTCACCATCCAGGCCAGTGGGCGACTGGGGGAAGAGTGAGGCCGTGTGCCCATCATTGCCCATGCCCAGCAGCACCAGATCAAAGCTTCTGTTGGCCACCTGGGCAGTGATCTCCTGGGCGTAGAGCTGAGTGCCCTGGTCTTCCACGGCGCAGAGCCGCTGGTGCAGGGACACAGGCATGGGGTGGAGGTTGAAGTAGGGGACGCGGATGTGCTGTAGCAGGTGGTCCTGCAGGCTCTGGAAGTTGGACTCTGAGTCTGTGGGTGGGACACAGCGCTCGTCCACCAGCCACAGATGCGTGTGGGCCCAGGGGAAGCCAAAGTGCTGCAGGGCCAGCTGCTGGAACAGCGCCACGGGGCTTGAGCCACCGGAGAGCGCAAGGTGGAACTTGCCAAAGCGCTGCACTGCTCGCAGGGCCAAGACTTCAATGTCGCTGGCCAGCTTAGCGATCAGCTCTGCAGACCAAGACAGGACCAGTGGGTTCTCGCGGTATGTGGCCCTGAGGACCCGGAAGTCACTGGGCATCGGGGCTGTGCCAGGCCTAGACACCAGCTGCTCCAGCTGCTGCTGGGAAAAGGAGAGCTGACCGCCACTGAACCCAAAGTCCAACAATTGTCCACTCTCGGCCCCTCCCGGATAGGGGCGTGGGACCTCAAGGGCCAGACTGTCCAGCAGAGGCGTCCAGAAGTACCAGGAGGCCAGCAGGTTCTCCGTGGTGATGAAGGAGTCCTTGCGGCCGTGGAAGATGTGTGAGATGAGGGTGGAGTAGGCGTCCCGCTCCCTCACAGGGCTGTAAGTGTAGAAATCGGACAGAGGATGGCCGAAGAGGCGGAGTCCAGGCCGGGCTTCCACCTCCTTCCAGCCGTCAGCAGGCAGTGCCAGCCTGGGCAGATTCCGGCTGACCAGCACAGCAGGGCTGCCCAAGTCACCATGCCCAATGTAGAAGATGACCTGCCGGGGCAGGCACTGGCTCTGGCCCGTGGCCCAGTGCTTCCCACTCTGGACACAGTACGCCTGGTTCTTGAACAGGACCCGCACATAGCTAACTCTCTCATCCAAAGCTTTGCCGGACATCAGGATGAAAGGAACACCTTCCCAACGAAGGTTGTCAATATGAACGAGGACACCTGAGGGTACAGAAAACAAGGGTACTTACTGCCTTTCTCTGTGCCCCTGAGTCCCTCCTCTGGGTACCCCACTGCCATCTGAGAGTCCCTTGCCCTGTACTCAGAGTCCCTCAGATGCAAACAGTTAATGCGTTTGGCCGCTAACTAAAAGTTAAGAGCTAAAGTCCACCTGGACAAGCCTCAGAGGAAAGGTATGGCAATCCACATCCAAAAAATCAGCTACTAAAAACCCTGTGGAGCAGAGTTCTTCTCTGACAGACACTGGGTTGTCATGAGCCAGAATTTACTCAACAGCAACTGGTGTGCTCTCTACTCATCCCTTTACCTTTTACCACCTCCACCCCACCCCCATTCTATAGAAGCTTCTTCCTATCTGTGCCTTCATATCACTCTGACACCCACCTCCCTCAAGGAACCTCAGAAAGTCCCAGTCCACAGCGCACAGAGACAGGGCTGGGCTGAGCATCACCAGTCTGGACGCTCTAAAGGAGAAGTCTCATCATGGAAGCAGGTTAAGCGATCCTACAGAGATGGGGTGGGGGTGGGGGTTCCCTCCTGTCTGTGGAGCACTTAGGATGTGCATGTGCCCAAGCTGCATGTAGGTACCAAGAGATATTAATGGGGGGCCCACAGACTGCAGGGTAAAGAAGCAGAAGCAGGGTGGTTCTGCCAGCCTCGGAACGCACTCTAGATCCACCTGCCAAACCTGCTGTCTCATGGCCTCAGTGCACAACTGTGACACATTTTCATAACTTCACTGAACCTCACTTTTCCTCATCTACAAAATGGGATACAACGGTAGCTCTGTGTGCATGTGATTACCTGAGATAATGTGTGGCAGTGTTTGGTACAGTGTATGCTCTGTAAATCGCTACTGTTATAGCCTCCCCTTGGGCCTCTCCTGATGTTCTGGCACCTTCTGCCTGGCCAGCCTGTGGTCTGCCCAATGGAGCGTAACGGCCAGCCCCAGAGAGTATCTGTGATTCTGACTAACGGAGGCTGATGTGGACACACCATTGGAATGCCCCTCACCCTGAGAAGCCAGCAGGGAACCCAGTGTCTCTAGCTGTTAGAAACCAGACACACGTTAGGAAAGGCATCTCACACTGACCACTAAGCCCCTTATAGAAATCCCTGCCTCGGGTCCCTTCCCACCCAAACTCAGGGCTCCTGCAAAGGTGCATACCTGCAAAGGTTGGAGTCAGACTCTGGAAGTTGGCTGGCTTCTGCAGCTCCCTGCGCACCTGCTCGCTGTAAGCCTGGTACTGGCCCACCACAGCGCTGCCTCTCTGCAGGCCCCGCAGAGCCTGGAAGGTCTGCAGCTTGTGCTGCAGCACGGCCCCCGTGTCACTGATGTTGAGGGGCAGCTCCATGGCCACCAGGGTGAGGATCTCGGTCAAGTGGTTCTGCAGGACGTCACGGATGACGCCATACTCCTCGTAGAAACTGGTGCGGCCTGGGCAGGAAGAGAGAGCAGTTGTGTAGGTTTCCCACATGCACCAAGGCCCTCACTCCACACCCAGGGCCAAGAGCAGGCCTCCACCAGCTGAGGAGAGAAGGAGGCCTCTGAGCTGCACTGAGGGGACCTTCAAGGACCTGTGTGGGGTGGTGGGTCAGAGCGCCCACAGCGACCCTTCATGGACAGCTCCACCTGGCACTGGTCACTGTAAGAGGTCACAGCATGACACTCAGGGCTCACGCTGGACTCTGCTTGCCACTACCTGCTGTGTGAACTTGGCCAATCACTTGGCTTCTAAGTCCATTTCTGCTGAAGGGACAGGTGAGGTCCCTGCTTCAGCTGACACTGAAGGGAGGGAAGGAAAAAGTAAGCAAATGACTAATAGTGGGGAGTGGGGGTTACTTATCAAGGCAGCCCCTCTGAGACCTGAGGGTGGGGGGTGGGGGTGGAGAAGATAGCATCAGGATTGGAGAAAGACTTATTAACAACCGGCAACATGCAGAGAGGACTTGAAGCACTTCCTGATGAAGATCAAAGATAAGCAACATCAAGATAAAACAGGAAAAAGATGGAAGTTGTCAAGAATTCCATTTACTTGGATCCAGAATCAACACTCATGGAAGCAGCAGTCAGAAAATCAAACAAAATATTGCATTGGGAAAATCTACTGCAAAAGACCTCTTGAAAGCATTAAAGAAGAAAAATGTCACTTTGAGGACTAGAGTGCACCTGACCCAAGCCATGGTATTTTTAATCACCTTATATGCGACAGTTAGACAATGAATAAAGAAGGCTGAAGAAAAACTGATTTATTTGAATTGTGGTGTGGGTAAGGAATATTGAATATACCATACCCTGCAAGAAGAATAAACAAATCTGTCTTCCAGGAAATACAGTCAGAATGTTTCTTAGAAGTGAGGATGCTGAGACTTGGTCTCACATACTTCAGACATGTTACCAGAAGGAACCAGTCCCTGGAGAAGGGCATCAAGCTTGATAAAGTGGAGGGTCAGCGGAAGAGAGGAAGACCCCCAATGAGATGGACTGACACAGGGGCTGTAACAATGGGCTCAAACACAATTGTGCAGACGGTGCAGGAACAGTGTTTGGTTCTGTTGTACAAGATGTCACTATGAGGTGGAACCAACGCGGCAGCACTGAACCCTAACAGTTATTACCTCCATTTTAAAACATAAGGAAATTGAGGTTCAGAGAAGTTAGATAACTTGCCCCAGGTCACACAGCTAGTAAAGGGGTAAAAAGAAGATGAAAACCCAAGCAGTTGGCCCAGAGCCTACAATTCTTACACCAGGGCCACATGCCTCCCTAGTAGAAACTTGGTCTTGCTTCCATTGGACATGGCAACAGGAAAGGCCAATCCCTAGAAAACAGAATCACATTTGGTAAAGTACAGGGTCAGCAATTGTCACAATGGCCACATGACAATGGGCTCAAATATATTAAAGCCCATGAAGAAGGCGCAGGACCAGACAGTTTCTCTCTGTTACACATCAGGTCATCCTGAGCTGAAGATGACTTGGGTGGTACGGAGAGCTAACATGCTTGACTGCTAACTGAAGGATTGGAGTCTGGGTCTACCCGGAGGCATCTCAGATGCAAGGCTGGGTGGGCGACTTCTGAAAAACTAGCCATTCAGGGCGACTTCTGAAAAACTAGCCATTCAGCACCCTGCAGGGCACTCCCTACTCACAGTGAGTCCCATGAGTTTGAATCCACTCGACACTGGTTTATTCCCATTTAAACTGCTACAATCCACCTGGTATGCTGTTGTAGAATAAGCACCAGACTGCTAACAACAAGGTCGGTGGTTCAAATCCACCAGGTGCTCTTGGGAAACCCTATACAGGGTTGCTATAAGTTGGAACCAACTCACCAGCATTTAACAACGAGTTATCAGCATGTTAAACCTGGTGTGTTGCTGGATGGCACTGCTTGTAGGTATGAAGTCGCGTGGTGGGAGAGCAAGCTGAGCTGGGTTTTTCTCCAGATGCTGACAAGAGTCTACATCAAAGGTCAGGGACTCCAAAATTGACCAGAGACAAAGAAAGTCTCAGGAGCACTGGGGCAGTACCACAGTTAAATCCCTCAGCTGCAGTCTGGTGGTGCTGAATAGAAATGTGGTTCAATCTTCCCATTTCTCAGAAGGTAGAAGTGAGGATTAATGTGTACGAGATTTTTAAATGAGTACCTAATTCAGATCTTAAAAAAGACAGTGTGTGGCTCCAAGAACTATTTGTAGGGGCCGAATATGTAAATGTGTTGAATATGGAAATATGCTGAATATGTAAATATGTTCACTCTCCAAACAAACAACTTGAGCCAGAGATCAGAAGCAAGCAAGCGTGGGGTGCTCCTGGGTTCAGATGGCTGAGGGGAGCCACACCTAACAGAAGCAGCCAGTTTATGACTCAGAGCATCGGAAATCCAAAGCAGATGGGAAGGACCTTGAGAGCTAAAAGTTCCTGGACTTAACCAGGTAGACACAGAGTTCCCACAGGACCCAGCAGTACCACTTCCAGGTACACACTGGAGAGAATATACCTAGGGGCAGAATAAACACAACTACATGAATGTTCACGGCTTCACTGATGCATGTAAGGCCCAAGGTACAAACAACTCCAATGTCTATCACCTGATGATCCAAGGACACACTAAGTGTGAGACCGCCATATAATAGACTAATCTCTGATAATAAAAAGCACAGACGCCTGCCACAACGTGGCTTAAAACACGCCTGAAAACATGCTGAGTGAAAAGAGGATGACATTTATATGAAACGTCCAGAATAGGTAAATCCAGAGAGACAGAAAGCAGACTAGTTGTAGTGGTGAGGGGACCCGGGGTGCTGGCTAAGGTGACAGTTAGCAGTCAAGCACAGTTAACCATCTGCTGCTGGGCTTCTCTGTGGGCTGATGACAACACTCTAAAAGTGACTGTGGATGGCTGCAACTCAAGTCTGCAGAGCTACTAAATCCCACAGAATTGGGCACTTCAGGTGAGTTTCTTGGTATGTGAATGGTATCTCAGCACAGTTGTTTTGAGACGCATGTTCTCAAGCAGGGCCGTGGAGCCAGGAGAGGTGCTGCAGGCGGTCTGCAGGATGAACACGGAGGAGGGTGGCGGTAATGGGACCAAGGAGCAGCCCTGCAGCAGCTGTGGGAAGTCACAAGGCAAGAGCACCTGAACCAGCAGTGAAAATGCAGACGGCATTTACTGGATGAATAAAAACAACCTAGACTCCAATGGGCTTCCTGAAAGCAGCTGGGATCTCAGTCCTGGTACAGACATCCAAGCAGGCTGCCCAGTGCACAGCCTGGCTCTGCCACCTATTAACCCTGCCAATCCGGGCGAGGGTCTCCACTTCACATACAAAACAGGAATCATCTATGTACCACCCTTGTGAGGATGGGGAATAAATGAACACACAGGGTTAGAACAAGCACGTGGAACACCCATAAATACTGGTTCAGAGCCCTGGGGGTGCAAGCAGTTCAAGAGTGGGGGTGGTGGTCATGTGCCATGGAGTCGGTTCCAACTCATAGCGACCCTGTATAGGGTTTCTGAGGCTGTAAATCTTTACAGAAGCAGAAAGCCTCATCTTTCTCCTGCGGAATGGTTGGCTGGTAGTTTCAAACTGCGGACCGTGAGATTAGCAGCCCGACTCGTAACCAGTATGTTACCATAACTCCTTAGTTCAAGAGTACAAACTGGAAAACCCCACAGGGCAGCTCTACTCTGTCACATGTGGGTCACGACAGCACCTAACAACAACTTTCCACATCACAGGGGCTGAGGGGGAAAGCAGACAGGCCACTCAGAACACAGAAGTCAGAAACAGGAGGGGGCATTTTGTGAGAAACATGCAGACATGGTTTCATTTCTAAACGTGCTGAGTCGCAAGTGCTGATGAATATCCAGTGGGATGGGGGAGGGCAGGACTGGGACTGAGAAAGGGAAGAAAGCTGAAGATAAATAAATACTAGTGTTCACCACATCTAAAACGCCAGCAATGGTAAACATCCCATTAGTTTATAACTGCCAACCAGAAAAGGGCTGCCAATTCCAAGATGTTACCCCCCTCGATGATGAGACAAAGCCGACATCAGAGATGTTCAAACATGAACAGAGGTGTGTCTTAGAATCAGTGAATTACAGTAGATGTAAGAGTATAACGAGGCTGTTGAAAGCTTTGAGAAGAGATGAATTTTTGATGGAGAGCCCCAGGAAAGCAGCAGAGTCCTTAAAAGCCCTGTTATCTACTTACTATTCATTAGCTTCGCAAATCCCTGAGTGGCCCTTTTCCTATTTTTATCCCATCTCAGTTGTGAGGAGAATGCATCCCATAGGTTTACTACCCGCTGTGCAGAAGAGGGCTTCCTTGATTTCTTCATTTCCAGCTTAAGAGGAGCGACTGCCTGTTTTAACACAGCCCATAGATGTATGGTCTTGGATCTTTTTCTCTATTAACCCTGTCTTTTCAGAGCTTAAGTGCAGCGGCCAGATGAGGCCTGGAGCTTCCTGGCAGAGGCTGCCACACACAGTGGCAGGAATTAGCACAACAGTGAAATAGTCGGCTGCAAATCGCTGCAAATCAAAAGGAAGGCGGTTAGACCCCACCAGCTGCTCTGCAAGAGAAAGATGTGACAGTTTTGAAAACCCCCAAGGCAGTTCTACTCTGTCTTTGAGGGTGACTGTGCATCAGAAGCAACTCCAAAGCAGTGGGTTTTATTTGGGGCATAATGACTTTATGGGACTTACAGAGGTGTTTGTGGTAGGACATCCTTTAAGTGGGCATTGTTGTTGTTAAGTGTCGTCCAGTCGATTCCAACCTATAGTGACCCTGTATGGGGTTTCCAAGGAGCAGCTGGTGAGCTTGAACTGCCGATCTTGCAGTTCAAACCATTTTGCAGTCTGACACATTAACCCACAGTGCCGCACCAGGACTCCAAGTGGGCATTAGGTGGGCTGATTTCTCCTGAAAATAATTGATACTGGCTCCTAGCCTACTCTTCTAGGTTGAAAATGGAGGGGTTAAAACCCACCCCTGTATAAACAAGGGGAGGAAAAAAAGCACCACCACCCCACCACAGTGTGGATGGTCCAGTTTTCCCAGGAAAACCAAAAAAGACCCCCAGTCACTTGGTCTTATCATTTTTAAGTCCAGAGCACATCCAAGATCATGAGGGAGGGGTGCCCTCCAATCCTGCTGCCCCTCAAAAACTCATGGGGTAGTATCCCATGGCGGGTGAGAAGAGGTGTTCAGAAGCCTCTGCTAAATGTTGTTGTTGGGAGTCCTGGTGTGGTGCTAAAGGTTAATGTGCCGGACTGCAAAGGTGGTTTGATCCGCAAGGGCAGCAGTTCAAACTCACCAGCCATTTCTCAGAAACCCTATACAGGGTCACTATGGGTCAGAACTGACACACAGCAACCTTCCAGTTTGTGATTAGCAGTCTAGTGCTTTATCCTACAGCGCCATACCAGCATCTCCAAAAAGCCTCTACAGCCTACCAAATGGGCTAAGACAAAGGAAACAGTACCATCCCATGCAAAGTTGAAGTACTACTGTTAATGTAAACATACTATTGCAAAATTTCTATTATAAAAAAATCTGGTAAGATGTAACAACAGCTACAAAGTAATTTTAATCCTTTGGCCTAGCAATTTCACTTCAGAAATATACTTAAAGGCAAAATCTTCTTTTCAAAATCTCATAAGGAAACTGTTCTGGAGTTAGTGGTAATAGTTACACCGCTTTGTGAATGTTACTAAACCCCACTTTCAAAAGGGTGAATTTTATAGTAGCTGAACTCTATCTCAATTTTTTTAAATACTCATGAAGTATTATTTTAAAAAGCAAAAACCATAATAGACCAACATATACAATAGAATAATACATGTTCTGCAATAAACAGAATTGATCAGAAGCATAAATATTAAAAGGTAGACATACTATGCAGATCAGGGCACAGTGGCTCTGTTGGATAAGCACTAGACTACAAAACCACAAGGTCAGTGGTTCAAGCCCACCAGCTGATCCTTAGGAGAAAAAATGAGGCATGCTGCCCCCACAAAAATTTACAGCCCTATAAGGAGCTCTGGTAGCGTAGTGGTTACGAATCGGGCTGTGAACCGCAAGGTCAGCAGTTCGAAACTACCAGTTGCTCCGTGGGTGAAAGACGAGGCTTTCTGCTCCCATAAAGATTTACAGCCTCAGAAACCCTGTTCAGGGTTGCTATGGGTCAGATCCGACTCGACGGCACTGAATAACAACAACAACAGGGGCCCTATAAGTCGAAGTCACCCAACTTGACAACAGCAACATACCAATGTATGGAAACTGGAATATGGATAGGAGTCTTGGTGTGGAGCTGTAGGACAAGCACTTGGACCATAAGGTCAGCTTGAACTGCAATGTCGGTGGTTCAACTAACCACAAAGTGTACAGTTCAAAATCACTGGCTGCTTGGAGAGAGAACGAAAAGGCTGTCTGCTCTCATAAAGGTTCCATCTCAGAAATCCTACAGAGCATCACTGTGAGTTGGAACTGACTCGCTGGCAGAGGGTGAGTTTCTATGTGTGTTGTGTGTATGTGTGCATGTGTGTGTGAAATAATATTAGGTAAAGCATGGACACAAATGAGCATTGCAGACCAACCACAGTGCTTTAAGTAATCGAATATAAGCCAATAGAAGTCACAAGGAGCTCAGAGAGACTGCAAGATCACTCACTGCCTTTTCCTTCCTTGCAGACTTGGAAGGAGAACATTTCCATTTGTCAAGCATTTCCGTGTACACTACCTGATTTTATCCTTAAAACCACCCCAGGAGTGAGCGAGCAGGGGTTCTCATTGCTTTTACAGAGGCTGTGCTGAAGGTCACAGTCCTCAGAACTGGGCCCACACACTCCCTCCCCAGACCTCCACAGTGTTGACCATCGGGTTTTCTCAGCAAGAAACATATTTAAGAAGGGGTGGGGAGACCAAAACTAACTACCAGCTGCAATTCCTACCAACACCTTCTGGGATCACTAAAAATAAAAGAGATGAGGCGTGAACTGCGCTGGCGGGCATGCCTGTGCTCTGTGGGGTCAGTGGACAGCTGCCCTGGGCTCGCCCTGCAAACAGGCTGCAGGCGAGTGGAGGGCAGGCAGCTGGTGAGGACCTGACATCCCAGCGACATGGGCCCTCCCTCAGTAAGCAGCATTCCTCCACCACCCTCCCAAATAGTGCCGCCGCCGCCGTGGCCACTTCAGCTGCAAGAAACCGAGGCAGCAGAGGATAGGCCCTGCATACACACTGGAAGAAGGACCGGCTGCTGGGGTCTGGCCAGATAGTGGGACCACAGATAGGGTGGTTCAAGTTCCAGCCCTCCCAGAAGGCAAGGCCACCAGGCAAGAGAGCCAAGCTCTGTCAGCAGACAGCACAATCCCCTGTCTGCAGAGCCCTCCATGCTGGTCCTGGCCAGGGAGCCCAACATGTCTGTAGCTCCGGGGCTTGCTGGGTGGGACTCCCCCAGGGGAGCACCACCAGTCAGACCAAGAGGAAGCTGGGTACCAGCAGTGGCTGAAGGAGGCTTCTCCATTCCCTCCTTCCCCCTCCCCCCTGCTTGTGCAGCAGCTCCGACTCTGCAGCAAACTCCTCTGGGCCAGAGGCTGCGGCAGGAAAACAACCCTCACACACAGCATGGAGGAGGGTGTGGGAAGCTGCTGCCAGCCATGTGGTGTGTGTGAGTGGGGGCGTCCAGGATGTCCAGATGACCTTGAGAGACACAGTCCCTGACCATGGGTCCGGCTCACCCAGGTGCCCCTCCTGCTGCACACCTGCAGAAGGAGGGCAGGAAGAACAAGCTGAGGACCCACTGAGTGCATAGTGAGGACCCACTTAGAGCTGGGAAAGGGAGAATGGCCCAAGGGCTCTGCCCTCTGCTAACTGTCCAGCTGCTGCACTCTGGACCCTGCCTGAAAGACTTACTGGCCACAGGTAGTTCCACTGTAGTGGCATTGGCCTCCGGAGGGCACCCAACACCAACAAGACACTGTGCCCTTTGTCCTGCCATGAGGGCTGGGTGGCAGAATCCACTGCCCTGGCGGAAGAGTCTGCAAAGGGCCCCTGCAGGACCAGAGTGGACCAGTGCTGGGCCAACAAAGCAGCACAGGTCACCCTCTCGAGCTGCATGACCAATGCATGGTCTCCTGGTCCCAAAGGCCAAGGATCCAGAGAGAGACTCCTGCTACAGCTGAAACACCCAATGTCCACAGCAAAGCAAGTCACCCTCTGTGGGGATCTGTCCTGGGCCTGGGTCGGCAAGGACACCCAGAGCCGAGGATACTTGTCATCTGTTGACCATTTTGGCCAAAGGTAGTGGTCTGAACCAGCCTGCAAGTCCTATATAATGATCTGATCCCGACTGTCTGGTCCGCTGTCTCCCTTTACCTCTGGGCTGAAGGCTCTGAGCCCACCTGAGTGAAACGCCCTCTGTTCAGAGGACTGGAAGCAGTGTGGCCCTCCTCCTCAAAGCCTACACCCACAGGCCAAGGCAGGAGGGTGGCATGGTGTTGGTTCCTGTGTCTGTCCCTCTAGACTTGAGAGGTGACCAGCCCAGGCTGCCCCATGGCTGTTCAAACCTAACACCCTCCCTCCTCAGGCTTGCCTGGGCTGATAGATCTGCTGGGCCTCGGCCTTTTTCTCTGCTCTCCTATTTTCCTTTCTCCAATATCTAAAGGTTCTTTTGCTAGGTAAACCAGGCCTGCAGTCTGCCTGGCTCCTG
Source organism: Chrysochloris asiatica (assembly GCF_000296735.1). NCBI lineage: Eukaryota > Metazoa > Chordata > Mammalia > Afrosoricida > Chrysochloridae > Chrysochloris > Chrysochloris asiatica. The sequence goes on from NW_006408741.1 coordinate 1,107,987, forward strand.
GCTTCTCAGGACCCTGAGAAGGACTCCACCAACGACACCAGACACCAAGAAGGAAATGGGTTTGGAAGAAACGGCAGGTGGAAGTGCCAACTGGTTACTCCACACATCAGGGCCGTTCCCCAACCCAGGGTGGGCACAGGAAGATGCTAAGATGCTGCCGGAAAGGGGGCGAACCCTGCCGGGGACCCAACCAAGTCCAGCAGAGAGCAGTGCTGACAGCAACAACCTGCCCACAGCTGCAGAGCTGCAGCTCACCTCTCTGAAGAGGAAGCAATGGCAAACCAGCACACACTCCCACCAGACACACATGGCCCGAGGAAGGTCCCCTGGCTGAGCCCCTGATGAGGAGCACAGTCGGGGTGTTCCCCCGAGACCCACACAGGTTCAGAACGATAGGGGAAGACCCCTTTTCTGATATGGGTTCTGGCTCCTTCTCAGACAGGGTATCCTTTAAGGTCTGGGTAAGTGCCCCCTGCCTACCTACCCCTGAGGTCCTGCATCATAGGTTCTAGAGTCTCTTCCTTCCCCATGAAGCTATGAGGTGATGATGGACAGAAAATGGGTCTCACACCTCTCTGTCTATCCTGCACAGCCCTGCAGAGAGCTCCTAGCTCTGCACACACAGCCAAGGAGGACAGGAGAGAGAGCTGACATGAATAACCATGGCAGAAGCAAAAGGGAAGGGTACGAGAAAGAACAAGGTGAAGATGAGAAAGAGGCATCCTCTGGCTCCCTCACCCTCACCTGGGTCAAAGATTGGGGCCACCCTCTTCTGGGCCATGGTCACACATGTGGGTGGATGGGGACGTGGACTCTGGTAGCCTGCCTCCAGCTGCAGAAAGTGGTCCCAGGGGTAAGGTGGACATGCAGGTTGCTCTGGCCATCTAGTGTGACAGTGCAGAGCCGGATGCTGGAGCCAGTCTGCCCGCCCTGACCCAGGCTCCACCACAGTGCTGGCAGGACCCTGGGCAAGTTGCCAAACCTCCTCTAATAATAGTGCCTACTGCAGACGTTGCTGGGGCATTGCACACACAACAGGAATCAGCTTCGATTTCTATACAGTCAGTGCTCAAAACAGGTGGTGACAGCTCAGAACGCCGGGGCTCCAAGAGGCTTTATGCTCATCATTTACACAACCTGCTCATTTTGCAGATTCTTGTGGAACCGGAGTCCAGAGACGGCAGGGACACGCTGAGGTGACCCAACTCACAAAGGTTTCCTGACTCAGGGTCAGCATTCATTCAGCACATCCAAAATGTGGGCTGCATGCTAGAGGGGGGCCCTTGAGGAGTCCAGTTTGGTGGGGAAGCATAGAACGTGGTGGTCGGGCTGTGAGGGGTACTTTAAGCAAGTGCAGGGGAGTGGGGAATGAACCTAGTCAAGACGGTCAGCAAAGGTCTTCTGAGGAGAGTGACAATTGAGCGAAGAAGGGGATGGAAGTTGAGGAGGGGCCAGGAGAAGGGCACTGCACAGTGATGAACAGAAGACTGAGAAGCAAGAGCCAGGGTCCAGGAAGCAATACAGAGAGGGGTGATAGGAAGGTCAGCCAAGGCTGACAGCTTAGGCCTTGTGGGTCTAAGAGCCAGTCATCGGTCCCTGAGATGCTGCCTCCTCAGGGCCCATATGAACCCAGGACAGCCTCAAACCCCACACCACATCATGCCAACATTCCCATGTCTGTCCAGAGCTGGTGTTAGTCTGACCAGCTCAACAACATCCTCAGGCCTTCCTCCTTCCTCTCCCCTTTGGTTGTCCTTGCCTCCTAGGGTCTTGCTCTTTCTCCTCTTTTAATAACCCAGCCCCAACCATTCCAGGTTCTTCTCCTCCCTGAGTCCTCCTTCACTTCCAATGGTCTTCACCACTGGAACTCAGATTAGTGACCAGTATATACTGCCTGCCAGTTGCTTCAACCAATAAAAAAACATCATGAGAAACAGAAATATCGAAGTTGTCAAGGATTTAATTCTACTTGGAGCCACAATCAATGCCAAGGAAGCAGCAGTCAAGAAATCAAATGACGTGCTGTACTGGATAAAACTGATGCAAAAGATCTCTTTAAAAGTGTTAGAGAGTAATGTCACTTTGAGGACTAAGGTGCTCCAGATCCAAGCCAGGGTATTTTTAATTGTTTCATATACATGTGAAAGCGAGACAATGAATAAGGAAGACCGGAGAAGAATTGATGCATTTGAGTTATGGTGTTGGAGATGAATTCTGAAAGAACCCTAAGAAGAACAAATAAATCTATCTTGGGAGAAATACAGCCAGAATGCCCCTCAAAGCAAGGATGTCACAATTTTGTTTCACGTACTTAGGACATATTATCAGGAGGGATCAGTCTCTGGAGAAGGACATCATGTTTGGTAAAGCAGAGGGTCAGTGAAAAAGAGGAAGACCCTCAATGAGAAAGATTGGTTCAGTGGCTGTAACAATGGGTTCAAATGCAGGAATGGCTGTGCAGACGCATAGGACCAGGCAGTGTTTGTTCTGTTGTACGTGGGATCGCTCTGGGCAGAGCCAACTTGATGGCATCTAACAACAGTAGTTAGTTCACTTGCTGGACAGTTCATTCCTGAGGGTGTCAGTCCTTGGGCTTTGCTGGTGGACACCTAGATTTAACACAGTACCAGAGCTGGGCACACAGCTGGCCCTGGAAAGGGGCCACACAGCAGAAAGTATCACTCTGGCTGACCCTCCCCACAGAGCCCCACTAAGTGGATCCCTGGGACCCCTCACATACCTTCCACATCTACGGTCTCCTTCATAATGATCTCTACCCGCTCCACATGGTGCCGACTCCAGAGGTGGTCCAAGGCCTTGCGGTTTTGCTCTCGGAATGGCAGGATCTGGGCCACAGCCTGGTGGGGAAGAAGACTGGTTATGATTCAGTCTCTTGTCAGAATGAAGGACTCCTCACTGCAGGGGCCCCGCCCTCACCAGACTGTGCTTGAAGGAGGTACTATCTAGAGCAGGGCACTCCTGGGCATCAAGGCCTCACAGCCCAGGAAAATCTCCAAGTAAGTCTTAAATGACCTCCACAGGAATACCAGCTTATTTTGGCAAGAAAGAAAAATATTTTAAAATTTCAATCTTCCATTACCATCAACTTATCATAAAGGGAAGATACTTTAGTGCCAACAATATAGCAAGAAAGCCTTCAAACTGAATACATTCAGTACTTTCCCTCATTTTGCTTTAAGAGGGTGGAAAGTTTCTCAGGAGAGGGACTGGTCTAAGGATTACCATTTGAACACTGGGCAGCTCCAAAGAGGGCTCAGTAGAAAAAAATGCCTCTATCCTAGAGAGTTGTCTAGGTCTCACTGTCCCCTGGCCACCATAAATGCTTTATCAGGCATTGTTCCTGGGCATCCTGAAACCAACATTTCCTAACAGGAAGGCAAGTGCCTCAGACAGGAAAATTAAGTCAAGAGCTTGGCAAAGCACAAATGAGTACCCAAGCTAGTGGCTGCCAGCCCAGGATTGATTGCAATCTTCAGGTGGATCAGCTGAGATGCCTCCACCCTGCTGCCCACCCCACGGCCCTGCATTGCCTAGCTGGTTTGGGACCAGAGAACACAGGGTTTCAGAGGAGACACCATAAGGGGGGCTCTACGGCATGGCCAGCGTTCCCAGCCCTAGGCTCCTGCTACATGTCCTGACTGAGAAGCATGGTTTTAGGATCCTCTCTCCCGTGCTCAGTTTTAAGAACTTGCTACCAGGACTCAGGAAGGAAAAAAGAAAAAGATGGGTGCTGAATAAGACTAATTCTAATTCCCACCACACACCCAAGTGGGAGCTGATCTGGACAGCAGGGTCGCAGCTCCACATCTCTACAGAGGGTGCCTGGCAGCTTTGATCACCAGATACCAGAGCCCAAAGGGGCAGGGAGACACATAAGAGGCCAGCCTTCACTAGCAAGGCTAGCCAAAAACCAAGCTGCCATGACTTTGCTGCCCACTGTCTTTCCTTTGTCCTCTCACTCCCCACCCACTATCTTTAAGAAGACCATGGTGCTCAGGGGTGCCACAACATCTTCAGGACTGGTGATGGGATCTCCCTGGAGCCAGCTTACCCCAACCTGGCAGACCCCTGGCTGAAACTTACCTGCTTGCCAAGGTAGTGGTCTACCCGATACATCTCTTCCTCTTGGAAATAGCTCCCCAGTTCTGTGGCCAGCTGCTGGGCCGAGCTGTGGTCATGGCCAAAGGGTTTCTCAAGGACAACCCGCAGCCAGGTACCTGGGCCAGGGCGGCAGCTGCTGTTGATGTTGCGGGCAATGTCTGCATACGCGAAAGGTGGCACGGAGAAGTAGAAAATCCTGCCAGCCTCCCAGAGGCCTTCCTGCTGGACATGTGCCTCGATGTCCCTGCTCAGTGCCTGATAGTCTTCAGCCGTCTTCAGCTGGCGGTACTGTGTTAGCCGCAGAAACTGGTCTTTGAGCTTGGCACAGTGACCAGGGGCTGTGTCCTCGGGACAGGAGAGGGTCTGCAGGGCCTTGTCTATGAGCTGCTGGCCTTGCTTGGGGGGCGTTAGGGCAGCCCCATGGAAGCTGAATGTGTGGCCCTTCCCTGCCTCCTCCAGGTAGAGCTGGAACAGCCCCTGCCATAAGTATTTTCTGGCCAGGTCCCCAGTTGCTCCCAGCAGGATGATGGAGACATGTCCCTGGAGTTCCTGGGCTTGCAGGCCGCCCAGAAGGGCTGTGCATGCTGCCACTGTGAGTATCTTCCACAAGCCTGGGTGCCTGGGGTGCACGGGAGAGACAGACAGGGAACAAGGAAGGATCAGACATGGTTCAGGTGACGGCGATGAGCAAGTAAACACATTTCTAGGGTGCGGAACATTTCCTGCCTGGCAAGACACACCATGTGCTTCTTAGAAAAACGTTGTAGCCCCATAGCTTCCGATCCATCCTCAGCAGCTTAGCTGCTGTGACAGGAAGTCAGAGGGTGGGCAGCCTGCCAGCACACGGGGACTGTACCTGCAAGACTGTGGACCACTGCTAGAGATGGACCCTTTTGCTGCCAGTGCATAGGATGTGGCACAAGCCATCAGGGAGTTCCACGAGGCTGCTGGGGATCCTGGGGCTGGAGCTGTCCATGTTCTGCCCCACCCATGAGCAGAAGCAGCCTGGGCCATCAGAGCAGCCATAGTCATAAAGGGTAACAGGACTTTACCAAGCGGATTGCTTGGACAGAGATGATACAATCACCTTCTTGCACTCCTCTCTGCTCTTCCCATGTCTCTAGGCTCCAAGTATGAAACGATGATTCATAATTGCTCTAGCAGAATGATCTAAAGCACAGACCCTGGAGCCAACTGCCTGAGTCTCAATCCCAATCAACCCCTTCCTAGCTGTTTGACCTTGTGGGAATTATTGAACTCCTCTGTCCCGCATGTGATTTGAGGATACTAGTGGTACACACATCACAGGATCATTATAAGGATGAAATATGTCAATATTTATAATACTTCCAGGATGGTACCTACCACCTACTGCATAAATAGTAGCTATTGTTATACCATCTTAATACGAGGAAGACCATAGAAGAATTGATGCATTAGAGTTCTGGTGCTGGAGGAGAATATTGAAAGTGCCATGGGCTGCCAAAAGAACCAATAGATCCATTTTGGAAGAAGTGCAGCCAGAGTGCTCCTTGGAGGCCAGGATGGCCAAACTTTGTCTCTCATACTTTGGATATATTGTCAGGAGGGAGCAGTTGCTAGAGAAGGATATCATGTTTGGTAAGGTGGAGGGTCAGAGGAAAAGAGGAAGACCCCCAATGAGATGGATTGGCCAAGTGGCAACATCAGTGGACTCAAGCGTGGCAACAATAGCGAGGTTGGCCCAGGATCGGGCAGTGTTTTGTTCTGCTGTGCATAAGGTCGCTATGGGTCCGTACCAACTCAATGGCACCTACCAACAACAATACAAGGAGGGGCTTTAGCGTGGTGGCTACCAGTCGGGCTACAAATCTCAAGGTCAGTAGTTTGAAACTAACAGCTGTTCTGTGGGAGAAAGATGAGGCTTTCTGTTCCCATAAAGATTTACAGCCTCAGAAACGCTATAAAGGGTTGCTATGAGTCGGATCTGACTTCATGGTACACCATCCATCATTCATCCTTAAAGTTCTGAAAGAGGAGTAGAAGGAAATGGAGAGTAAAGTAACCCTGGTCAACACCACTGACCATCCGATGTAGATGGGGAAATGGGGACTCCCCTGGGGGTGGGAATAGTAACAAGGAACTAAGATGGTTGATTGCGAACATTCTACTAGATGTAACCAGTTGCCATCGAGTCAATTCCAACCCATGGCGACGCTATTATGTTACAGACTAGAATTGCTCCACAGGGTTTTCTTGGCTGTAATCTACAGAAGCAGATCGCCAGGGCTTTCTTCCACAGTGCCCCTGGGTGTGTTTGAAACAAACCTTTCGGTTAGTGAAAACTGTCTGTGCTACTTAGGGATCTCTACCAGAGAGAGAAGCAAGAAAATCTCAATCAGCAATCTAATGAGACTGTACAAGTCATGTGGTTGATGCTGACTCATGACAACCCCATGTGCTCAGAGTAGGACTGTTCCATGAGGTTCTCAAGGCTGTGAGACCTTTCCGAAGCAGATCAACAGGCCTGTTTTCCAAGGTGTTTCTGGGTGACTTTGAACTGCCAAACTTTTAGCTAGTCCGTGTTTAACTGTTTGGGCTACCCAGGATCATACAGGTAAGAGAAATTGAGGTTTAAAGAGACAAATGGCTTATAAAAGGCCCTGATATCCAGACTGCAGAAACTCCCATTCTTCCCTTCTCCAGCGAGATGACCCAATCTACCCCTTAACTCTGACATCAGACCCCTTCTCCCATTTTCCCCTTTGCTTCTTCCTCATCTCCCTTGAGATGCAGCCCCGGGATAGTCCTAGTTAGTGACAAACCAAATAAGGACACAATAGGGCTTGTGCCAGTGGCTATAGGGCACCAGACATCTGCTGTTGACTCTTCCCATTAATGGGAGCTTTGGCCGGAGGAGCCAGGGACCATTTCAGTGGCCCAGCAACCTTTCTCTTCCATGCTCCCTCCACCATTACTCACCCCTAACTCCAGAGGGTCCACAGGACCACTTTCCTAGCTTCCCAAACCCTTTGAACATTTCTGTCTCAACTGGCAGTCTCCTCTGTCTGGAGGGAAGGAAAAGCTGCAAGGTCAGTGCAGGAGAGCGGCAGAGAGAAACCTGAAGCCCAGAGAACAGCCTAGTGAAGGTGGAGACGCCAGCTGGCATCCTCCTAAGCGATCCTAGGAGCCTGGTACAGGGGGCGGAGCTAAGAACCTCAGAGTGCCTGGCCAGCAAGTGGTGGTGGGGTGGGGGTGGGAGGCTCCTGGACTGGCACTGTACCCAGCCCAAGAAGACTGCAGATAAGATGGATGGTCACCTGGCCTGAACTGACTCCCAGCCTCGTCTTACTGCTTTCAGTTCTGACTGAGTCTTGCCGCAGTCTTCCCTGGCTGGCCCTGTCCCAGGCTCCGGTTTTCAGGTTCAATTCCCTTATCGCCTGCTTCTGTCCCCAAGTGCAAACCAGGTATTTCAACATGATTGTTTACCGTGTGGTTGCTAAATACCCAGGGGGACAACTCTTTCCTAAACTGATGTGGATAGTGTGGGTGTTACAGCATGACTAACAGCCCACATTTAAACTCGGTATCCTCTAAATCCTTTCAGCCCTGTCTCACCCTGCCTCCCCCCTCCAACCACCTCACCCTATGGAAAAATAATAAACTTCTTACAGAAAAACTGAGAAGGTTAAAATGACCCAAGGACACCAGAACAAGTAGGATAAAGACTTGGCTAAAAAACACCAGCCTATCTGCACAAACAGGATAAGGGTTTATTGCTAAGTTTACTCCCACTTACAGGATAAGGGTCTGCTGGAATTTTCCACCCCAGGTAACAAGACAAGTCTGTGTTTTAACTGCTCCTGCTCCCTGTTTCTTGTATAAAACCCTATCCCCCTGCCCTACGGTTTGGGCTTTAGCTGACACTCTGGCCGCTGGCAATAAACTTTGCTCTTTAAGATTTTCGAGTTGAGTTCTTTCTGACTTGTGCTACTGCAACATGCGTGTGCTCTCGAATCCAGATTTAAACATTTTTTTATTACCATGTTCTTAATCTTACTGTGTTTCTCAATCTCCAATGCGCATTCCAATCTCCTTTTTAAAAATGCAGATTTTGATTTAGAAAGTCTGAGAAGGAGCCTGAGCAAAGACGTGTGGCGTTATGAACTCTCAAGTACTGGAGGGTATTAAAATCAACCAGAGGGCTTTCAAAATACACACTCCTAGTCCCCCTACTTCTTCCCTAACACAAGGAGACTTGTGTAAAGAGCCTGGAATAATTTAGATGTGCTCATTCCCTCTGCAAAAGTGGGTTGCTGACTGCTGACCACTCAATAATCATACCTGGTGTTTCACACAAGGACCCCTGGTGGTGCTGTGGGTTAAGCATCAGGCTGCTAATCACAAGGTTACCATGTGTGCTAGTTGGTTAGGAGGCGCTATCTCAATCCTTCCTCCTCAGAGTCTTGTGATGATCCCCTCAGACAGATGAGTACATAGAGAGGAGACACAGACTGCCAAATCACAAAGTCCAAACCCCAGGTCACAGAGCTACACGGTTTCCTTAGTCTAGGAACACGGTGTTTGGGTCAGAGCTGAGTTCAAGGTCACCCCTACCTGTACAGCTTAATTAAACCAGCTCATCAGTTTCATTCCCTGTTTCCTCATCTATAAAACTGGGCTAATACCGCCAACCTAAATGGGAGGCTGTGAAAATTAAAAAGAGATGATACATGTGACAAACTGCAATACAAATGTTAATTAAGTTAATTAAATACAAAGTGCCTCCTGGCCCCCAAGGGGAGCACAATGCCCTGGCTGTGCAGTTCCCTCATCTCCCAGGACTGCAGCATTAGGGACCAAACCCTGGTATTTGCATAGCACTCCCTCCACCCACCCACCCCCAGTCCTTTTGCCCTGCCCTGGAATTGCACAGACTGTAAGCCTATCTATCCCCTGTCTTCAGACAGAAGCCAGGCTAGCCCAGAGATGCCCAAGAAATTCAGAATCAAGAAAAGCACCCTAGGCCCTGGACCAGAGGTGAGGTACCAGGAATGCAAGCAATTGTGGTTGTCACATCCATCCACCAGTGGTCCAAACCCCCTCAAGTAATCCTTCACCCTCCTGCCTCCACGCCTTCTCAGAGAGGGAAACCAGGAAAGAAAAACTCATTATCGTTGGATTCTGACTACCCGGACCCATGTGTTACAGAGTAGAATGGTTCCATAGGATTTTCTTAACAGTAATCTTTACAGAAGCAGATCGCCAGGCTTTATTTCCACGGCACTCTGGGTGGGAATGAATCACCAACCTTTAGGCGAGTAGTTGAGTGTAAACCATTTGTGCCACCCAGGAATGGGCTATGAAAACAACCTCTGAACATTATAAATTTAAACTTAGCCTAACAGCATAAAGGCTGATCCCGAAATGAATCTTTTCTATTTTTCAAAAAGTAAATAAATAAGAAAGCTTGGTGAAGAGTTTAAGAAGCCATTGGACAAAAAGCACAGTTCATTCAAATGGGAATTGGACTACAGGGATTCTTGTCCAAGCCCTGATGCTAAACAACCACACAACCTTAAACAAGACACTGAGCCTTGATGTCCTTATTTGAAATGAAGGAATTGCTCTAAAGGGTATCTACGATACGTTAATGCCTCTAAACCAAAATCAAATGCCAATGAGTTGATTCCAACTCACGCTGACCCCATATATGCAGAGTGGGACTGTGCTCCATAGAATTTTCAAGGTTGTGACCATTAAGAAGCACATCACCAGGTCTTTCTCCTGAGGGTAGATTTGAACCACCAATCTTTCAGTTACTAGTTAAGTGAGTTGAGTATTCAACTGTTTATGCTACCCAGGGACTCCTAAGTCCTATGTTTTCCAAGGAAAGGAAATGTTATTATTAGGTGCCAGTGAGTTTATGCCAATGTTATTATTAGGTGCCACCTTATACCAACCCCCATGTGACAGAGTAGAACTTCCGGGCTATAATCCTTACCGAAGGGTTTTCTTGGCTGTAACCCTTATCGCCAGGTCTTTCTTCTGAGGAGCACCTGGGTGTGTTCAAACTGCCAGCCCTTTGGTTACCAGGCAAACACTTCTTAACTGTTTGTGTCACCAAGGTCCTTGAAAAGGAGATGTTGTTGTTGTTAGGTGCCACCAAGTCGGTACCAACTCACAGCGACCGTATGCACAACAGAATGAAACACTGCCCAATCCTGGGACAATCTCACAATTGTTGCCACGCTTGAGCCCATTGATGCTGCCACTTGGCCAATCCATCTCGTTGGAGGTCTTCCTCTTTTCTCTGACCCTTCACCGAACCAAACATGATATCCCTCTCTGGTGACTGGTCCCTCCTGACAATATGTCCGAAGTATGAGAGATGAAGTCTGGCCATCCTAGCCTCCAAGTAGCACTCTGGCTGCACTTCTTCCAACACAGATCTGTTTATTCTTTTGGTTTCTGACTGCTGACCTTGAGATTAGCAGTCCAGTTCACAACCACTACACTACTAGAGCTTCTCTGAAAAGGAGATGTTGTTGTTGTTAAGTGCCATAGAGTCGGTTCCGACCCATAGCGACCCTATATAGGGTTTCTGAGAGCAGTTGTTGAGCTTAAACCATTTAACTTGTGGTTCAAACCAACTTTGCAGTACCAGGAGTCTAGACAAGTGCAAGAGACATTTTTCTGACAGGTTCCCTTGGCGGCAGGCTCCCTTCACTGCCCTAACTGCATCAGAGAGACCCCTGCCAGTCATCCTGGGAGACTCACCTTCTTATGAGTAGCTCTGCTAGCATTGCAAAGGGTGTGAATACTAGCTTGGCCAGCCTGAGGGTTTACATGGAAACCAGGGTGTTTGTTTTCACCCCAGGGAAGCAGGCAGGCATGGTCAGGAGCCCCAGGCTGTCCTGGACCAGCCCCAGACAGCCTAGCTTGTATAGGAGCGCCAGTGACAGAATGGGTTCTGGTCAACCACAGGATGCAGCCTGGAGCCACTATTCCTGGCAGAGAGGGCCGGAAGAAAGGAGCCAGGTGGGAGAGTGGGGTAAAGATCAGCATCTGCTGCTGCCCAGTCCTTTCCCAACATACATCACACCTTGACCACTGCCTAAAAAGGGAGGACAAAAGGAAAATTTCCTATAATCATAGCCCATGAGTATACTGTTGGTAAGTGCCATCGAATCAGTTCCAACCCACAGTGACCCTTTACAGGGAAGCTGACAGACACATCTTTCACCAATAGTGGCTGGTGGGTTTGAACAGCCAAATTCTCGGTTAGCAAATAAGCGCTTAATTGCTGTACCACTAGGGCTGCTTTCTGTTGCCCCTATTTCTCCCTAATCTCACAGAATCCTCATTCCTACCATTTCTTTAGGTACCAGTCTTGGGTTCTTATAATCAATGCTGTGCTGAAGTTAGTTATATAGTTCAACTGCTACATTTTCAGTTTTTTAAACCAGTTATTAAACACGGTCATTATTAAAAATTGAGTGATATAAAGTGACAATTAAATGAATTCTACGAAAAAATAAAGGTAATAAATACTTTCTAATTATTTTACTATATTTTACTATTATACATGCTCTTGTCTTAAGGAGCTCTGGTAGTACAGTGGTTACGAATCAGGCTGCGAACCGCAAGGTCAGTAGTTTGAAACTACCAGCTGTTCCGCAGGAGAAAGATGAGGCTTTCTGCTCCTGTAAAGATTTACAGCCTCGGAAACCCTGTACAGGGTCGCTATGAGTCAGAACC
>NW_006408741.1:1120293-1129493 GCF_000296735.1 Chrysochloris asiatica
ACAACATTCTTATCAACAGAGAAAAGACTGAAGTTGTCAAGGACTTCATTCTTCTTGGATCAACTATCAACACTCACTCACAGAAGCAGCAGTCAAGAGATCAGACGAAGTATTACATTAGGCAAATCTGCTGCACTAGACCTTTTTAAAGTGTTGAAGAGCAAAGATGTCAGCTTGAGGACTAAGGTACACCTGACCCAAGCCATGGTATTTTCAATAACCTCATAAGCATTTGAAAGCTGGACAGTAAATAAGGAAGATCACAGGAGAACTGATGCTTCTGAGTTATGGTGTTGGAGAAGAATATTGAAAGTGCCATGGACTGCCAAAAGAACCAATAGATCCGTTTTGGAAGAAGTGCAGCCAGAGTGCTCCTTGGAGGCCAGGATACCCAAACTTTGTCTCTCATGCTTCAGACATATTGTCAACAGGGACCAGTCACTGGAGAAGGATATCATGTTTGGTAAGGTAGAGGGTCAGAGAAAAAGAGGAAGACCCCTAATGAGATGGACTGGCTAAGTGGCAGCATCGATGGACTCAAGCGTTGCAACAATAGTGATGTTGGCCCAGGATTGGGCAGTGTTTTGTTCTGCTGTGCATCAGGTCGCTATGGGTCAGTACTGACTCGATGGCACCTAACAATAACAACAACAACAATATAAGGTCCTATATATTATATTTATTAGCATATAACTATTGATATTCTTAAATCTTTATCTGCAGTCTGGATTTCTCGCCTTAAACTCCAGACTTCTATAACCCACTGTCTACACTGATGGCATTGCCTGGATATCTGTAAGACCAAAATAAAAATGAAACCCAATGCCATCAAGTCAATTCCAACTCATAGCAGCCCTGTAAAGTGTTCCTGAGGTTGTAAATCTTTACAGGAGCACAAAGCCTCATCTTTCTCAGAGCGGCTGGTGGGTTTAAACTGCCTACCTTATGGTTAGCAGTCTAGTGCTTATCCTATAGCACCACTAAGGCACCTTCTATACAAGGCTTAACATGTTCAAAAGTGAACTGACTTATCTCCCAATCTGCTTCAAACAGTTTTCCCTATCCTCAATGAATGCCAACTCTATCCTTCCACGGGGCATCTGATGCATTAGCAAATCCTATAGCTTCCATCTTCAAAATCTATCTATTATTGTTGCTAAGTACCACTGAGTCAGTTCTGACCCACAGCGACCCTGTATAGAGTGGCTGGTGAGCTTGAACCACCAACCTTATGGTTCAAACCTACTTTGAAATCCAGTGCATTAGCCTACAGCACCACAAACATTCCTTACTGTTTTCCAACACTCCACCTAGGCCCTAAAAACCCAGACCCATTTGCCCCATAGTGTTTCCAAGTTTTCTTTAGGGAAACTGACTGCCACCTCTTTCTCCTGCTCAGATCACCTATCTTTCCGTTAGTAACCCAGTGCTTAAACACTGTGCCACCAGGGCTCCTTCCACATAGGCCCTTGTTGTTGTTGTTGTTATATAGGGTTTCCAAGGAGCTATTGATAGATTTGAACTAATCTTGAGGTTAGCAACCCAGTGCCACACTAGGACTCTGTATATTGCACAGGTCTCTGGGTAACACAAATGATCGCTCTCGGTTATTAACCTAATGATTGGTGGTTTGAATCTGCCCAGTGGCACAGTGGAGGGTCTGACAATCTGCTTCTATAAGTACTTTAGCCAAGAAAACCTTATGGAGACGTTCTACTCTGTAAAACATGGGGTTCCATGAAACGGAACTGACTCAACAGAAAAAAAGTTTTCTTTGGGTAGCATGTATCATTTTCTAATATACTATATGATATGAATATTTGTCTGTCAACCTCTTCCTTAAAGAATGTTAAGTGGCAATAAGGGCAGGGATTTTTGTCTGTTTCATTCACTGCCATATTTCCATTATCTAAAGCCTGGTACATAGAAGGTGCTTTATAAATACTTGCTGAGTGAACAAATAAATCCCATTCATACATGACCGACAGCTTCTGGAGGTATCTGTACCGGAACAATATAGCACAAAGGAATAAATCTCTCATATGCTAACTTCAAGCACTGTGACACATCATACATCAACAGCAACTTACTAAATGTAACAAAACTATTAACAATCAAAGAGGTATTTATATTTATATGCCAAATGCTAATAACTTGGTATGTATCATGCCATTTTAATTCTTACCACAACCCTAGAAGGTAGGTACTATTGTTGCCACATTGTTAGAGAGTAGAACAGAAACTAAGGCACAGACAGGTAAAATATCTGAAGGTCAGCCAGCTCAAAGCTGACAGGATTTGAATACAGCAGTTTGCCTCCAGAGCTCATGCTTGGAGAAACAGACTCATTCTACTGCTTGTAAAATATGTGACTACGACTCCAAACGGCAAAGTTTAAAACAATGTCTTAGTGTGGATTCTGAGAGACCTGAAATAACAGCAGTTTAAACAGATAGACCATCTGTGTCAAGTAAACTACCCAAGCATCCTGAGGTCAAGTTGCTCTGAACACTTGCACTGCTATAAGTGGCCTTAGCCTCACAAATCCACTTTATCCAACAGTCTTGAAGACAGCAAGGTTTAGGCTGGGTAACAGTTAAAACCTACAAAGCCCTGGGGGCATGTTTCTGGAGACCTGGTTAAGTTCTTGAACTTTGAATTCAGAACTCTGCTTTGCTACTTAGTAGCTATGTGACCCTACCCACTGCCATAGAGTTGATGCCAGCTCATAGCAACCCTATTCCTATTGGGCAGAGCAGAACTGTTACTCCAGGTATCTGAGACTGTACATCATTACAGATACAGTCTCATCTTTTTCCCACAGAGCAGCTAGTGGGCTTAAACCACTAACCTTGTAGTTAGCAGCCCAACGCTTAACCCATAGCACGCCAAAAGCTCTTGTGTGTGATCTTAAGACCAATGATTGTACTTCTCTGTGCCCTAGCCACAGATGGGGAAAACTAGTCCATTCAAAGTACAAAGTGAGAAAAATCCGGTAAGGGTCTTGACATGAAGAAATGTCAGCATCTGTCATCATTAACCAATAGTATCATCAATGATGCTAACTTTTTAGAGTTGCTGTAAAATGAATCAACCACATCCATAAAAAAGCTCATTGTGATCTCTGAATCATACTGAGGAAAAATTAAAGGGATATAAAGCTAGCATTCTTGCTGGTTAATAATAACTCTGGAGGGGTTTATGTAAATCCTGTACCCTTCACGTAACAGCACAGCCTCTTTTTCTCCAACTGTAAAATGGGGTGATCTACTTCATTTTAATGTCTAATCAAAAAAAAAAAAAAGAGCCACCAGACCTTAGTCAGGAAGATCTTTGGGAGGATGTGGTGTTAAGAAATCTCCCAGATGAATGGCCACCTGGATCCCAACTCAGAGCAATAAACAGTCTAACTTTCTGCTCTCAGGATCCCTGGGTTAAGTAGGGTCTGACAGAATCCACAGTGAGGTGTGACAAGAAGTAGCAACACCATGCCTTGTTCACATGCTATACATAAGGGAGAAGCCAGTAGGTCGCAAATGATCAAAGGTGCCTCTTGCTTTTCTCTTTGTTTGCCCACAGATTTAATTTTAACTGAAAGTTTGGCAGTTCCACCCAGCCAGCAGTTCTGCAGGGGAAAAAGTCTGGTAATTGGTAATACAGCCTGTGGTTAAGTGCCATCGAGCTGGTACCGACTCATAACATCCCTGTATAGGGTTTCTAAGGAGTGGCTGGTGAGCTTGAACCGTGGATTTTGTGGTTCAAAGAGACCTTGCAGTCCTGCGCATTAACCCACAGCACCACACCAGGACTCAAGGATTACAGCCTACCGCCTAGAAAAACCTAGGTGGCCTACGCTGTCACACGAAGTAGCTATGAGTAGAAGGACTCAACTCAATGGCACTGAATACCACCATCATCTGATAGTTAACAGTGACTTAAGTAAACTCCAGTTTTTGAATTTAAAAACCTAAATTAATACGGTTGCAGTTTGTGAGTAGCCATTTACTTCAAAGAAACAAACCGTTACATTAAAAGTTGCCTGAAAAATAAACTCTGATTATAACAAACACTGAACATTTTATCTCCGGTACCAAAAGATTTAGCCTCAGAAACTCAAGAATCCTATCAGCTATCCAATTGCTGCAAAGAACGCATGTCCATTTCACTTCAGTTTCCTCCCTCTGCAACTCACAAGCCTGGTGTGCTGGGTAAGGGTCTTAGGCTAGGTCCTTTCCAGAAGTTCTCATTCCCTGCTAAACATTCAAGCTGGTATGAACTGATGACCATCGATCTCAAAAAGTTCATCTCTGTTAAACCTCTCAGTGCTCTGGACACGCTAATTGAAACCTGGGTGGTTGAGGGCAAAGATGAATTTGCGTAGATGCCAGGAAAAAGCGCTGAGTTCCTACACTCCGAGAATTTCATTCCAGAAAGCCTAGAGGAGTACTACCCTCGAAGGGTCTGGCTAACTCCTACAGAACCGCCACCAAGTAGAACTGAGCGCCCAGGAGATCTGCAGAGGAGGAAGTGAACATTAATTCATTTTGCGGAAGGAGGGCTGGAAGCGGGGTAAAGTGCAGGATCTGACCCCAGTGGGTTCTGAACGGAGGTAACAGGTGGCTGGCTGGCTGGCTGGGATGACTCCTTGGAACAAAATGCTCAAGGATTTTAGCTACCATGAGTGAACAGCCTCGGGCCGCCTGACCGCCCGACCTCTGGTTCCGCCAGGCGCACGCTGACGCTGTCCAGTTATAAATAGCGTCTTTGGCAAACGGCGCAGGAGAGAAAGCAGGGAGGTGCAGCTTACTTCATCTCGCTGGGCCAGGCGCGTCTCCGGGAAGTGGCAGGGGAGGCACGGGCACTGCCGGAGGGTTCAGGCCCGGAGCGGACCCGGCAGAGAGGGGGCTCCCTGGCGCAAGCCTGCAAATGGGGCCCCACACATTCTCCTCCTTAGGGCGGGCGGGCGAGTAGGGCCGAACTGGGGCCCCAGACAGGTGAGCGCGTCACGCGACCAGGAGCCTACAGCCTCTCAGGTTTTGCCAGCTGAGCGGGGGGCGGTGAGAGGGGAGGCGCGAGATTAAGGCCAGCCCGGAAGCCACCGCCTATTCCCGGCCCCTGGTTCCCGTTCCCGCTCCCACCCCGAGGCGGGGAGGCCTCAGGTCCTGGGGGCCCGGCGCCCGCACGCAGAGGAACCTCGCGGGAGGGGTGCGCAAGTGCGCGCTCTGGGACCCGGCACTGAGGGACGCGCAGCTAGTGCGCAGCCGACGCGGAGGCGCAGGCGAGGCCACGCCCCCTACTCGGAATCACACAGGGAGGAGGCGGGGCCTCCGGGAGGATTCCTAGAGTTGTGGGCGAGCCAGCGTCCGGTCTGTCGCGTACCCAGCCTCCAGCCCGACCTGACATGCACAGCATTTCTGTTATTCATCGTAGGGTCGACCCCGCTGCCTCTGATACACAACTGAGGTCCGAGTGACCGAGAGAAGTGTTTGTGTCATGAAGGAAGTCCCGGAGATGGGTGGCACCAATTCTGGGACCCTTCCCCAAGGACTCACTTTGTGCCATCTGTAGAATGAGGGGCTTGGTCCACTAATTGTCAGTACCCAGAAGTAGTGGAGAGCACTCTCTTGCCACTCTCCCACCAGACAGCTTCGAATCTCTGAGACCTTCCCACTAACAAGAGATTCAGTTTCTTCATCTGTACAATGGGGCAATGGGAGTTCCCCACCCCGGATTGTTCAGTAAATGGTTGCTTGTACCAGTGCGCTTTTAAAAGATAGGGTCTTTGTTTCCGCTGTATTTAAGAGAGAATAATAAGTCGTCTCTGTCAGCGACTGTGAGGTGTTTAAATGAGCCAACATGGGCCAGCCGTCCCTCACTGCACTCAACGAAGCTACTTTCTGCCTTCCAACCCACCCCTTTACCATTATGTGCAGTATGTGACCCTCACCCTGCAGCAACTTTGTGAGGCTGCCCCCACGGCTCCCAGACACTGGAGAGACATTTGCTCCCATCCTGGCCCTTTTTCTCCGCAGAACATGGGTGACCTCCAGCTCATGAAGACAGGTTTCCCCATACCCGCCTCTCCCTCACCCAGAGACAGGGAAAAGAACGGCTCTCTCTGTCAAAGAACGACCCGCAGCTTTTCATTTCAGGAAGATTCAGTTAGAGGTTGGGTCTTGGGAACTTGGCAGTTACTGGCAGGACTAAGTGAGGCCAAGAGGTTGGATTGCCACATAGGATGTTAAGCAAGGAATTTCCAGGAAAGCTGGGAAGTCCAAGGTCATCTGGGGGCCTGCCGTGGGCTGCTGACCTCCGGAAGGCGTCAGAGCATCCTGGGAAGGCCAGGAGCCAGGCTCTCCAGACTGCCTCCACAGCTGAAGTGGACAGGAGGGCCAGTTAAGCCAAATGTGTGCAATGGCAGGACTCAGTCAGAGGCCCCACCCGCATTCCATAACTGTGGGAGTGACCTGCACCCAAATATCCATAAACACCAGCACCGAGGGAGGCACACATGGAGAAGGCAGGTGCCCAGGGCCTGAGCCTCACTGAACAGACATTTCCCAGATGCCTATGCCGTAATCATAAGGGTGGTAGTCTTATTGTCTTATTTTTCTTTTTCTAATTGTAGTGAAAAATGCATGTCAAAACATATGCCATCTCATGGGGATAAGATCATAAGATTCAATAGTGAATAATTGTTATCATGACTAATCGCGGCTGTCACAATTGTAAAGGTAGACGTTTTGTAACAAAAAAAAAAGGGGGGAGTGGTTAATCTTACATTCCAGAAACAGAGGACCCTAGGACCATTAAGAGAGGAGCACATTAAGCACCATTAAGCAGAATGCGGAACCTTATCCAGAGAAGCAGCAGTGCCAGAGATGGAGGCAGAGATGGGGGCATGGAGAGGGGGAGCGGCTGAGAACTCTAGATTCATGGACTAAGAAGAGAGGGACTAAACTGGTGGCCAGGAGCTGACTTGCAGAACGTACCCTTTGGAGATGTAAATTATTATATATGCCTGAGTGGTTTTTGTTTGTTTATTTTTTAGAAAGCTAAAATGGATAGAGAGAAATACTGATGGTACATGGAGTGGATTATAATCATTGTAATGAAACAAGGTGTGTGATTTGTTGAATGTTGATGATATGCCCTGTAAACTTTCACTCAATCCATGATAAAAACGTTAAATAAAAATTTTACATAGAAAAACATATGCCATCTCAGCAATTTCTGTATGTATAACTCAGTGACAGTGATGATATCCTTCAAGGTATGCTGCCGTTCTCAATATCCTTTTCCAAATCATTCCACCACCATTAACACAAACTTAACGCTCCTTTCCTCCTTCCTTTCACCCCTGATAACCACTCAATAATCTGTGGTTTCTATATATTTGCTTATTTCATATAAGTGACATCATACAATATTTGTCCTTCTGTGACTGATTAATTTTGCTCAGCATGATGTTTTCAAACTCAACCACATTATGGTTTTCATCAGGACTTCATTTCTCCTAGAGTTACATGGTATTCCTTTGTGTGTATATTGTGTTGTTGTTAAGTGCCGTCGTGTCAGTTCTGAGTCATAACAACCCTGTATAGGGTTTCTGAGGAGCAGTTGGTGGGCTTGAACCACCATCCTGTGGTTAGTAGTCCAGTGCTTATCCTATAGCACCACACCAGGACTCATTCATCTGCTGATGAGACATTTCAGTTGTTTCTACTTCAGGGATGTTGTGAAAAGTGTCTTTGGTTTTCTTGAGGGCATTTTATAGAATATCCCAAATCAAGTCAACTGAAATGAGCTTATTACGGAAATGCATGTATCCATTTAGGTGACCCAACAGAATGTGGACATCAATGGACAATATTACTGATATCCTATGGGAAGAAAGTTTTACTAAAGGTAATACAAAAACGACCACTATGATACATTGACAGAGAACTTCCAGAGGTTCAAGCCAGATTCAGAACAGGACATGGAATGAGAGATATCATTACTAACATCAGATGGATCTTGGCTGAAAGCAGAGAATATCAGAAAGATGTTTACCTGTGCTTTATTGACTACACAAAGGCTTTCAATAGTGTGGATTATAACAAGCTATGGACAGCATTGCAGAGAATGAGTATTCCGGAACACTTAATTGTTCATGAAGAACCTGTACATAGACCAAGCGGTAGTTGTTCGAACAGAACATGGAAACACTGAATGGTTTAAGATTAGGAAAGGTTTGAGCCAGGGTTGTATTCTTTCCCCATAGTTATTCAGTCTGTATGCTGAGCACAGAATCCGAGAAGCTGGGTTACATGAAGAAACACTTGGCATCAGGATTGGAGGAAGACTCATTAACAACCTGTGATATGCAGATGATACAACCTTGCTTGCTGAAAGCGAAAAGGATTTAAAATAGTTACTGATGAAGATCAAAGACCACAGCCTTCGGTATGGGTTGCACCTTAATGTAAAGAAAACAAAAATCCTCACCACTGGACCAATAAACAACAAACATATAAATGGAGAAAAGATTGAAGTTGTCAAAGACTTAATTTTGCTCAGATCAACCATCAACACTCATGGAAGGAGCAGTCAAGAAATCAAACAACGTATTCCAATTGGCATTTCTGCTGCACAAGACCTTTTTAAAGAGTCAAAGAACAAAGATGTCAGTTTGAAACTAAGGTATGCCTGCCCCAATCCATGGTATTTTCAATAACCTCATTATGCATGCAAAAGTTATATAGTGAATAAGGAAGACTGTGGAAGAATTGATGCATTTGAGCTATGGGGTTGGAAAAGAATGTCGAAAATATCATGGACTGCCAAAAGAACAAATAGATCTGTGTTGGAAGAAGTACAGTCAGCGTACTCGTTGGAAGCCAGGATGGCCACACTTTGTCTCTCATACTTCGGACATATTGTCAAGAGGGACCAATTACTGGAGAGGATGAAATAGAAAAATCCTATCAACTTCTTCAATCTGAAATCGATCAAACTTGCAATCAAGATGTATTGCTCATTAATGGTTATTGGAATGCAAAGGTTGGGAACAAAGAGGAAGGACCAGTAGTTGGAAAATTTGGACTTGGTGATAGAAATGATGCTGGAGAACTAATGATAGATTTCTGCAAAATAAATGATTTGTTTATTTCAAATACCTTCTTTTGACAGCATAAGAGACGACTATACACATGGAC
>NW_006408741.1:1133653-1135018 GCF_000296735.1 Chrysochloris asiatica
AGACATTGTTTCGTTCTGCTGTGCATGGGGTCGCTATGAGTCGGTTCCGACTCGATGGCACCTGACAACAACAACAACAACAGCTACAGCAACAACAACAATCTCTAGAACCATAAGATAATACATTTCTGTTGTTTTAAGGTCCATAGTCGGCAGCCACAGAAAACTAATCTCACTACCATTGAGTCCATTCTGATTCATAGCAACTCCATGTGTTAGAGAACAGAACTGCTCTATGGGATTCTCTTAGCAATAATTTTTACAGCAGCAGATCACCGGCCTTTCCTCTGTGGTGCCAGTGAGTAGCTTTGAACCTCTCACCTTTTGATTAGTAGACTAATGCTCAGCATTTTGCACCATCCAAGAATTCCTAAGAAACTAAACCTCCCCCAACCCCCCAAAATTTCTAAAACTTTGTGGATTTGGGCATGTGATTGGCTTCAGCACATTTATTCTTTCTTTGCTTAACAGCAGTTATGAGACATTCCAGACCTGTCACAAGGGAATAAGTGTGCCCAAACCCCATGAAGGAGTCAGAGAAAGGACAAATGCTGGTGGAGATCTTGCGGCCTTACTATGTCTTTGGTTTATTCCTGGTCAGATGAGGAGCACCCTGGGGCTGTTTGTGAAGTAGATTTTCTCATCATCCTTGATAAGGGAAAGGGAGACCCAGAAAATAAATGACTCACAAGGGATGTCTGTGGAGTTAGAAATAAAGCCCTGTCACAGTTTTTATTTTCAGACACCATTCACTAACTCACCTCTTCTTTTTCATGTTACTCTTCTCCTGGGGGAAAACTAAGAAACCTGTTTGTTTTAGATTGACTTGGTAAAACCTGTATTTACATACTCGTTTTCCGTTGCTCCCGTTAAGAAAGTACCATCGATTTAGAGGCTTTAATACAAAAGTATCATCTTACAGTTCTGAAGGTCAGAGATCCAACAGGGGTTAGTTACATGGGGCTAAAGTCAAGATGTAGGCAGGACCCTTTTCCTGGGGAGCCAATTTTCTTGCTGATTTGGGTTTGGGCAGAATTCAATTCTTTGAGATTATAGGATTTAGAGGTCAGTCAGATTCCTTGCTGGCTGTAAACTGAGGGCTGTTCCCTGCCTCAAGAGACTACCTTGATTCTTGACTTGCGACCCTTTTCCTCACCTTTCAAAGTCTTCAAAGTCAGCCACTGTGATTCAAGGGCTGTGAATCTCTCCTCCTTCTGGTTCATCTCTCTGACCTAGCAGTAAGAGGTTCTCTGTGTTCAAAGACTCATATGATTAGATTGGACCTACCTACCCATCATCTCAAAAGTCCTGGTGTGGTGCTGGGGGTTAATGCGCTAGACTGCAAAGCCATTTGAACTGCAAGGT
>NW_006408741.1:1136068-1138933 GCF_000296735.1 Chrysochloris asiatica
ATATCGCAGGTTGTTAATGAGTCTTCCTCCAATCCTGATGCCACGTTTTTCTTCATAGAACCCAGCTTCTCGGATTATTTGCTCAGTTTACAGGTTGAATATGTATGGTGTAAGAATACAACCTTGTCGCACACCTTTCTTAATTTTTAAAACATTCAGTGTTCCCATGTTCTATTTGAACAACTGCCTCTTGGTCCAGGTACAGATTCCTCATGAGTACAATTAAGTGTTCCGGAATACTCGTAATTCGCAATGTTGTCCATAGTTTGTCATGATCCACACAATCGAAAGTCTTTATGTAGTCAATAAAGCACAGGTAAACATCTTTCTGATATTCTCTGCTTTCAGCCGAGATCCATCGGACATCAGCAATGATATCTTTCATTCCATGGCCTCTTCTGAATCTGGCTTGAATCTCTGGAAGTTCTCTGTCAATGTATGAATGTAGCCGTTTCTGTATTACCTTTAGTAAAACTTTACTCACATGGGATATCAAAGAGGTTGTCTGATGATTTGCGCATTCTGTTGGCTCACCTCTCTTTGGAATGGGCACACATATGGATCTCTTCCAATCAGTTGGCCAGATGGTTGTCTTCCAAATTTCTTGGCAGAGATGAGTGAGTGCCTCCTGTGCTGCCTCACTTTCTTGAAAGACTTCCATTTTTATTCCATCAATTCCTGGTGCCTTGTTATTTTGCCAATTCCTTCAATGTACCTTGGACTTCCTCCTTCAGTAGCATTGACTCTTGATCATGTGGTACCTCTTGAAATGGTTGAACATTAACCATGAGGAGCCATCAAGTTGGTTCCAACTGATAACGACGCTATGCACAATAGAAAAGAACACTGCCATTCTTGTTATGCTTGAACCAATTGTTGTGTCATTGTGTCCATCCATCTTGTTGGGGGTTTTCCTTCTTTTTATTGACCTTCCACTTCCCCAAGCATGATGTCCTTCTTTAAGAAATGGTCCCTCCTAACAATATGTTCAAAATACAAGAGACAAAGCATTGCCATCCTCGAATCTAAGGAGCTTTCTGGTTGTACTTCTTTCCAAGACAGATTTGTTTATTCTAGCAGTCCATGGTGGTGGTGGTTATGTGCTGTGGAGTCGGTTCTGACTCATAGCGACCCTGTACAGGGTTTCTGAGGTTGTAAATCTTTACAGGAGCAGAAAGCCTCATCTTTCTCCCGCGGAACGGCTGGTAGTTTCAAACTGCTGACCTTGTGGTTCGCAACCCGATTCATAACCACTACGCTACCAGAGCGCCTTAGTACTTTCGGTGTTCTTCACTAACACCATAACTCAAATGCATCAATTCTTCTACAGTCTTCTTTAAAAGTTGTCCAACTTTCAGATGCATATCAGGCTATTGAAAAATACCATGGCTTCGGTCAGGTACACCTTAGAACTCAAATTGGAATCTTTGCTCTTGAACACTTTAAAGAGGTCGTGTGCATAATGCAGTGTGTCATTTGATTTCTTAACTGCTTCTTTCATGAGTATTGATTGTGGATCCACACAAATAGAAGAAGTCTTTGACAACTTCAAACTTTTCTCCATTTATCATTATATTATTTATTTGTCCAGTTGTGAGAATTTTTGTTTTCTTTACATTCAGGTACAACCCATACCGAAGGCTGTGGTCTTGGACCTTCATCAGTAAATATTTCAATCCCTTTTCACTTTCAGCAAGCAAAGTTGTATCATCTGCATACGGCAAGTTGTTAATGAGTCTTCCTTCAATCCTGATGCGATGTTCTTCTTCATATAGTTACTCTTCTTCTCAGATCAGTTACTCAATGTACAGATTGAATAGCTATGGTGAAATGACATACCCCTGGCACACACCTTTCCTGACTTAAAATCATTCAGTATTCCCTTGTTCTGTTCTAGCAACTGCTTCTTGGTCTGTGTACAGATGCCTCATGAGCACAATTAAGTGCTCTGGAATACCCATTCTTCAAAATGTTATTCATAGTTTGCTATGATCTACACAATCAAATGCCTTGCATAGTCAATAAAGCCAAGATTCATCTGATATTAGCAATAATATCCCTCATTACAAGTCCTCTTCTAAATCCAGCTTGAATTTCTGGCAGCTCCCTGTCAGCGTACTATTTCAATCATTCATGCTAGAGCATGCATCAGTACTTAATTCCTTTGTATTGTTGTTGTTAAGTGCTGTTGATTTGGTTCCAACTTATAGCGACCCTGTACAGGGTTTCTGAGGAGCTTGAACCACAGGCCTTGCCATTCAAACCAAACTTGCAGTCTCATATTAACCCACAGTGCCACACCAAGACTCCTTAACAACACATGCTACAGCATGAATGAGCCTTGAAATGTTATGCTGAGTGAAAAAAGGAAGTTACCAAAAGCCACATATTGTATGATTCTATTTATATGACACATCCAGATTAGGCAAATCCATTATATGTCTTTTGTTTATCCATGTATCACTTGATGGACATTTAAATTGTTTTTCCTTGTTGGGGTCTGATGAGTGCTAAATAACTAATGCTGCTGTAAGCATTTGTGTGTACGTTTTCATGTGGATTTTTTCATTTATCATATTCCACCTAGGAGTGGAATTTCTGGGTCAGAGAGTAACTCTATGTTTAACACTTTGAGGAACTACCAAACTATTTACATTATCACCATCAGGATAGGATGATTCCATTTTCTCCACATCTTTGCCTACACATCTGCATTTTGGCCATTCTTTTAATATCTTGTTGAGGTTTTTGTTTGCATTCCTCTAATGGCTAAGGAGCTCTGGTAGCGTAGTGGTTACGAATCGGGCTGCGAACCTTAAGGTCAGCGGTTCGAAACTACCAGCCGCTCCGCGGGAGAAAGATGAG
>NW_006408741.1:1139033-1144874 GCF_000296735.1 Chrysochloris asiatica
AACAACAACAATGGCTAATGATAAGGAGCTCTGGTAGCATAGTGATTACGAGTTGGGCTGCCAACCTCAAGGTCAGCAGTTGGAAACTACCAGCTGTTCCGCGGGAGAAAGATGAGGCTTTCTGCTCCAGTAAAGATTTACAACCTCAGAAACCCTGTACAGAGTCACTATGAGTCAGAACTGACTCCATGACACATACCGACAATGATATGTGCTAATGATACAGGGTATTGTTTAATGGGCTTGTTGGCCATTTGTATATCTTCTTTGGAGAAATGATCATTCATATCCTTTGCCCATTTAAAAATTGTATTATTTATCTTCTTTCCATTGAAGGAGTTCTATGTGTATTTCAGATACCAGACCCCGGTCAGATATAAGACTTGTCTCCCATTCTATGGGCTGTCTTTCCATTCTCTTGATAGTGCCCTTTAAGCATTGACATTTTTACTTTTGATGATGTCCAATTTAGCTATTTTTCCTTTTGTTGCTTGTGTACTTGTTGTCAGACTTCATTTTGCTTGGAGCCACTATCAACACTCATGAAAGCAGCAGTCAAGAAATCAAACAATATATTACATTAAGCAAATCTGTTATATAGACCTCGTTAAAGTGTTCAAAAGCAAAGGTGTCAGTTTGGAGATTAAAGTATATCTGGCCCACACCATGGTATTTTCAACAGCCTTATGTATATGTGACTGTTGGACAGTGAATAAGGAAGATCATAAAATAATTGATGCATTTGAGTTATGGTGCTGGAGGAGAATATTGAAAGTACCATGGACTACTAGAAGAACAAACAGATCTGTGTTGGAAGAAGCACAGCCAGAATGCTCCTTAGAAGCCAGCATGGTGAGACTTCATCTCTTATACTTTGGGCATATTATCAGGAGGGACCATTCCTTGGAGAAGGGCATCCTGCTAGGTAAAGTAGAGGGTCAGTGAGGAAGTAGGAAGAGTGCTGTTACAGTGAGGGACTTGCAACCAATGTTACAAAACAAAATGTATAAATTGCTGAGTATAAAACCAGTTCTCTCAGTGAACTTATACCCAAACTACACGAAAAAGAAAAGAATGCACATTAAATAAGCATGCTTCAAGCTAGGAGAGTCAGAACCCCAAGTTCAAGGGCTGGAGCCTCCTTGCTCTTCCCATGGTTATGGGTAATTCTGAGGATTTTCTTCAAAGAACCACTTGGCCACAGTCTGAAAAGGTACGTTGTTATCCTCTGTTAAAAGAGGCAAACTACCAGAGCTATTACTGCCTGAGCTAGATCTCAATTAAAGAAAGAAAGAAATTCCAATTTTGTTTGGGGGCTGCCTGGAGGGAAGGGCCAAAGGAAAAGAAGACGAAATGAAACTGGGAAGCAATTAGTCAATGCATTAACGAGGACTGGCACCGGAGTAAAGAAGTGTGAGACACCTGAACTCAAGGTCACCATTTCTTGCCTAAGCTTCAAGACACAAAAGCAGGGAAAAGCTCTTGCTGGCGGATAAAAATGAGAAGATAAAACGCTGGCAGCCGCCCCAGACATCTCTGCACCAGCACAGGCTGCATTGTGTCCTTCAGGCCAAGTGGAGAAGCAGTCTATACACAGCCCAGTTTCCTGAGCTGAGATGGGGAGGCCTGTGGCTGGGGAAGGACAGGGCACCCTTGGAGGGAAATAGGGTGGTCAGCAGTAGTTCACTACTCACCAGACAGGGCCTCTTTGGTGTACTTCTCCAGGAAGTCAGCACTGGCTGCTGTTCCATCCCTCACCTGCAGTGCCCTGGGCTGGAGCCAAGAGAGTAGGAGCCTCCAGAGAACCAGCAGCTCCCAAGCAGCTTCAGGGTCATGGCAGGGGATTCCTCTTCACTCATCAGTCCCTCTTGCACCTCCTCTCAAGCTTTCCAGTCTTGGAATCACAGGTAAGTTACCCTTATTCATTCAGCCAATATGATGTATCTGTCTTGGGGCCACAACTGGGAACATAGCCCCTGTTCTCAAAAAACAGTTGCCATTGAGTTGACTCTGACTCTTGGCAACCCCTTGTGTGTGTCAAAATAGAACTGTGATCTACCTGTCAGAACTAGACCGCCAGACCTTTCTTCCAAGGTGCCTCTGGGTAAACTCGAACCTCCAACCTTGCAGTTAGTAGCAGAGTACATTCACCCTTTGTACCACCCAGGGACTTTCTCTGTTCTCCAGGTGTTTTTTCCAATGCAAGTGGTGTGTGTGGCAGGGAGACAAACAATAGCCCAGTCATCATTTAAGTGCATAAATAACAAGTGCCACAAGATAACAAAGCAGATGATAGCTGGTGGGGAGTTAAGGAAGAGTTAAGGGATGGCATTTGATTGAGAACAAAAGAAAAGATGCCGGCTGTGCAAAAGCTGGAGGGAGTGTTCCGGGCAGAGAGAAGAGCAAGTACAAAGACCTCGAGGCGGGAGATGGCTTGACCTCTTTGAAGAACTAAAAGGAGGTCAGCATGGCTGAACACTGAGCAAGAGGTGTCCCAAGAGTGTTACAGGCAGAGACATAGACCAGGGCACTCAGGGACTTATGGGCCACGGGGAGAATGTGGATCTCATTCTAACTGGTACAGAAGTCTCTGGGAAATTTTAAATTACAGGGTGACTTGATCAGCTTTCATGTCATCCTCTGGCATCAAGGTCACAGGCCTTGAGGGGTAGCTTGCTGAGTGGGTAGCAGAGTACTGTAGGGACCAATCTGGCTGGGCTGCACAGCTCCTGGGAACCAGTATTCTGCACAGAGATTCAGGAGAGAAAATTGACAGTATTTCATGATGGATTGAAGGTAGGTGATGATGGAAAAGGAAGAATGAAAAGATGCTTCTAAGACCTCTGGCTTAAGCAATTGAGTCTTTTCACTCTTGAAGCAAGGCTTGGGGTTGGGAAGTAGGGCACTTCCTGAGTACCAGGACAGAACACATAGCCACCTTCAGGGATCTTTAGCTTTTACAAAGGAACAAGGCTTTCAGGAGGAAAAATCAACAAATCAAATTGGCATTAGGCTCCCTGAAGGATAAGTGTATCTTGTGTGAAAAACAGATATGTGGTTAAAAATTAATGCATAATGCAAACATTCATATTGACTATTTAGAAATCATAGATCCTTTGTTTACATATATCAACATTTCAGCAAATATGATTTCTTGTTCACTTTGACTTGTCTGAGGCCCAGGAATTTACTGTGATGCGGATCTCTGCTATTTACTTTGCTCTGTTTAATGCTTCTATGTTTTTGTTGTTGGGGTCCTGATGTGGTGTTATAGGATCAGCACTAGGCTAGTAACGGCAAGGTCGGCAGTTCAAACCCACCAGAACTGACTTAATGGCACTTAACAACATCCACAACAATCAAGTTGGCTCCACCTCGTGGTGACCCAATGCACAACAGAATGAAACATTGCTCAGTCTTGTGACATCTTCACGATCTTTGGTATGCCCGAGTCCATTATTGCACCGTACTCTGTTGTGACCTATAGGGTTTTCGTTGGCTAACTTTTGGAAGTAGACAGCCAGCCCTTTCTTTCTGGTCTGTCTTACTCTGAAATGTCTGCTGAAATCTGTCCACCATGGGTGACCCTGCTGGTATTTGAAATGTTAGTGGGGTAGCTTCCAACATCACAGCAACATTGCAAGCCACCTCAGTATTGTTATGCCCAGAATTTGGGGTCCCCAAAGACCACCAAGGAGCCGTCACCGATGCAAGTGCACAAGGGTTGTTTATTCAAGCTCGAGCCTGGACTCCACCTCATCCGACACAGTGGATTAGGGATAGAGCCCCGAACCCTTTGTCTGCGCGGGTTTTTATAGAGTTTTCAAACAAGCTCGGGTTTCTCAGCTTTACAATCTTTGGATTGGTTAACAATTGGCAAACTATGAGATGTTACAGTTTAATTGGTCAGGACTGGTGGTCTTTGTTCTTAGGCTAGGGCAAAGGAAAACATCTGGCCTCCGGCCTTGAGCTACCTGGCTATTTATACATATATCATTTTCTTAGAGCTAGAGGATGTGCTAAAGCTTATATACGAAATGGATTCTTCTCTTTGGGCCTACAGTATGACAAACTGACAGACATGGGGTGGAATGTTTCCATAAACTCACTTTATTTGTGCTGTTGTTAAGTGCTGTCGTGTCAGTTCCAACTCACAGCAACACTGTACAAGGTTTCCGAGGAGCAGCTGGTGGCAGGTCAATGCTTATCTGTGCTAGAGGGTCTCTTTAAGATAATTTAAGGTGAACTCTTTCCAAATGCAGACTCTTTTGGCCATGAAAAAACTGTTTTCTTACTTTTCACCATGTTTCATAAAGTAGAGGATCTGCAAAAAAAAAAAAAAAAGGGAAGAGCTTCACGAAATGGCAGTGGTTGCATTACTGGGCTCAAACACAGGGACTAAGCAGTGTTTCATTCTGTTGCACGTGGGATTGCTATGAGTTGGAAATTACTCAACAGCACCTAACAACAACAACATTTTTGCTTCTTTGTAAGATCTCATAATCTTAAATTTAATGATGTTATCAGTAAATGGTTAAATGCCGTCAAGTCTGTTCTGACTCATGGAGACTCTATAAAGGGCTTCCAAGGAGTGGCTGGTGGGTTTGAACCACCAGCCTTTTGGTAAGCAGTCCAGTGTTTATCCTATAATGCCACACCACAACTCCATAGCCATAAATAGCTGTTATTATTGTTTTAAAAGTAGGATTAAGAAAAACAAGGGGTCCTTATTCCACAAAATAGGTGTTCGGTAAGAGTTACATGCAATTTATTTTGGCAGAGTTATTATCAGCTGGCGTCAAGTCATTCAATATGGTGTGCCAGGCTGATTTTTAATGTGTGACAGAATAGACATGTCCCATAGCATTTTCTTGACCCTAATCTTTATGGAAGCGGATTGCCAGATCTTTCTCTAGCTGAGTCACTGTGTGGGCTCGAACCATTAACCTTTCAGTTAGTAGCTGAGTGTTTAACCATGTGCCACCAGGGCTCTGGAAGGCAGGACCAGTGATGTTTTTAAAATCTATCTCAAAGGTAAAAAGGACTCCTTCCCTAGAACATAACCTTGACCTGGTAATGGATTTAAGAAACCAGGGATGCATTAACACCTGAAGTTAGAGTTCTCGAGTTCTCACTAATTCAAATGTAATACAGTGTCCACTGCACAGAGGGAAGTATTACTTGCTGGTCAGAAACCTACTTGTGTGGTCTGGGGCAGGTGACAAGGCCGCTACATGGCTTTCCCTCAAGAACCTCCCATGATGCGCCTCAATGTTAGCCTAAAGTCACACATTTGCAATGATCATAGGACACCCGCAAACAGATGTTTGTCAGCCTTTCTCTTCTGTGCGGTACATCTTTTCAACCACACTTTGCTGGCAAGAATGTCTGCTGACAATTGTTGGAAACATACACCCCACCCAGCCCTTGCGACTATAATTCCTTACTGTTGTTTAGTGCTAGCAAGTTGGTTCTGACTCATAGCGACTCTGTGTAGGGTTTCCAAAGAGCTGCTGGTGGATTTGGACGTCCAACCTTGCAGTTCAAACTGATCTTGCTATCCAGTGCTTATCCAAAATGCCACAAGTACATGCTTATTGGTTAAATGGGTGAATTAGTTAATGGAACGTATCTGTGAAGGAGCCCTATTACCTTAGTGGGCTACATGTTGTACTGCTAACCACAAGGTCAGCAGTTTGAATCCACCAGCTGCTCCATGGGAAAAGATGAGGCTTTTTACTCCTGTAAAGATTTATTGTCTCGGAAACCCTATATAGCAGACCACCACCTCTGGTAGCATTGTGGTTACAAATCAGGCTGCTAATCTCATGGTCAGCAGTT
>NW_006408741.1:1150199-1157785 GCF_000296735.1 Chrysochloris asiatica
CAATTTGCCATTAACTGCCAGTGGCCTCATTTGTTACACTCGGCCCTAGCGGGCCTCGAACCTCTGATTAGTCTTACACGGTCTGCAACAAATGGCCTCAAGCGTGGCAACAATTGTGAGGTTGGCCTGGGATCGGGCAGTGTTTCGTTCTGCTGTGCATAAGGTCACTATGAGTTGGTACCAACAAGCCTATAAAGATTACACCCAACAATATCCTATGGGGCAATTCTACTCTGCCATATGGGCTGCTGCCGTTGTTGTCTAGTGCCATCCAATTGGTTCTGACTTATAGTCACTCTGTAGAGGGTTTCTGAGGAGCAACTGATAGGTTTGGACTGTCGACCTTTTGGTTAGTGGTCTAGTGCTTGTCATAGAAGTCATAAACCATCTCTATGGAAGATTTTTGTCAGATTGACTTTCTTTTTTGCTCACGTGTAAAAAGTCTCTGTTGGAGGCAGCATCAGAAACCGAGAAGCCCAGCGAGACAGAGCTGGTGTGGTATAATGGAGGATACCTGCCTGGTTCTGCTACCCACTCAGTTTAGGATGAGCCCAACTGCAAGCAGAACATCCATTTACATTTTGCATCTGTTTCTGGAGGCGGTGACAAATTACCACAAACTAGGTGTCATTCACAACAGAAATATGTCATCCTACAGTGGCACCACAGGTTAATACACTGGACCACAAGGTCAGTTTGAACCGACTAGACAGCACTTAACAACAACAAACAGTTCTGGAAGCTAGCAATTTGAATTCCAAATGTCTGAATTCACACTGTTGGCAGGGCTGTCTTCTCTCTTGGAAAGCTCTAGATCCTTTCTTGCCTCTCCTGGATTCTGGTGGACCAGGGGTTCTTTGATGAGCAGCTGTATCTTCAATTGTCATCTTCTTCTGTCTACATCTGCCTCTGAATCTCTTCTCTTTTAAAAGACTGGATTAGGACCCATCCTACTCAGTGTTGCTGATAACATCTTCAATGACCCTATTTCTAAACAAAGTCACATTCAAAGGTTCAGATTAGGACTTCAACTATCTTTTTGTGGGGAACATCATTCAAGCACAGGTGTGTGGGGAGGGTTAGCTGTATGGTTTAACCCCAGGGGCTTATACCTGTAGGAGCTGGAAAAGCAGTTTTCTTTCACATGTTATCTTGTCTACTATTTCTCCTGTGTGCCTCTCAACATCTCAACTATGACGGTTCCTTTTGCGGTTTTATTGTATAGACTATTTATGTGTTAGCTTAAGCCAGACATTTTGCCTCAATTGCAATTATAGGAGACTGCTGAGTACGCATGAGTCCCCGGTTGCAAAATAAAAGGCTTACGAAATTTAAGCACATAAAGAACTTTATTCCTAAAACTCAAGCAATTGAGTAACACAATAATGATGCTTTCCTCACTCTTGTAGAATTAAACACCCCATGGATGAAGCCCAAAATAAACTTACATGTACTAAGTTCCACTGTGTTAGGTAAAGTTAGCAGGAGGCTCCCAGGTACTTGAAGGAATCGGAATTACAAATAGGACACAAATGAGAGCTGCCTTTAGTAGAACCGGCTCCAAAGAAACAGGTATTTAGAGGTGAGGATGGAAGTGTAAATGGAGCCCTCATTAATGTGCTTGCTAATTGTGCTTCTTAGCAATTGGGAGATTACCCTGGCATTTATTTTTAAAGTGTGTGTAACTGGTGCGTTGAACGAGTGGGACTCATTGGATTCAGTAGAAAACAATTTCATTCCCCCCCACCCCCCTTGCTGGTCCAAACCTTCCAGAACTTGTTCTTCCGTGCCCCCTGGATGAAATCTGGGGCAAGCTCTTGTCTTTTTTGGCCTCTCTCCAGCCACTTCAAGACAGAATCTTAAATGTGTAATAGTCAAAACTCCCATTTACAACTTCTTCCTGCCTGCAGGTCCTGCTGGGGACCCGGAGGGGAACTGGGCGTGGCTGCAGGCTTCCCTGCTGTTTATCCACCAATGAGATGCTTTCTCCACCAGCTGCCTGCAGTTTCTGCCTCCGCCAGAGAGGAAACAAGTGAGGGACTCAGCCAGAAACTGAGAAGTCTTGAGCTGGCATCGCAGCTCCCTGGGTTTGTACGTCCCAGAGTTCCTGGGTGGTGCAAGTGGTTTCATTGTTAGCAGAAAGATTGGAGGTTCAAGTCCACCCAGAGGCACCTCAGAAGAAAAGCCTAAAGATCAGCCACAGAAAACGCCATAGAGCCCAGCTCAAGCACACATTGCTATTGTTGTTAAGTGCCTTAGAGTCGGTTCCGACTCATAGTGACCCTGCATAGGGTTTCCGAGGAGCGGATGGTGAGCCTTGAACTATCGACCTTGTGGTTCAAACCGACCTTGCAGTCCAGCGCATTAACCACAGTACCACACCAGGACTCCCAGGCACACATTGTTGTTGTTGTTAAGTGCAGTTGAGACGGTTCCGACCCATAACGGCCCTGTATAGGGTTTCCGAGGAGCAGCTGGTGAGCTTGAACCGCCAACCTTGCTGTTCAAACGACTTTGAAGTCTGGCGCATTAACCGCAGTGCCACACCAGGCACACATGTTGTTGTTGTTGTTAAGTACCCTGGAGTTGATTCTGACTCATAGTGACCCTGCACAGGCTTTCCGAGGCTGTAAATCTTTACGGGAGCAGAACGCCTCATCTTTCTCCCGCGGAACAGCTGACCTTGCAGGTGGCAGCCCAATTCGTAACCACTACGCGACCAGAGCTCCTTTAGGGCACCATAAATCAGAGTTGACGATAACTGTTTCTCTCCCACTTCCACCTTCACCACCGAGGACGTCATACTTGGATTCCAGGCTGATCTTTGGTTTTTCCACCCACAACCCTTGGAGATCAGATGGAAAACCCCAGAACTCTTCCTCTAAGGTCTCCTTCGTCCTCTAGGTGGAAACTAAGCCTCCCCCAGACCCACTTCTGATCTGTGGGAAATATCGGCCTTGAAGAGGCTGTTGGTGAGAGAGAATTACCGCCAGCGGCTGCTCTAGCCAACCCCGCCCTTTTAGATTTCTCCGGGGGTTGGGGAGAGGGGGCGGGGTGACGTCCCAGGGATAGGTGCTGCTATCTGCAGCGTCGCCGTGAAAGGAAGGGTGAAGCATCCTAATTTTACCACGAGGGGGCGATACTCACAAACAAGACTCTCTAAAAGCATTCTTCCCTAATCTCAAACTGGCTTGATCTTTTTTCTTCCTCAAAGTAAATGCTGAGTTAACGGATGCAAAACTGTTGTTGGTCTGTTTGCATATTTGACAGGCTCATCCACACCTCATTCTAAAAAAAAATTGCCTTCAAGCTGACTCTGACTCATGGTTACCTCACATGCATTAGAAGAGAACTGTGCTCCATAGAGTTTTCAATGGCTGATTTTTCTTTCAAGGCCTTTCTTTCAAGGTGCTTCTGGATGGATTTGAACCACCAACCTTTCAGCTAGCAGCTGAATGTGTGCTGTTTGCATCACCTAGAGATTCCAAAATTAGAGATGGTGACAGATAAAGACTCAGGCTCTCAAGTGAATATAAACTGACCCCGTTTGACATGCCAGTCCACCCCTTTTTAATGACCAAAGTACTGAGTGCCAAGCATTCTATTCTTTTTTAAGAATTGTAGAGTTTTGCTTCCTGGTACCTAACAGGTAAGAGATTTTCAACAGAACTGAATCTATTGAATGCCTTCAGGAAGCCCAGAAAATTGTTCAAAAATCCATGTCACTACTAAGACTTCCAACAACGAATAAAGGTCTTTATGACACATATGTGCTTCCACACACTGGAGATCTCCTCCTTGGATGAACTTGGTCTGGGGTATTAATGGCCGCATACCTGCCCTTTCCTCTTCCTAGGTACTGCGCCTACCACCCAGTCTGTGCCCTCACCTAATCTCTCTGTGAAGGAGCCAGACCTCTACTCACATCAGCATCCAACTATTGCTTGGGCTGGTAAATCTTGCACTGGTGGTCATGCTTCAGCCATTGTTTCTGCCACTAATCCTAGTGCCATGTCTAGCACATGGTAGTAACTAGGCAAAGTCAAATGGAATCATGGTCTAAGGATGAGGTGGGAGAACCTCGGCGATCACAAGTTTATTCTTCAAGAAGTTTATTCTTCTTAAAAATAGTCTTTCTAATTAGATTTTAGATATATGAAAAAAATCAATGTGGTATTTTATTACTCTATGGTTATATTAAATTGTGCCCTTGGTGACTTAGCACAGTAATGAATGAAGCCAAATAGCAGGCACATTAAAAATGCCTACATTTCAACATCGGAGCCCTGGCATAGCACTGTAGGATAAGCACTGGACTGTCCTTGGCAATGATCATAGGATACAACAACAATATATTTAAATAAATGAGGTGGTGGAGATTCCATGGTAAGAATTCTCACCTTCCAATATGAGAGACGAGTTCAATTCCTACTCAACGCACCTCAAGAACTGTCAGTGGAGGCTCATGTGTTTCTATAGTGCTGAAGAGGTTTCAATGAAGCTTCCAGACTAAGGCAGACTAGGAAGAAAGGCCTGGCAATCTACTTTTGAAAATCAGCCAATGAAAACCCTATGTGGTACAACTGTTCTGAACGGTAACCAATCATAGATTGTGTTTCATACCATTGTGCATGGGATCACCATGAATCAGAACCAACTTCACAGCAGCTAACAACAACATATTTGAATGAACTGGGCACCTAACATTCTCCGGTAGAAAAGGCCAGGTTTCCTAATCTGTGAGGCTGGAGGACTTAAGGTTCTGTCAAGGTGTTTTTTTTGCTGGCTATCCATTTTTCTTTGTTTTGTTAATTTGTTGTTGTTGTTGTTGTTAAGTGCCCTTGAGTCATTTCCGACTCACAACAACCCTGTGTAGGGTTTACCAGGAGCAGCTGGTGGGTTTGAGCTGCCAACCTTGCAGTTAGCAATGCAGTGCTTATCCTGCAGTGCCATACCAGGATTCCTTTTTCATTACTTGTTGCTAAGTGCCATGGAGTTGGTTCCGACTCACAGTGACCCTGTATAGGGTTTCCTCTGACCCTGCGGTTCAAATTTGGGGTTCAGTGCTTATCCTACAATGCCACACCAGGACTCCATTAATTTCATTCAATGTGGCAAGGCACATGCTACAACACTACATCCCCACGAGTCTCTTATAGCTAAATATAACCATGTGACTAAGTTCTGGCAAATAAGAACTAAGTAAAAGTTGCAGGGTAGAAATTATACAAAGGGAGATCAATAACTGCCGAGTGATGTTTTTCATATTCTTCCTCCCCAACTCACCTTCTTCTTTTCTTGCCTGGAATGTCGATGTGGCAGCCAGCGCTCTGGCAGCTGTCTTGACTCATATGATTATTGAGAATATGGATGCTACAGGTTAAGGAAGGTAGAAGAGAGAGATGGAAGAACTCAGGTCTGATGACTCTGGGGATGATTCTTATGGCCTAGGACTTCTGACCTCTGGAATTGTCTTTATCTGAGGGAGAAATAACCTTATACTTTGTTCGACTCTTTATTTCTGGCTTCTGTCATTAATATAAGGAGTTCTGGTAATGTAATGGTTACAAATCGGGCTGCTAACTTCAAGGTTGGCAGTTCGAAACTACCAGCTGTTCCACAGGATAAAGATGAGGCTTTCTGCTCCCAGAAAGATTTGCAGCCTTGGAAACCCTGTACAGAGAGTCACTATGAGTCAGAACCAACTCCACGGTACTTAACAACAACAACCTATTAATATCTATTAGAGGGATTGGTTACACACTCATCTTTCAATTTTAAACATTTTGAAAAGGTAACAGCTCTAGAACACTCTGTGTAATTTCTTGCCTTCTTAAACCAAGCATATACTGCTAGATAAAATATAAGATACCAGCTAAAGTTGAACTTCACTTAAGCAATGAATTTATCTAACAAAAGCATGCTCCAAATATGGCATGAGACATGTTTACAAGGGTAAATCAGAATGTATTGTCACAAGGGTTCCAGTTCATACATGTGGCGGTTTATTACAAACAAATTATGGTTAGCTGTGTCTCTGTGATCAGTGTATGGCTGCAGACAACTTCTCTAAGTAATACTTTTGTCTTCGTTTCATTGGGGCACCTTCAAAAAAGGTCCAATAAAGCAATAGTTTCCAAGGTAAATTCAAGCAGAGAAAGCTGCCGAGAAGGCTATAGTGATTGCTTCTTGGAATTCTTAAAAGGTAATCTTGATCAATTTTCTCAAAGGACACAGGATAATCATGAAAACTTAATATGAAGAAGTTCTAAGAAAATTGAACACTGCATTGGTGATAATAAGGCCAGGTAATTTTTGCCAAGGAAATTTTTCCCATCACAGTAATGCATCCGCTGATTCTTCAAGGGTAGTGCAAAAAAGTAAAACTAACCAACCATTCCTGTCACTGCACTCTCTACTCAGCTAGGTTTGATCATTCATTGCAGTGGCCACACAGAACTAAAAGATCATAGTTAGAGTTAGTTATGGGGTTTATCAGAGAAGTTAACAGGTTATAAGTCAGGACCAGAAATGCACAGGACCCGGATCTTTCAGTCACCACAGCCTCTCCTCAGCCATGTCCAGAGACAGGCCTCTCTCTGCCTGGCCAATGTTGCAAAACTCTTTTAGGGCTGCTAATAAACACGTCTGTGTTGGAAGAAGTGCAGCCAGAGTGCTCCTTGGAGGCCAGGGTGGCCAAACTTTGTCTCTCATACTTTGGACATATTGTCAGGAAGGACCAGTTCTGGAGAAGGATATCATGTTTGGTAAAGTGGAGAGTCAGAGAAAAAGAGGAAGAGCCCCAACGAGATGGATTGGCCAAGTGGCAGCATCAATGGGCTCAAGTGTGGCAACAATTGTGAGTTTGGCCCAGGACTGGGCAGTGTTTCGTTCTGTTGTATATAGGGTTGCTATGAATCGGTACCAACTCAATGGCACCTAACAACAACAACTACAATAAATGTCCACAGGACACGATACTCCACCATAAGCCTCAACCTGAAAGCACTCAGCTCTAGCTCAGTGGGTCAGCATACCCAGCTCCCCCAATTAAGTGCCTGGAAACCTCCCACTTTACTGTCGAGTCTCCTGCCCAAAGTCACTCAACTTTACTTGCTCCACTATTCTGCCTTGTGCTTTGACTCTTGGCTCTGCTGAGACTGGTCTTCTGCCACTCCTTCGATCTCAGAGCTTTCTGTCCTTGGGTTGAGACGGTTCAGTGCACAGGGATCTCAGGGTCCAAGGGACACACTCCACTCCTGACTCTTCTTCTTTGATGGTTGCAAGATTCTCCCCCTCCTGCTTCAGAGATGGCTCATTTGATACCTGCTAATAACAACCTGGTGTGGCGCTGTGGGTTTAATGCACCAGACTGCAAAGCCATTTGAACTGCAAGGTTGGCGGTTCAAGCTCACCAGCTGCTCCTCAGAAACACTATGCAGGGTCGCTATGGGTCAGAACCGACTGGACGGCACTTAACAACAACAACAATAAAAACCTGCGATATGCAGATGATACAACCTTGCTTGCTGAAAGTGAAGAGGACTTAAAACATTTACTGATGAAGATCAAAGAGCACAGCCTTC
>NW_006408741.1:1157885-1159390 GCF_000296735.1 Chrysochloris asiatica
GAAACCCTGTACAGGGTTGCTATGAGTCGGAACCGACTCCACGGCACATATCAACAACCATCTATTAGCTAGCAGAACAAAGAGGCCTGGTGGAGCAAACAATGAAGTGCTTACATGTTAAGTGAAAGGTTGGTGGTTTGAACACACCTACCCAGCAGCTCTGCAGGAGAAAGATTGGCAATCTGCTCCTATAAAAATTGCTATTGATGAGTATTGTCAGTTAGTTCTGACTCATAAAAGCTGTAGGTACAACAAAAGAAAGCACTTGGAGGTGCTGCGCACCATCTTCACAATGTTTGAGTCCATTGTTGAACTTTGTCAATTCATCTCAAGAGGCTTCCTCTTTTATTTACACTCTAGTCTATAAAGCCACCCCTCGTCTATCTGTCAGTTTGTCATGCTGTGGTGGCTTGTGAGTTGCTGTGATTCTGGAAGCTATGTCATGGGTATTTTAAATACCAGCAGGGTCACCCATGGTGGACAGGTTTCAGATGAGCTTCCAGACGAACACAGACTAGGAAGAAGGAGTAACAAACTACTTCTAAATATTTAGTTACTGAAAACCTTATGAATAGCAGAGAAACATTGTCTGATATAGGGCCAGAAAATGAGCCCCTCAGGTTGGAAAGCACTCAAAATTCAACTAGGGAAGAGCTGCCGCCTCAGGGTAGAGTTGACTGTGATGACATGAATGGAGTAAAGCCCGTAGGAGTAAAGTCCCCGGGACCTTCATTTGCTCATGGAGAACAACTCAAAATGAAGAGAAAGATCTGTAAACATCCATTAATAACTGGAACACAGAATGTACAAAGTATGAATCTAGGAAAATTAGAAATTGTCAAAATTGAAATGGAATGCATAAACATCGATATCTTAGGCATTAGTGTACTGAAATGGACTGGTATTGGCCATTTTGAATCTGACAACTATATGGTTTACTATGCCGGGAATGACAATTTGAAGAGGAATGGTGGTGCATTCATTGTCAAAAAGAATATATCCAGATCAGTCATGAGGTACAATGCTGTCTGTGATAGGATAATATCTATGCGCCTACAGGGAAGACCAGTTAATACCACTATTATTCAAATTTACTCACCTACCACTAAAGCCAGTGAGGATGAAACAGAAGAATTCTACCAATTTCTTCAATCTGAAATTGATCAAACATGCAATCAAAATGTATTGATCATTATCAGTGATTGGAATGCAAAGGTTGGGAGCAAAGATGAAGGATCGGTAGTTGGAAAATATGGCCTTGGTGATAGAAATGATGCTGGAGAACGCACGATAGAATTCTACAAAATTAATGACTTGTTCATTTCAAATGCCTTCTTTAGACAGCGTAAGAGATGAAAATACACATGTACCTTACCAGATGGAATACATAGAAATCAAATTGACTACATCTGCAAAGAAAGATGATGGAAAAGCTCCATTTCATCAGTGAAAACAAGGCCAGGAGCAGACTGTGGAACAGACCATCAATTGCTCCTATGCAAATT
>NW_006408741.1:1161540-1200146 GCF_000296735.1 Chrysochloris asiatica
ATCGTAGAAGAATTGATGCATTTGAGTTATGATGTTGGAGGAGAATATTGAAAGCACCATGGGCTGCCAAAAGAACCAACAG
This sequence comes from Chrysochloris asiatica, assembly GCF_000296735.1. Lineage (NCBI taxonomy): Eukaryota > Metazoa > Chordata > Mammalia > Afrosoricida > Chrysochloridae > Chrysochloris > Chrysochloris asiatica. Next base: position 1,161,623 of record NW_006408741.1, read on the forward strand.
ATCTGTTTTGGAAGAAGTGCAGCCAGAGTGCTCTTTGGAGGCCAGGATGGCCAAACTTCGTCTTTCATACTTCGGACATATTGTCAGCAGCGACCAGTCGCTAGAGAAAGATATCATGTTTGGTTCGGTGCAGGGTCAGAGAAAAAGAAGAAGGCCCCCAGCGAGATGGATTTGCAAAGTGGCAGCATCAATGGGCTCAAGCATGGCAACAATTGTGACGTTGGCCTAGGACTGGGCAGTGTTTCGTTCTGTTGTACATAAGCTCGCTATGAGTCGGTACCAACTTGATGGCACCTAACAACAACTACAATGCTGTGTAGAATGATGCTTTGGGGATCTATGAAGGCATGGCGGGCTCTTTGCCCTTATAGCAAATGAGCCTGGACTGCCATTTTCCACTTCTTAACCTCCTCTTTCAGAGTCCTGGTGTGGCGCTGTAGGATAAACAGTAGACTGTAAGGTCGATGTGAACCACAAGGTGGAGGTTCAAAACCACCAGCCGCTCTTCACAAACCCTATGCAACAGGAGTTGGAACATCCACCCTGAGGCTATGTAAAGCCAGTGAAATCATTTGGTCTGGCCCTACCAAGGCAACCGCAGTTCCAGCCATTACATCAGGGGTGAGTTCATTAAGTGTTTGACCAAATATAGCAGGCTACTTTTTAAGTTGATATTTCTGTGTAGCCCGCTGATGATGTTATAAATTTTGGCAGAATAAAGGTTCTCCACACCTGCTCTGGTAGTGTAGTGGTTACGAGTCTGGCTGTGAACCTCAAGGTCAGCAGTTCAAAGCTACCAGCGGTTCTGCGGGAGAAAGATTAGGCATTCTGCTTCCATAAAGATTTACAGCCTCCAAAACCCTGTGCAGGGTCACTATGAGTCAGAACCAACTCCACGGTACTTAACAACAACAACAACACCTGCTCTACAGGGTCGTTACGCATTAGAATTGACTGGATGGCAATTAACAACATTTTTTATCTTATGATGTTTCTCTCTTCCTTAACTAAGTCTATGGGCCACCCCGTTCACACACTGCTGTAAATGTTCCTGCTGCTTATCAACAGGTTGTGTCCCTGGTAACCTGTTGGCAAGCCTGTGTACAGCGCATGTGCCAACAGAGTTGGGCAGCTTAGATTCAGCTCCAGGTACCCTATGTTTTATTCTATGACCTTGGGAATGCCATTTGATGAATCTGAGCTGAGTCCCTACTATGTAATATGTGGGACTCAGTGCTGCATCATGGGATTGTATGAGGGTTGTTATTGTTAAGTGCCATTGAGTCAGTTCTGACTCATAGCGACCCGGTATAGAGTTTCCAAGCATGAGGGTTAGTTAAATGTGTTGAATATGTTGAAAGCGCTGGCCCTTAGTATACTAAGTGAATGTGAACAATTACAGTGTGGTGGGCTGAACCGGATAACTGAGCTGGGAAAAACAGGATCTCAGGAGAGCTTGTCTATGAGTAAAGCATGAGAAATTAGGATGTTGAAGTGACTCAATGGATCTGAAAGGAGAGGGTGGAAGGGACACTGGGTAGGAGGGCTCTGCATGCCAGTCAATGGTGACTGGGGTGGGCTAACACAGAAGGTCGTGCAAAACAGCATCAAACCACGTGCAGTCATTCATCTAGATGGACAGATGGATGGATAGTTGACATGTTGTTGTTGAGCACCATCGAGTTGAGTCTGACTCATAGTGGACCCTGCATAGGGATTCCAAGGAGCAGCTGGTGAGTTTGAACCACCAACCTTGCAGTTCAAACTGATCTTGAGGTTGAGTGTTTATCCTATGGCACCACACCAGGACTCCATAGTTGATATAGAGACATAGATGGATGGATGGATCGCTAACCAAACCTCTTGCCATCAAGTAGATTGTAACTCAGAGTGACCTTGTAGACAGAATAGAGCAGCTGGTTAGTTCCTTTTCATTAGCAGCGGAGTGCTTAAGAACAGCACCAGTAGAGCTCCATGCATAGATAGATAGATAGATAGATAGATAGATAGATAGATAGATAGATAGATAAGCTGCTGTCTCATCGAGTCCAACTCATGGTGACCGTATGTACAACAGAACAAAATTCCCTCCACCATCCTCATAATCATCAGCATGTTTGAGTGTGTTGTTGGAGATATTTTGCCAACCCATCTCACTGAGGGGACCCTCTATTTCACCAAACATGTCCATCTTTCCTAATGGCATGTCCAAAGCAAGAAAGTTAGACAATGATCTGTTGTGATTCGTAATGTTTCATTGGCTATTTTTTGGAAGTAGATTAAGAGAGAGAGCCTGTAAGTGCCACTGAAACCTATCCACCCTGGGTAACGCCGCTGGCATTTGAAATACTCATGGCATAGCTTCCAGCATCACAGCAACATGAAAGCCACCAGTGTGGCAGACTGACACATGAGAGTGCTGGTTGCATCCCTTTGGCCAACAGATGATATTGACGCTGGAGTTCTGCCAGGTACAGAGAGTTCATAGATAAGCAAAGCCAAGAGAGTCCTTCCTTCAAAGTGATCCCATTTTAGCAAGAGTAAACAGAACATAAGTGAACAGACCAATCTGGGAATTGGCACTGGGTTATAGGAATTGAGAAGGGTGAGGACAGGAAGCCAATGAGTCTTTCTACAGAAGGTGATCAAAGGAGGCCTTTCCCAGGACTAGATGTTTGGGCTAATATGAAGGATGAGAAGGGACTTGAGGGGAAGAGTTTCAGGGAAAGAGTGCAGTGAGTGACGTTTATTTATTTTGTTGTAAATATATACACATACGTAACAAAGCATTTGCCATTTCAATATTCTTCACATGAACAAGTGAGAGACTTTGGTTATGTTTGTCACATTTGACCAACACAATAATTCATTTAGAATGTTTCCATCCCTCTTAACAGAAGCTCAGTGTCTCCTAGGCAATGAGGCTCCCCCACCTCTCTGGTAACTACTAGTCGACTCTGGTAATAGCTGATGGGGGTGGTGAGGATTAGAAACCCCAATGACGGAAGTCTTAGTTGTGCCTGGAATTGAGGAATTCCACTGGGCACCGCTGCAAAGGAAGGGACTGCGTTAATTCATTCATTTACGAATATTAATAGAGTCCCTACTATCCCTGAGTGGTGCAAATAGTCAACATACTTGGCTGCTAACTGGAAGTTTGGAGGTTCAAGTCCATCCAGAGGCATTTCACAATAAAGACCTGGCAATCTACTTTGGAAAAACCAGTCATTGGAAACCCTATGGAGCACACAGAATCACCATGAATAGGACTCAACTTGACAGCAACTCATTTTCTGTGTCTAGGCCCTGCTGTAGGTCTTGGGAACATGGCAGCGCAGAGAGAGAGAGAGAGAGAGAGAGAGATAGTAAACCAGTAAGAATAAATACAATGTCAGTTGCCCATAGAAGTGCCCATGGGAAAAGTAAAGCAGGATAAGGATTTGCTAGCTGAGATGTACTGGGGGATGTTCTAAACAAGTTGGTCTGGGTCCTGTGGGCTAAGGGAACAGTGCTTAGGGGCTAAAACAGTGACTGAAAAGACTTGTAAAAGGCTTCCCTCCCTGCATTTCACCTATTTTTCATTCAACCGCAAAGGTTTGCAAATGTATCTGTCATTCCTCTACAGTTAAAGTGACTTCATTGGGCAGAATCTCAGCTTAAGTCACTTAACCTGCATCACCATCAATGAAGGGCATCAATGTACTCACCATCAATGAAGGGCAAGCTAACTCTTGGAATATAATTCAGGGTCCACTGCTCGGCACATAGTAGGTATTCAATAAAGGTTCAGTGATTAAACAAGTGAGAACACCCACAGAGGGTAGATGCGAGTTGACCTCTCTGATATGTGAGCCTTTCCAAATCTGTTTATGCCAAAAAGCCAGATTGGGAAGGAAGGGCATTGCTGTGCCATAAGGGAGGATGAAGGAACAGGCGGGGAAAGGAATGGGAATATTTTGGGTGGAAGGGTTTTTTCTAATTATGACATGCATGGACATTTGCCTTTGTCTTCAATGTACCCCACATGGTATTGTTCAGAGTAGGAAAAACTCCCGTATAGGGTGGCTATCAGCACAAACTATGTAAGAAATCTGACTCAGGGAGAACCTTTATCTTCTGGTGACGATAAAAGCTGCCTACTTTCGCCCCTCTCCGGTGTCTGTGGTTTTGTGTTGGTGGAGAAAAGACCAAGTGTGTTGAGGTCATCACAGAAGACTTTACTCATCCGGAAAGAAAAGCCACTACGATGCGGTCAACTCTCTCCAGATGTTTGGCTATCTAAAGGTCTAGGGGCTTTTTATGACTCAAGACTCAGGGAATCTTTAACATGGCCAGGCGGTCTTGGCCTAATCTATGCCAGTCTCTGTCCCCTGGCAGCACCATTCTTCCCCATTCTAACAGGGAAAGATCCTGAAATCAACTCTAAAGATAATATTTTAGAACAACTTCCAGACAAAACACTTTCCCTTGTTTCTAGTTTCTTTAGAAAACGCTAGTTTTCTCGTGCTGCTACTGAATATAAAAGAGATTGTTGAGTATCAACCTTGCATGATGAGGCTGACAATAAAAAGAACTTGGCTATGCATATCTGCCTTCTACTGTGTGTGTGTGTGTGCAGACTGCTCATAGCCAGTGTAAGAGATTCAGCAAGACGTGTTGGGTTTTTCATGGTCTAAGTGGACAGTCAGTGAGACAGTGGCACATCGGTGGTAGATTCTCTGCTTTCATGCAGGAGACCCAGGTTTGAGACCCAGACACCTCATGCTCAGCCATCTATCTTTCATTAGAGGCTTGTGTGTCACTATGATGTTGAACTGGTTTCACTTGAGCTTCCAGACTAAATGAACTAGTCTGGTGAACTACTTCTGAAAACTCAGCCAATGAAAATGCTATAGATAACTTGACCTATATTTATGGATGCAGTAGCTCAAAATACCAACTGAGAGAGAAGGAGTCTTCATATCAAGGCTCAATCCTATCCCCTCTATACACAAGGTAGATAGGGACGGGCAAATTAGACATTGGCTACCTAAAATTAGGGGGCGATAAAGGCACAAAGTGACTGGCTTACAAGTTTTCAAGAGGGAGTTTAGTTTAAGAGTGTGCGGGGGAGGGTAGAGTCCCCACTGAATAGTTTTCATCTTGTCTAGATGGGTCTGGTGAAAAGAGATGGGGTTAAAATTCTTATGATTCAATAGTAATTGTTACCATGACAAATTGTGACCATCACAACTGCAAAGGCAGAAGTTTTATAACAAAAATGGGGGAATAGTTAATCTTATAGTCCAGAAACAGAGGACCCTAGGACCATCAAGGGAGAATAGCTCAAGTGGAATGCACGACCTTATCCAGAGAAGCAGCAACACCAGAGATGGAGGCAGAGATGGGGACATGGAGAGAGGGAGGAGCTGAAGACTCTGGGCTCATGAAAAGAGAGGCACTAGGTGCTGGTGGCCAGGAGGCAGGCTTGCAGAATGTGCTCTTTGGTTGTTTAAATTATTATATATACCTGAGTATTTTTGTGTACACCCTTCTACCTCCCCTACAAAAAAACTAAAAAACATAGAGAGAATGGAAGCAAATACTGTTGAATGATGATGCACAGAGGAGATTGTAATCATTGCAATGAGACAATGGTGTAAAGCCAATGTTCTCCCATGTAAACTATCACTCAGTTCACAATAAAAATAAATAAAGAAAGAAAAATAACCAAAGAAAAGAAAAAATGCGATGAACCATGATCTGATCCTCAGCGAATCATGGGGATGGGACAGGACTGGGCAGCATGTGATTCTATTGTACAGGGGACTGTCATGAGTCTGGGATAACTCAATGACAACTAACAACAAATCCACAAGGATTTGGGGCTAGGAAAAAACCTCCTACGATAAAACTTGTCCTTGAAGAAAGGAAAAGGATCACCAGATTTGTCAAAACTTAACAGGAGAAATTGGAGAGCAGATGTGAGGCCCCAACATTATTGCTGAATTTAAGCGCTGTCAAGTTGACTTGGATGCATAGCAACCTCATTTATAACAGAATGAAATGCTGCCTGGTCCTGCACTAGCCTCACAAATAATTGACACATTTGAGCCCACTGTTGCAGCCACTGTGTCAATCCATCTTGGTGGGGGTCTTCCTCTTTTCCACTGACCTTCTACTTTACCAAGAATGATGTACTTCTCCAGGGACAGTCCCTCCTGATAACATGTTCAAAGTACATGAGTCAAAATATTGCCTTTTTTTTTTTTTTTTTTGCCTAAGAAACATTCTGACTATACTTCTTCCAAGATAAATTTCTTCATTCTTCTAGCAGTCCAAGATATATCCAACAATCTTCACAAACACAAATTAAAGACATTAAGTTTTCATTAGTTTTCCTTATTCATTATCTAGCTATCTCATGTATGTGAGGCAGTTGATAATACCACAACTTGGAACAGGTGCACCTTAGTCCTCAAAGTGACATCTTGGCTTTTTACAGAGTCCAAACAACCACCGTGGTTCCTAAGTTTCTTCTTCCTTGTTGATTTAAAGGCAAATGCTTGTTTCATGGTCTTTGGTGACCTGACAGGTCTTTTGTGAGTCACTAGGGGTAATGCTGGATGTGCAGAATGATACTATGGGCTACCGTAACACATTAATTTTAATGAGCCTGTGCCACCCCTACCAAGAGGTTATCCTTGGTAAGGATGGCAAAGAATGATACCCAATGTTAAATCAGCCCAGACCACATATCTGAAAATACCCAATAAATTGCTGTAAAAAGAATGAATCAGATATGTGCATTAGATACAAAATCAATGGTGTCAAGTGAAGAAAGCAAAGAGTCTGCTGTTGCCACCTATCTGTCATACTGTGGGGACTTTCATGTTGCTGTGATGCTAGAAGCTATGCCACCAGTCTTTCTAAAACCAGCAGGATGATCACTCATGATAGGTAAGGTTCAGTAGAGCTTCCTAATTAAAACAGAGTAGGAAGATCTGGAGATCTGCTTCCAAAAATCAGCTAATGAAACCCCGTGGATACTGAGAGCATGTTATCCAATCTGGTGGTGGTGGTGTTCAGTGCTTTCGAGTCAGTTCCAACTCATAGAGACTCTGTATATGGTTTCTAAGGAGCAACTGGTGGTTTTGAACGCCAAACTGTGTTTAGCAATCCAGAACTAATCCTATAGCACCACGCCAGGATTTCATTATCTGATATAACAGTGTAAAATGAGTTGGAAAAGTCTCAAAATACACATGGTCCAACCAAAAGGGAAAGAATCTTTACAGAAAGAATCATTCCCAAACCCTCTGTACACAGGGTTGATAGGGATAGGCAACCTAGACATTGGTTAACTAAAATGGGGGGTGGATGTGTGCTGTAAAGGCATGAAATGACTAGCTTACAAGTTTTCAAGAGGGAGTTTAGATTCAGAGTGTGCGGGGCAAGGTAGAATCCCCACTAAGTGGTTTTCATCCTGACTAGACTGGTCTGGTGAAAGGAGATGGGGACAACACTCTCATGATTCAGTAGTGAGTAATTATTAGCATGACTAATTGTGATTGTTGCAATTGTAAAGGTAGAAGTTTTGTAGCAAAAAGGAACGAATAGTCGATCTTACAGTCCCAGAGTGGAGGACCCTGGGACCATCAAAGGAGAAGAGCTGGAGCGGAAGTGTGGGACCGTACCCAGAGAAGCATCAATGCCAGAGATGGAGACAGAGATTATGACATGGAAAGACGGAGCAGCTAAGAACTCTAGACTCATGGAGGGAGAGGGGATGTGTGCTGGTGGCTGGGGGGAAGGCTTGCAGGGTGTGCCCTTTGGCAGTTCAAATGATTGTATATTCCTGAGTGCTTGGGTGCACATAAAAAAAACCCCAAAAAACAGAAGGAATAGAAGCAAATATTGTTGAATGATGAAGCTTGCAGGGGGTTGTAATCATAGCAATGAAACGAATATGATAGGATTAGTGTAAAACTGATGTTTCCTCATGTAAACTATGATTCAATTCACAATAAAAACTAAAAAAAAACCCACCAAAAACAATAATAATACACAGTGTCTACAACAATGGCCTTGACCATTCCAGGAATGGTGAAGGTTAGACAGGACTAGGCATTGTTTCATTCTGTTTTACATGGCGTTACTTTGAGTTTGGCGCTGACTTGATGGCAATTAACAGTAACACAGGATTCTGGAGTCAAATGACCTAAATCTTGTCACTTATTACCTGTGTGACTTAAATCTTTTTATGCCTTTATTTCATTGTGGGTGATGGTTATAATACCTACCTCATAGGGATAAGAATGAAAAGAGGAAACACAAGCAAAACATTAGAATGCCACCAAGAAGATACATGCAAGTGTTTTGTAGATGTAGGCAATATCTTGGGTTTTTTAAAAAGTTTTTATTGTGGATTGAGTGATAGTTTACATAGTTTTTGCATCATCCTATCATATTTCATTTCATTGCAATGATTATAATCCCCTCCATGCACCATCATTCAACAGTATTTGTTTCTACTCCCTCTGGTTTTTTGTTTGTTTTTTAATGCACACTAAAACACTCAGGAATATATAATCATTTAAACAACCAATCAAAGGGCACAGTCTACAAGCCTGCCTCCCGGCCACCAGCACACAGCCTTTCTCTTTCCATGAGTCTGGAGCCCTCAGCTGCTCTCTCTCTCCATGTCATCATCTCTGCCTCCACAATATCTTGCTATAACTAAAGGGGGTCTAGGTTATGGAACTTCTAGGGATTGGGAAGGGGTTAGTGGCCATCACACTGCATTGCTGATAGTTCTCATATGAACACTTTTATTCAACTAAGTGGAACCTGTGAATAAGTCTTGGCAGATGAGATCATTCTTGGTTAGTGTGTCTTAGGCTGGGTTTTCTAGAAATGCAAAACCAGGGAAACATATATAAAGAGAAGCTTATTATCTTATTATCTTACAACTGTATAGTCCCAGGTACCCAGGGACTATATGTGTCCATTATATTGGAAGCAGGCCACACCCCCAAAAAAGCATCCCTTCAATTGATTGGCTACTCATAGCCATTCATAATAGAGTTAAATATGCTTGTATTAGGTTTCATCACCTTAGGAATAAGTACATCCCAACTGCTAAGCTTCTGGAAACCCTGGCCTAGTCAAGTTGACACAAAACACTAACCATTACAGTTGTTGTTGTTAAGTGCTGTGGAGTCAGTTCCAACTCATAGTGACCCTGTTTAGGGTTTCTGAGGAGTGGTTGGTGAGTTTGAACTGCCAAGCATGTGGCTCAAATAGACCTTGCAGTCTCGTGCTTGTCCTACAGCACCACACCAGGACCACCAAAACTCCAACCATTACAGAGTGATCTCTAAATCCAACGATAGGTGTCTTTATAAGAGTTAGACAGAGGAGTGGAGAATGAAGGACAGAAAGGAGTCTTGCTTAAGGGGCACTGAACATCTGTTAAAGGTGATGGAAATTTTTAGAAATGGATACTGGTTATAATTATATACACGAAGAGCATAATTAATGTCACTGAGAACTGAATACATAAACAACGTTCAAATGGCAATTAAATGTTTTGTTTTATATATTTGTTATTACTAGCTTCTGTGGTGTCTTCCTTGATTCATGGTTAACCCATGCACAATGAAATGAAACTCTGCTCAATGCTGGGACAACCCTAGGTTTTCATTGGCTGCTTTTCAGAAGTAGATCACCAGGCCTTTCTTCTGCGTTTGTCTTAGTCTGGAAGCTCCGCTGCAACCTGTTCAATAAACGTCCACTGATAAACAGGGGTAAAGGCTGTTCATGAGAATTGAACCTGGATCTTCTGCATGGAAGGCAAGAATTCTACCACTGAACCCTCACCGACCCAGAATTAATGTCACTGAATTGTACATGTACGAAATGTTCAAACGTCAATAACTAAAAAAAGAGATCCAATGCTGTCAAGTCAATTTTGATTCATAGCGGCTGCTTTCTATATATACCTACCACTATTATTTTTAATTAATTAACTTTTTTTAAAGTGTAAGACAGAGGGAGGTGAGACAGCAGGGAAGTCCGCGAGAAATCAGAGGTAGAGATCGGAGTGCAGAGAAATTCAGCTCTAGACGTTTCCCAAGGCTTTGACTTTTGGTTAGTAGTCAAAAGTTTACCCATTTGCGCCACTCAGGAACTCCTCAATTCCTAAATTAGAAGTTCTAAGACCTAGAGAGCAGTCCTACTCTAACCTATGAGTCAGATTCCACTCAGCAGCAGTGGGTTTTTGGTAAAGTCTAATCCAGGTCTTAATGGCAAGGCCCTGTAATTTCTTGACTCTCAGATTTTAAATTGGGCTGTGTGCGCTCTGGGGTCCCTTCCAGCTGGGACACTCCATGTGTCTGTGGTCTCCCTGTACTGTGTCCAGGGGTGCAGCACAGACAAGGAACATGTCTACGATGTGGCCCTGGCTCTATCCCTCCTACAAAGCATATGCTGCGTAGCTCGCCAGTCTGCCAAAGCCCAGGAGTGGGGAAGGTGGACAAGGGCAGCGGGCATGATGCTGGGCCACGTTGGCCATGGTGCACTGCAGCAGCGTGGCGGTGTCCCAGGCAGGATGCGGGCAGCAGAGCCTTCCCTCCTAGTCCTTTTAGAAATCAGTCACACACTCTTCTTCCTTCCATAATGAAATGTACATGGAATTGATGCAATTGGTCCTTCCGAGCCATTTACTTAGAAGCGGAATCTTAGTCCCCCTCCTACCCACTTTCTCCTTTTTTGTCCTTCCTTTGACTTTCAGTTTGCAATAAATTAGAAACCTGGGAATTTCTACTTCTCTCCCCTCACCCTCTCCTACCTCTGGGTTTAAACTGTTTTGCATTCTTCCATGTGAGTTATATCAGAATGCGCTATTTTAACCATATCTGCATTTAAAGCACTTCTCTCCTAGAGATTCCCTATTAAATCCCTGTCTCCATCTTAAAAGACATCAACTTACATGGCGGCAGGAGCCAAAAGTTTAAGAATCACAGATACATCAGGACCAAAATTTACACTTTGTGACTATCTTCACAATGTCACATGTGTGCAAATTTTAAAATGGGATTTGCTTAAAGGAAATCAAAATTACAGATTTCCCTAAAACTCTTGAAAATTGGCCAGCAAATGGGAGAGGGACTTTTTTTTCCTTTTTTGACCCCAGATCTTTTTTTGTCCTTTTTTTTTTCGTAACGCGATCGTGTTAACATGACTAAAACAAAGCCAACCGAGGGTGACTTGTTTCCTCTGTTGCTTTCAGTGTACCAAGCTGCAATTCTCAAACTTCTGAACAAGTTCCTCCTTCTCCAAAGCCTGGTCCCCAAAAGAAAGAAATTTAGAACTCCAGAGTCTCTCTCTCTCTTTTTTGGCAAGAAAATGATCTTCAGGTGAACAAGTCTGGGAGGGCTAGGAGAAAAGCCTGTTCTGGTGGGGAGGAATGAGGGGGGAAGTTCTCTGGAGATGTGTCTCCAAAGGAGCGGGCATCTTGCAGTGGCAGGGGTTTCAATTAAACTGGGGGGAGGGGGAGAGACCATCCCGTCGCCTGCAGTATAGACTCCCGGCAGCATTTCGGTGCAGGCACCCAGCTGACACTTCTTATTTCGGATCCTGCCGCACTAGCAGCAGTCTGCAACTTGCCAGCTCCGGAGCAGGACGGCAGTGCGGAGCAGAGGAGAAAGGTAACTTCCAGGGAGGGGTGTGTTGGGTCCCTAATACTGGATTTGCTCATTGGCACTCTCTTTTGAGAGGCGGCAGGAAGATGTCCTTTCCTCTGGATTTTCAAAAGCTTCCTCCTCGTGGAAGCTGAGCCCTCTCTTTGCACTTTGCAGGAACTCTGAGCTCGTACCGGTAAACTCCTTTCCAGGCCCTTCTCCGCCCAGCTTTCCAGCAGAACAAGGTAGGGAATGCTGAATCAGTTGTTCACTGGGAGTTAATTTGTAAAATAAATTCAAAATACCATTTAAATTCTTTTATTTATTTGGGGATTGGGTTTCTTTCTCGTGTCACTTTCCTGTTTACAGCTTTGATTTTCATTAAGCTGCAAGGAATCTAAGTTTGTGCAGGAATTTTTGGTGGGGGTTTTATGATTTAAAAAAAAAAATAAATTATTTGACTCCATTGCGGTTCTGCTGCAGTCCCAGCAACCTGGTTTAGCTGCAGAGGCTGGCACTGTGTGCCCGCCTCTCCTCTTTACCCTTGCCAGTGCCTGGGTCTCTGACTCCCACCCGCCTCACTTCTCCAAGCCCCCGTGCCTCAACTCCTCACCCACCCACCCTCTGCAAAGGACCCTGGTAAATGAGTGGACGGCAGAGGCAGGCGGGGTTTGAAGGAGAATGTGAACACTGCAGCTTTAAGACTGCCGTACTGCGAAATCTTTCTCCTTCAAGTGACTGCAGACCTGACTGCAACGGGCGGGTGGCTGCAGGAGAAAGCAGCCAGGAGGCTCGGAGATGGAGGGAGAAAGGAATGCCCACTCCAGGCTGTCTGATGGGTACCACACTGGGGAGCTCTCACCCCAGGCGAAACCCAAAGCACACACGGCACCTTCACTTTGGGTTGGATCCATTCTCCCATATATAGGGGGACAGGTGGGAACCGGCACTGAGGAGTTTAAGCTCAGTCCTTGCCTTGTAGTATGTCATTCTGCTGTGTGTACCCACAATTGGTTAACTAGCTCTCTAAGCTGTGTGGAATGGAGCTGGGAAATGCAGTTCTGTTTCTATGATCTTTTTCCAGACCCACTAGAGCCCATGGAATATAATGTCTCCCACTGTAGTCACTGGGGATTGAGGTCTTATTCTTGTGGGTTTACTGAGATGCGCTTTGGAGGGAAATTCAAAATAGAATGATTTATGCCCACAGGGGCAGTGGCTGTAGCCTTTAAGGACAGGCTGTGCCCTTAATTGGAAATAGCAGGTGCTGAGTGGGGATCCTCAGGGTGTCAGGCAGTGGGGAGGGCTCCATGGGGTTTCATATGATGGGGGTTGCACCAATTGGCAGGAAGGCACCCTTGGGGCAGTGGCTGTCTCTGAGAATGTGCCCAAGCAGTTGAGGTACTTAAACTCTGGTCTTTGGGACCTAGACTCCTTGCACCCAGCTAAGGGACTGACCCAAAGTCAGCTGCTGCCTCAGTAGGTGCAGCTGGAGAAGTTTCTGGACTGGCAGTGTGTGTGGCATTCCCAGACACAAGGTTTGGATCTGGGTCTGACTTGGGGGTGATGTCATTCAGTTCTCATGCTGGCATTTGCCCAGGTGGTCCCAGCTGCTGGAAGGGCTCCTTGTGATTCCTCCCAAAGCAAAAAAAAAAACAAAAAAAAAACCTTTTTTTAAATGAGTCACTTTGCAGAAAAACATTAGGTCTCACAATCAATCAACTCAAAGGATGTGCTGTGAAACTCTCAGATATCGATCATCCAGGCAAGTAAGTCCCCAAAATAGTCATGGGGCAATGGCAGACCAGGTTCCATGTGCAAGGTGACCTCTGTGGGCCCCCACACCATGTTCTGGTTCTTGCTAGACCAGGAGTAAGGCTAGATGCCTACACTCGGGCAGTGGCAGTTGGGAGTTGAAGCCCCTAAAGGTACAAGAGATGCTTATCCCAAATACTCGGCCACATGTGAAGACCCATACAACCTATATGATTGCTATAAATCAGAATAGACTTAATGGCAGTGGGTTTGGGTTGTGTGTGTTGAGGGGGCTAGGTTCAGAGACAGATACTTTATGGCATCTTAGACCACAGAATTGTCTAGACTTGAAAAGTACTCCCCATACTGATACCGCAGCCCCTCCCCAATTAGAGGTACATTTCTCCTGGGCACGTTCACTGTCCTCATTCCCTCTCCCATAATTCCTTCTCTTACTCCACCCATTTTTTATACAATCCTCATATATTTAAAACCATTTTTGGTCACTGCCCTAAATAAAACCCATGGTATATGTTTGTAGAAATCCCTTTGTATTTTACAGCAACTTGAATTTTCCAGATGTGAATGATTTCGAGCCCATTCTGACCCTAGAGGGGTCATTGGGATCGTAAGCACCAGGCTTTCCTGATGCCAACCTCTAGTCATCCTGAGGATACCCCTCACTGTGTGTCAGGCAGAAATTGTCCTGACCTCCAGGAGCTACTAAAATAATCTGTTTGCCTCTGAACTTCTAGCTTACTCTTGCTAATGGGGTGGTGGTCTCAGCAAGCAGTAAAGTGGAACTGGAAGGCTAGGGCAAACTTCTCTTCCATCACGTTCTAAGCACCCCACTAAAAGTGTCTCCTTGAAGGTTCATCTGGCCAGCATGGATGGCAAAGGAACACTTTTCCTATCAGCAATGACTGCAAAGCAAATGCTACTGTTGGTCCGTGACATCCTGCCCATATGCAAGAGTCTTTGGTCACTCATGTATATAGGTCAGGTGAGACAGGAATGTCACCAGTGAGCGCAAGTGAGAGCTGGTGACCCTTGAGCCCAGCACTCTGACACTGCTGAGACGGTGGAATGAATCGCACGGCCTGCTGTATGAGATGAACAAGAGGCAAGTTACTTGGATGCTCACTTCCCCAGCCTCCTTATTGAGAGAGGTCACCTTCCCTTCAGCAGGGACTGTGTGGGCCCAAATGGCCACATCACAGTGTTGGGGAATGGAGACAGAGGAACTGAGGTGACAAGGAATGGATGAGGTTGGAACGGGGTGGGGTGGGGGGAGAAACTTATCCTCTGCAGGTCCCTAGACACCCTCACTTTCCAGGTAGCGGAACAGGGAAGTCAATAGCTGGTAAGGCAGATGCTGACCTGGGACTGTGAGGGGCTAGCATTTCAGGCAGAAAATCCAATGCAGTTGGTGACTGTCATCCCCTACTATTTCCTATATCATGCCTCAGGACTGCAGAGAGTGAAAGTGATCAAAGGACCTTCCCTCATCCCTCCCCTCATCCCAGATCCCCACAACCATGAGCTAGATCAGCCAATACTATCTAGAGGGTTCTATGGCCCTGGGCTGAATTTTAACAAGTCTCTATCTTCCAATGTCCTAGGGTGCATTCTAGGGCGTTCCAGTGCCAACACTGTCAAGAAGGACAATGAGGTGGAGCTGGCCCTCAAAGTGGGTGGAGTGTGGATGGAAGGGGACAGAGGACTGTGGACAGGGCTGTCTGGACTGCCTTGCAATGCACCAGTGCTGACTCAGGGCCTCCCTAGCCCTGTCCTCACCCAGCCCCATTGTCCTACCCCAGCACCGGCCAGCCAAGCCCATCTCCTTGCGCAGAGGCAGTTGGGCCCCAGGCTGCTGCATGCCCTCTGCCCCGCCCCTGATGCTGCTGGCCAAGTCAGCAGTGTGAGAACTGCCGGTGGTTGCAGCAGCAGCAGCAAGCAATGCAGAGGCCCTGCACCACTGCTCTGGGTACACTCCATCCCCACAGCCACCTCCTGGCGACTGCATGCAGGGCAGTGTCACTGATTGGAGCTGTGAGTGAGCCCCTGACTTGATTTATACCTCCTTCTCCTGACTCTGGCCTTCCCTGGAGGTAGGGACTGTGGGCAGAGGTACCTGGCTCCAAGGGATGGATGACAGCTGGGGGATCCTGCTTCTGGGTGTTTGGAGAGGTGGCTTTGTGCATCCTCAGCCAGACGAGTCACTTTCACAGGTGCTCTGGGGTTTAGCACCCACCAAGTATAGGGTGCTGTTGCGATAGTCTATGAAGAATGAGATTTACTATGCCTTGGGAGAGTTAGAAGACTTATGACTTTGAGATGAGCCCAGAGAAGCTGTCTCCCAGCTCTGCCTTGTATCTCCTAGATGCGAGTTTGGAATTCCAAGCTGTCTTTCCAGTTAGGGGTTAAGAAAGGGATCCCCAATTCAGCTATCCTTTTGAGCCAGTGCGAAATATCTTCTCTGGCCATCTGCTTGAATTCTCCTGCTTATTTTCTGGGACAGTTTTGGGGGGCAAATGGAAGCACAAGGCAATGGAAGAAAGGTTGATTCCGGATGTCTTGGAGTTGGTTGCAGGAAGGTTGTACTTGGATGTAGTGGGCATCTGGACAGAGAAGAGGTGAGCTGAACCAGCAAATACAGGTGGGGTCTGGTAGACTCCGACTCTCCTGGGAGATGTGATTGGCTTGGGTGCAAGGAGCTGGGGGCCTAGGCAGCTCCAGGGGACCAGACAGTACCTTCTACCCAGAATAGCAGCCTGGGGCAGGTCTTTATTTATGCCACGGGCATGGAAATGCTGCCTGAATAGTTCCCCAAGGGCCAGTCTTGGCAAAAGTCCTGTCTCCTGGCAGGATGGGAAGTGATGTCACACTGTTTTCTCAAGCCTGCCTTTCTTGGGATGCTCAGGATGGTGAGACAGTTCAGAGACTGCGGACTGGCTGTCACGGACTCTGAACTTCCACTGGAGATGCTCTGTACTTTTTCTCATCCCTAGGTCTTTGGCTGAGTGTCTCCACCTTGCGCCTGCCCTTGGAGTCCTGCATTGCGCTGGGAGGGGTGAGGGGGGACAGGAAAGGGGAGGAGATGGCAGGGCCATTGGGGCCTGTAGACCCCTCACAATGCTGATGTCATCAGTTTTGGGGGACCCACTCAGGACAGTGATTGGCAAGTGGTTCCAAGATCCCATTACTCAGTCTGGGACAGGCGTGGCAATGCGGTGGACAGCCTCGCTGCAAAGGACAAACGGAGCGGCAGCTCTCCAGGGGGTCTCCTGCCATCCTCCAAGCAGAGCCAACTAGATAGCTGCATTCAGCACCTCCTCCTGGGGCTAAGGTATGAGGAAGAGGCAGGGACCAGGGGACTAATAGCTGACCTGGCTTTCCATGGGAGATGAGATGCTGGGGTGCTTGCCTGGCCAGACAACTGTGCTGACTCCCAAAGATTGTGAGGACCAGGGAGACAGGTGGAGGCCAGCAGCTTAAACTGGGTGCTGCAAGGATCAGAGGTGGCCAGGACCAGATCCTGGCCTCAGGACGTAACCCCAACCCCCGCTCTTGCTTTTCACCCAGTGCAGAGTCAGCAGTTTTGCTGTTCTCTGCAGGTATGGGTGAAGGATCAAAACCATTTTTTGCTTTTATGCATTTAACTTTAACTCTAGCAGCTGAGGCATGGTAACATGACAGAAGCTGTAGTCAAAACCAGATAATATTTAGAAATCACCTGATTCAAGTCCCTAATCTCAGAGGTGATGGCAGTGAGGCCCAGGGACATCAGTGGACTGACCCAAGGATACAACAGCCAGGGCAGCTCTGGGACTCCTCAGGACACATTCCTACATGGCATGTGGGATGAGAATTTGATCATTGTCTCTGGACACATCAGGTACCCCGACTCAGGTAAGGAAAACGGGGACCAGAGGAAATACAGCACTGGGGTCTTATGAACTGTGGGTAAAATATGCTAGACGTATTACTACTCTAGATCTGAAATCTGGCTCTGAGCAGGTGCACAACTTTCATTGCATTAGGTGCCAGGGTAGAAAACCCTAGACTTCTTTTAGAGATCCTCCTCTTCTCAATTGGAAATCAGGATACTTTTAGCTTGGCCGCTCCCTGTCAAGATATCCGTGCTGTAATTCAGACTTTCTCCAGCAGAGGTCTCCCGTGGATGCCTTGAGGAAATGGAGTTGCTCACTGTAGGCTCAGTCGCTGTACAGATAGGGAGTTTAGTTTCATTAGGTGACTCGGGTTTAGGCTGAAAAGTTTTCAGGATTTTTGTTTCCACTAATAAAAACAGAAAATGTATTTAGAAAGTCCCCGGGACTTTTATTCAGGTTGTGTCATCTCCTAGGCCATCCACTCTCATTTCCGCCTTAAACAAAGGTCTTGTTGAACACACGCTGTGGCTGCCATTGTGGAGTCTCATTTCCTAGTAGGCTTGATGAGTCATTTGTGCATCTGTTGCCTGCAAAGGTAACAGTGGTCCCTGGAAGGGCTGACCAACCTTTGGTAGGGCAGCAAAGGACAGTTGGCAATTATTCACAAGCAACACTGAACCAAACGTTTTGGTCCCTTGGCAAGGGCTTTCAATTTCTCCTTGCATTTCCTGGTGGGCCTTGTGATTGGGGAACATTCCAGAATGACAATAGCAAAGCCAGGCCAGAGTCCACATGAATCAGAGACCAGAATTTGGTCTCATGCTTGCTTGCATCAGCCTCTCCCTTGAAGATCTGCTTTTGTCCGTATGGGGAAGGTTTCTGTTCTTATCTCAAGCTCCACTGAACAACTTGAGCAACTCAGTTTTGTGTCCAGTGAGTTCTCTCTGTTCTCTCTAACGGTGCCACTTGTTGAACACTGATTTGGTGCAGTAAATAGGCCCCATCTTTTCAAACTCTTTGGTGGATTGCTCTGATTAATCACAGACAGACCATATTCCTGTATTGTGAGGTTCCCTCCCTGCTTCATAGTGAAAGAAGGCTCACAGCGAGCTTCTTGGCTCTCCAGTTTAGGGCGAGTAGAAGACTCTGCTGTAAGTGCTCAAGGCACATGTTCCTTGCTGTTTGGTCTGTAATGGCTGCAGAGCAAGAAAATTCCCAGATCTATTGTTTAGATTTCACTTGACTTGGGAGTCCCTGGGTGGAGCAAGTCATTAATGCATTTGGTGTCTCACCAAAAGGTTGAAGATTTAAGCCCTGCAGAAGTGCCTTGGAAAAAAGGCCTGGAGACCTACTTCTGAAAAAAAAAATCAGCTGTTGAAAACCCATGTATGTCTACTCTGACATACACAGGGTCACCATGAGTTGAAAGCGATTCAGCAGCAACTGGCTTTTCTTTTTAGGTTGACTTGAGAGAGGCAGAGGAAATTAATCAAGAGAGTTGACAAGGACTGTCTCAAATGGGACAAATAGGGAAAATATACTTCGTTTGACCCTCTAATTGTGTAAAATTATGATATCCACCAAAGAATTACTGATAGCACCTTCTTGATGATTCAGTCCAACCCAACAGGTTTTTCTTGAGCACCCACTGGCATTAGAATTGGTGTTATGGGTGTGTATAAAAGCATAATGCATGGTCCCTGCCCTTAGGAAAACATATCATTGTATGGAGGGGCTCCTTCTCAGTGATGGAGTTGGCAGTTTGGCTCCTCCCCTTTCCTCCTTCCTCCTTAACCCGGTTGAGAGTGGACATTGAGTCATTTGGTCAGTGTGCTTAGTCATTTGAATTCAGAAGTACTGCAAGTTGACCTTCCCATCCTGGGCTCAGATTCTTATTCCACTGCCTGTGTCAAAGTTCCTTGCTTGTCCTCTGGGGGTATCTCAGTGCTTACTGTTCACTCTGGGTGGAGCATTTGGTCTGGGCTTTATGTTCAAATCAGGGTCTTCAGATTTCTTATATCATTTCTAGTAAAAAGCACAATTCAAAGATATTTGGGTTTGTGGATATGTGTGTCAAAAGTACTGTGTTTTACATTTTTTGATGCTTACAATGTCCTTTTTTAAAAAATCTCTGTTTTGACATTTTCTCCTTTTGTAAAACCTCAGATCACCTACTATGTGACAGGGGACTGGGTGTCTCGTGTTCTCTGAAACGATGCCTTGTGACCTGGAGGTTACCCTCCCTGCAGCACAAATGTGGCAGAGTCCCTTCTTCAAGGGCTCAGAGAGCTCGAGCTTCCTTCTGTGTTGTCATCACTGCACTTATTTTACAACACACGTGGTTTAAAAATAAAATAATAACATCAGTGACACTACAATAGGGCTAAAAGGAATCTTGGTGGTTAAGCGCTTGGCTGCTAACCTAAAGATAAGATGGTTAAAACCCACGAGCCACTCTTCAGGAGAAAGATGTGACGGTCCTCTGTTCATAAAGATTATAGCTTTTGAAACCCTATGGGGCCACGCTACTTTGTACTATAGGGTCTCTGTGAGTCAGAAGCAACTCATTCACAATGTTTTTGTTTTGTTTTATTTTTTCAGGGAGATAGGGCTGGCTCATAATAAAATTATAAAATAGGCCAAGCTTGTCTTTGATGCACCCTTCCTGTTCTTAGCCCACAGGTCTCCCAGGCCACTCCCTAGATTCAAAGGGAGCCAGGTCACCAAGGAGCCTTGCTCAGCACCTCCACTTAGCCTGCTGGCCAGAGTGCCATGAGACAGTTCTAACTGTCCCATCTCTCTCGTCTATCTTAAAAATTTTCATCTGGTGTAGAATACCAGAGCACATAACCGCCTATACTAGGAATCCCTGCGTGGTGCAAATAGTTAGGCTGATAACTGAAAGGTTGGAGATTAGAGGCAGGCACCACAGAAGAAAGACCTGGCAATCTACTTTTTGGAAAAATCAGCCATTGAAAGCCCTGTGGAGCACAGTTTTATTCTGAGTCAGTATCTACTTGATGACCACTGGTTTTGGTTTTCTGATCTAATTCAAAGGAGGGCTTTTGTAAGGGTAAGATCACCCCACAGAGAGATGACTGGGGAGAAATACTTAGTTTGAATAGATCTTCCAGGCACTCCACACATCGTCCTAATCGGCACCTGGACCTGGAATTGGTTTGGTTTTCATGACTGCTTGACTTCTTTGCTTCTTTAGGTTCCTGGATACTGACTATGGCTGCTTTCCCGAGAAGCTCCTTCAAGACTAGGGGGAGACACACAGCTCCAGTGAAGAAGCCCCGAGTCCTGTAAGTGTCCTTTATCTCATCCAGCCGGTAGTCTTTGTGCTTTCAACAGCCAGCTTTCTGAGGGCTGCGCTAAGCGTTCTTCCTATTTATAGACAGGTCTGGCTGATGCGCACTCACAGCTAAGTATAACAAGGAGGATTGCACAGACGTAACACTTCAGTACCCGCCAAAGGATATGAGGACTCAAAGCTGGGTGTGGCTGGGAGACAGCAAGGGGCTCTGCTGAGGACAGTCACCTGCACCATTTGCGGGAGGTGTCCCTGGGGCCCTGGTGTTTGAAGTAGGATCAGTAGCACCTTGCTGGCTTGGGCCTCAACTGCCCTTTAGAGTAGGTGCCCCTTAGATGGGCAGCCCATTCCACCAAATGTTGTTTCAGCTCTATTTAACAAGGGCCCTATCTGTCTGGGAGTTCTGGTGTAGCACTAAAGGATAAGCACTAGACTGCAAGGTCGGTTTGAACCACAAGGTCATCGGTTCAAACTCACCAGCTGCTCCTCAGAAATCCTATAAGGATTTAAGCCATTAGAACTGCAAGTTCGGCAGTTCAAGCTCACCGTGAAGTCACTCCCCAGAAACCTTTTTTAGTGTTACTATGGGTCGGATCCGACTCAATGGCACTTAACAACAGCAACAATGAGTCAGGCTGCTAACCTCAAGGTCAGCAGTTTGAAACTACCATCGGTTCTACGGGGGAAAGATGAGGCTTTCTGCTCCCATAAAGATTTATAGCCTTGGAAACCCTGTACAGGGTCGCTATGAATCGGAACCGACTCCACAGCACTTAACAACAACATGAGTCATAACTGACTCGACGGCACTTAACAGCAACTGTCTGAGGAACCCTAATGGCACAAGTAGTTCAGCATGCGGCAACTAACCAGAAGATCAGCAGTTCAAACCCACCAGCTGCTCCATGGGTGAAAGATGAGACAGTCTGCTTCCACCAAGATCCACAGGCTCAGAGACCCTATGGGGGCAGTTCCACTGTGTCATGGAGGGTTGGTATGCATTGGAATGACTTATAGCACATAAATAACTACATATTGGACATAAAGTGGCTAAGCTAATATTCTCTGAATTAGGAAAGAATTGTTACTTTTCCCCCACGTGGCTTTTGGCTACAAGAAATGGGTGTTGCAGCTATGAGACTAAGCACTACCTTCGTTGCATGACACCATGTCCTTTGATGTTCTCCTGGGGGCCCTGAATGGACACTCAGTAAACTGTGAAATGATGACGACAGCGGTGGTGGTGACTAACGTGGATGAACCGTGATGGTGATGGTGCGGCCCCAAGTGGCCAATTCTGCTGGATTCCTTTGGTGACGCTAATGCAGCGTGTCCGAGAGAAAGGAGAGCCAGGTTCATAAAGATGGGGACCAAGCCTTCTGAATCCCAGGGAGCTCTGTGGCCATCCTCAACTGCAGTCAGTTCTGGATCCTCAGGCATTTGTCCCGTCACCACTGGGACTCAGTTTCCACTGTGTATCTGCTCTTCTTGGTCTACTTGTCTTCTAGCCCCTGGCTTCCTTACTCCCTACACACCCAACTTTGATCTACCCTAAACTTTTGACCTGGAGTCCTGGTGTGGCGCTGTGGGTTAATGAGCCAGACTGCAAAGCTATTTGAACTGCAAGGTTGGCGGTTCAAGCTCACCAGCTGCTCCTCAGAAACCCTATTTAAGGTCACCATGGGTCGGAACCGACTTGACGGCACTTAACAACAACAAACTTTGACCTATTGTAGCTCATCAGGTTTTTCTCTACCTCAGGACCCACACAGCTACGGTTCCTACTGGTGACAGCTGTATTCCCTCAATGATAATTAGTCAAATCAGCCCAGCTGTTTTTCTGTCCCAGGCCACATCGTAGATGGCTGACAAGCCTAGAGAGTAGCTACTGGTGGAATTACCTGTAGACAGGTGTTGACCCTGATCCAATGAGATGGGATGAAGGCAGGTTCTATGACACACAACTAGGGATTCCCTTTCTAAGGAATATTTTCCTTAGAAGGGACCATGGGCATAGCAGGTACTGAAATCATCACATAAACCCTAAATTCATTTTGACTTAATGATGTGCACAGGATATTTATTGAGTGCTGACTAGAGCTGGGAGACATGGCTCAGTGAGAGCACCTTTCAAGAGGAAGGATAAGATGAGCAAAGACCTGAGGTTGGTTAACTCATTACAGTAAATATTTATTGAGCATTTACTATATACTGGATACTATTTTAGATGATGAGCTGCAGTAGTGAACAAAATTTAGTTCCTTCCCATATGGAGCTTAAATTTTAGTTATTGTTGTTGTTAAGTGCCGTTGAGTCGTTTCTGACCCATAGCAACCCTGTACAGGGTTTCCGAGGCTGTAAATCTTTACGGGAGCAGAATGCCTCATCTTTCTCCCGTGCAGCGGCTGGTAGTTTCGAACTACTGGCCTTAAGGGTCGCAGCCCGACTCATAACCACTACGCTAAAGACAGATAATAAATGAACATGTGAATATATAAAATACATAAAGAAATATAGAGAATATATGTGGACAAGTAATTAAATAAGTAAGGGGGACAGGGAAGGCCCCGTTAATCACGTTATCATACTCCGTGTTCTCCAGAAGTCCAGTGAGACATATACGTAAATATATAAAAAGAGATTTACTTCAAGGAAATGGCTCATGCAATTATGAAGACTGGCAAGTCCAAAATCTATAAGTTAGATGGCAGGCCAGAGACTTCTGCAGGTTTATATCCCAAGAACTGGAGGTCAGGCAATAAAAAGAGGGCAAGGTCAAGACAGAGAGTCAAAGAGCTCTGTCAGGGCATCCCTGACATATTCTGAAGGCAGGTCACACCCCCAAGAAAACTCCCTATCAAGTGATTGGCTGATCACATCAGGAAAAAATGACTATATCATTATTACATTATAGAAGAGCAACTAGTCCAACGCCTGCCAGTCACTGATAATCACAGCCTACCCAAGTTGGCACAACACCATCATCACACAGGTGATATTTTATCAGAGACCTGAAGGAAGGGGAAGGAAGTAAGCCATGTGAGTATCTGGGGGAGCAGTCCAGTCTGATGGAACAGCAAGGAGGCTTGTATGGCTGGAACAAGTATGTAAGGTAGGGAGTAGGAAGAAATGAGGGCAGTTAGTTGGGAGCCAGTTCATATGGAATGTTTTGGGAGCCACTGGAGGGTTTTGAGCAGAGGACTGACATGTTCTGACTTCGTGTGAAGCGGATCACTCTTGGATGCTGTGTTGAGAATGGACTCTGGGAAATGAAGAGTGAGTGATAGGTTCTGATGATAATCTGGGCAAGAGATGATGGTGGCTTAGACAAGAGAGCGAGAGTGAAGATGATGGGGACAAGCAGAGAAGTGTTTGGATTGGGGTTCTAGTCTGAGATGGGGCCATCATGTTCTGCTGGTGACTAGGACCTAGAGTTAGCCAAACTGCAAGGTGAAAGGCACACTGCTCCAGACCACCAAGTCTATTCAAGACTTCTCACCCCAACTGTGAGGAGTTAGGATCCAGCAACAAAGCTAGAGGGAAGTGGCTACATGAGACCATCCTCTTACACCAACTACAAAGGCTGGAACAGAGTGAGCAAAGGAGAAAGTAGGGGAGAGTTAGCTGGGGACCAGTTCATATTGGATCTTTTAATAGCCACTGGATAGTTTTGCCTGGTGGCCATGGGCAAAGGCCAGACCTCTCTTTGTTGTTGTTAGGTGCCGTTGAGTCAACTCTGACTCATAGCGACCTTATGCACAACAGAATGAAACACCACCTGGGCCTGCATCATCCTCACCATTGTTGTTACACTGTGCCAATCCATCTCATTGGGGGGTCTTCCTCCTTTTCACTGACCTTCTACTTTACCAAGCATGATGTCCTTCTCCAGAGACTGATCCTTCCTGACAACATGTCTGAAGTATGAGAGATGAAGTCTTACCAACCTGACTTCCAAGGAGCATCTGACTCTACTTCTTCCAATACAGTTTGTTCATCTGACAGTCCATGATAATGTCAATAATCTTCTCTAACACCATAATTCAAACACATCAAATTTTCTACCATTTTCCTTATTCATTGTCCAACTTTCACATGCATATGAGGCTATTAAGAATATCATAGTTTAGGTCAGAAGCACCTTCATCCTCAAACTGATAATCTTTGTTCTTGAATACTTTAAAGAGGCCTTGTGCAGATTTACCTAATGCAATACACACCTCTTTAGGTAAAGTTAATTCTTCACTGCACAGATTCCATGTGGATTAGGAGAGAGAGGGGTCAAGAGTGAACAGCAATTTTATTAACCAGAGCACTGGAAAGATCGAGTTGCCATGTATGGCAATGGGGGAGCCTTCTGAAAAGCCTTCTAAAGAGGGTGGAGTCAGAACTTTAGTTTGGGGTAGATTACATTTGAGATTCCCAGTATAAGACTTTAAATTGGCTATTGTTTAGCAGAGCCTGGAGGTCAGGGGAGAGGTTGTGCTACAGATAACAATTTGGGACTCATCAGTGTACAAAGGTTCTGGTGTGGTTCTGTTGGATAAGCACTGGATTGTTAACCGTAAGGTTGGTTATAGGGTCCCCATGAGTCAAAAGTGCCGTCAATGGACGGCACTTAATTGACTAGACTGACTCATAGCAGCCCCATGCAGCGTTTCCAAGGAATGACTGGTGGGTTCGAACTGCTGACCTAGGATAAGCAATCCAGTGCTTACTGTATAGCATCACTGGCTTTATATAACAACAGTGTACAAATAAAAGCACAAGACTGGATGAGATCTCTAGGGAGGGAGAGTAAGTAGAGGAAAAGGGTCCAAGGACCACACCATGGGGTGGAGAGGAAGAACCAGCAAGAAGAGACTGAGAAGGACTGGCCAGTGAAGTAGCTGAGAACCAAGAGAGAATGTTATCCAATGATTTCATGTCCATCCACATTAAAAGAAAAAGACAGTGTATCAGAGATCAAGGAGGAATCAGCTGTGATAAATGATGCTGATGGGTCAAGCAGAATGAGGACTTGGGCCTGACACTGGATTTAGCAGCATGGAGGGCATTTGTGTCCTAGACAACAGATGAATAGAACAAAAGCTAGCTGAATGCTGCTCCCTGGACCCAGTGAGCAAGAAAGCCCTGGATGCAGGCTCATGGGTAGGCCCTGATCAGGCAGTCTTCAAGTACTGCTTAGAGGATGGCCCATCCCATAGGTCCTGCCATAGGTCTCAGCAGGTGCTACCACAGCAGCATGACCTTGGACCTGTCTCTTGTCTCCAATAGTGGCAGAGAGACAGCCTCCAGGCCCATGATCTAAGAGAAGACCGTATCTAGTTCTGGTCCTATCAGATGTCCAGCACAAGTGATCACCTGACCTTTTAAAACACTTTGTCAGTTACCTTTCCAATTTCCAGACACCACTTTGTGTTCATATTCAGACTGATGCATTCTAATGAAAGTGGATTGTTGTTAAGTGCCATTGAGTAATGCCAACTAGACCCTGGGGAAGATTAATGCCAAGACACATGGAGACCTGTGTCTAAGAACGCCAGGCCCACAGAGATTGAAAGGAAAATATACCTTGGATCACCAGCTGAAGGAACAAATCTGTCTCGGAAGACGTACAGTCGGAATGCTCCTTAGAATCAAGGATGGCTTGCTGTATAGGGTTTCCAAGGAGTAACTGGTGGGTTCAAACCGCTGACCTTATGGTTCACAGTCCAATGCTGATCCTATAGCACCAATAATTTATATGGAAAGGTCTTCAGCCTTCAACCCATGTAAAGGACAATTTAGTAACTAGAGAAGTTCTCCTTTACATGTTGCATTTGTTTGGGGGGGATCCTGGGTCCCAAAAGTGGATTGTCCTGGAAACTCCTATCAATACGTAGTATGCTTCATGTAATGACCATCTCAACAAGATCCTTTGAGATAGCTTATTGAGTAGGGAGGGTTGTCATAGGTCTCTTTCTCATACGGTATCTCAACGTAAGTAAGCCATTATATGATATAGTCAAGGCGTGCAACATTCTGATGCTCTGGCTTAATTCAAGGTAGACATAAGAGCTGTGCTTTCTAATCTGGTAGTCCCTAGCCACATAGTTGGAATCTTGGGTGATACAAATGATTAACATGCTCAGCTGCTAACCCAAAGGTTGAAGTTTCTAATACAACCAGAGATGCTAAGAGACGGCCTAGCAACCTTCTTCTTGAAAAATCAACCATTGAAAAAATCTATGGAGCGTAGCTCAACCCTACAACTTGTTTTTAAAAATGACATACATGTATTGTTGTTGTTGTTGTTATGTGCCATCAAGTTGGTATCAACTCATAGCAACACTATGTAAAACAGAAAGAAACATTGTTCAGTTCTGGGCCAGCCTCATAACTGTCACTAGATTTGAGCTCATTGTTGCAGTCAATGCATCATTCCATCTTGTTGAGGGTCTTCCTCTTTTTCATTGACCTAATTTACCAAGCATGATGTTCTTCTCTAGGGACTGGTCCCACCTGATAACATGTCCAAAGTCCATGAGACTAAGTCTCGCCATCCTTGCTTCTAAGGGGCATTCCGACTGTACTTCTTCCAAGACAGATTTGTTCCTTCAGCTGGCCATCCAAGGTATAGTCATTGTTTTCCACCAACACAAAAATTAAGTGTATTAATTCTTCTCTAGTCTTCTTTATCTATTGCCCAGTTTTCCCATGCATATGAAGTAATTGAAATACATGTATTAGATATCTATAAATCTGTCTATCTATCTCTCTATCTCCTAAGAATACGTTGGCCTCTGTCCTCAAGTAGGGAAAAGGTTGATTTTATGCAGCAGGCTTTGGAATCTGGAAAGTCTGTGGTTGGTTAAAGTGCCCAGTCAGCACAGCAATGAGCAAACACTCAAAAACCACTCCTCCCTTGTACCATCTTTTGACTTCTTACAACTTACTCATGAGTCAGACTCCACTCCACGGCAGCTAAGAACAAGCAGTAATTTCTTCATCAGCCTACGAGTCAAATTGGGCTTCCTTATCCAGAGATGCAGCATTGCCCACTGCCAGAGCTTGGTAAGTAAGGGGTGGGCTTCCTGGAGTACACACACATATGCCACACCCACACACTAATCACCACACCATACTCAGATACTCTTCATCCACCATCATCACTCCTCCACACAGGCTCCTAGCCACCATCACAACACCATCCACCTCTCACATACCCACCTACATACGCACTAACCACCCACCAGCATCATAACACACATACACTCACCCACCCACCCACTATTAATTACCACTTGGTCTTAATTATCCAGTGCTGCTATAACAGAAATACCACATGACTTGAACAAACAAAACTATATTCTTCTCGCAATTTAGGACTTAGGAAGTCCAAATTCAGGCACCAGCTCTAGGGGATGGTGTTCTATTTTGACTCTGGAAGAAGGACCTTGTCTCCTTTCAGCATCTTTGGGCCTAGCGTTCCTTGGAGATCTCCATGTGTCTGGGCATTAATCTTTCCCTGGGTCAAGTAGGTTCTCAGCACAGGGATCCTTTGTCTTCCAGGTGAGTTCCTGTGGAGGATTAGGTCCACCCTGGAACCACACCACGTGGCCCCGAGCACACCGTGGGGTCCTCTGGACCAGGCCTGGAAACCAAAGATCACTAGGGCTGTGAGTCTATAAGGAGAGTTTGCCTCCCATGAACCGAATTCCGTGGGGCAGATGAGAGAGCATTAGGGAAGGGGAAGTCCAACGTGACTCTGAGTCGTACTTGAGCGCTGCCAGTCAGGGGCAGCTGGTCCTTGAAGGGTCCTGGGTTCAAACTGGGTCGTACTGGGTAAGGGTACAAAATGACTGGGGTGGGGTGGTAGCTAGAGAACCCCTTATCAGCAGCGTTGGTGGGGGTACTTCAGGGTCGTCCCTACATTGACCGCTTGGCGTAGGGCAGCTAGACATGGTGAGAAATGAAGCACAGCTCCTCCCGGCACTTCTGCGTCCGAACTCTGCGGACTGAACCTCTCTGGGATTTGGGGGAGCAGCAATGGGGGTGAGGTGCGGGCCAGGGGATGCCGGTTGCCAGCCCCAGAAATCCGTCGCTTCTGGAGCCTTGGCTGCACCGCAGCTGGCGATGGGCAGGCCCCCGGGCACTCCTGTCTCCACCTCGCGCCCCGGGCCTTGGGTTTTGTCTTCCCTCCCCCAGGGGAAGACGGCGGATCCGGCTACGCAGCTAGCGCCCGGTTGTTTCTGTTTGCTCTTTCCTTTAGGATCCCCGGGCCCACCGCAGAGTGGCGCCCTGGATCCCCCGGAAGGGTCGCTATGTTCTTGGGCTGGGAACGCCTCTCCAGAGACCCCACAGGGCGGAGGCTAAGGTTCTCAAAAGGCCTTGGCTCTGTCACTGGGGAGGCGCTAGCGAAAGCCGGCGGGGCAGAGAAAGCTGGTTTGCTACCTGGGCCCATCGGGTCAGTCCCCACCAGCGGCAGGCTGCGCGTGGTCCCTGCAGCGCAGCGCGCTCCGCACTGCGCCCCGGCCCCTGCCTTCGCCAAGTCCGACGTGAGTGCGGTGCCAGCGCCCTGACCCGCCCCCTCCTGCCCCACCTGGTAGCTTTTCCTTTCAGGTGTTGAGGTGCGGTCACCTCCGCGGTCTGGGGCCAGTTCATCGCCCAGGTTTCCAGCTGATGAGACGCGCCTCCCGCCCCGGGCCGGCGGTGCGCGCAGGACCCAGGTCCCGGCGGTGAGCTCTGCCCGGGCTTGCCTGGGCTTGTTCAGGCCGGGCAGCTTTCCCCGGGGACTAGCCAGATCAGGGGCGTTTCGTGATTTCTCTCAAGCCCTGTGGCTTAGTACTGGAACTGGAGGACTCTGGCCTTACTTCGCCCGATCCAAGAGGGAGCTCAGGTAAATGTTTTGTGTTTTTCTGAAAGTTTGTAAAGGAAGCAGGAACTAGACCCACGACTTTTATAATAGTAAAGAAAACTCTTGAATGGTGTAGCCTCGGAGCCATAAGGGAAAGAATTTCCAAGAAACAACAAAATGCTCTTTGATTTCATAATCTCTGAAGAGAAAGGATTCCTATTTTTGAGTTTTGCCCAGCTGGGTCATTCTTTTTGCTTCAGCCTCCATCGTGGTGTGAGGAGACCAGGTCTGGGAGTGGGGTCATGTGGCTGCGAACCAACAATGGCCACTCGGACTTCTACCATCCCGAGATGCCTTTCAGGGTTGTTATGACAAATCTCAGAAGATATGGAAAGAGCTTGGACACTGAAGTAGGGTTAGGTAACAGATGGAGTCTTTTGCCCAATTGTGATGTAAAGAGAGAGGAGAGTTCAGGGCTTTTAAAGACCTTCCTGCCTCAGTTTGAACTGGAGGGCCACCACCACTGTGCAGCCTCAGAGCTGTGGTTAGGACTGGACGGAAAGAGAGGGCAGAGCCAAGAGCTCAAAGTCATGGCTTTCAGCATTGATCTGAGCAACTACCCCAAGTATCCACCAGGGAACAATGAGCAAGGGAAAAATCCGGGGCCTGTACCTTCTCTGAATACACCCACTTGGATAAATACTCGTTAGCAAGTGTCCAAAGTCACATGGGGTATAGGAGAGGGGTGCAGAATGGCCAGGTAGGGCCAGTTCTGCTTTGGCCCCAAGTTCTGAGAGACCTTTAGAACAAATGGCCTCTCCTCTGAGCTTCTGTTTCCTCCTGCATGACACAAATGCTGGGCACTGATGACTAAGGAAAAGGGGAGGTTCTTATACTGCTGACCTTCCTCTGAAGGTCCATCCTGGGGCCCAGGGAGCTGCTGGGAGCAGCATTTGCTGGTACCCTGGGAACCATTGGCATCTGCTGCCCTGTGAATAAGTGATTTGTCTCCTGAGCTTTCCAACCTGGGGAATAACCAGAACTGACCTGCTCTCAGCTCATCCTCTGGCCCCTGGGATCCCTTGGTTAACTGGCTTGGCAGCCAGAAAGACTACTCGTTTACCCTGCACCCTGTGCCCTTGGCACACATCACAAATCAATAGTGGTAAAGCTAGACAGGCCTCTGGTCCTTCTCAGCAGAACTCGCCAGACAATCACTTTCCATTGATCCTCATGGTACTTCTGCATGCGTAACATAAATGGCACCCCAGCCTTGTAACCAGCCTTGTAACAGAAGGTATAGGAGGATGACAGGGTAGGCAAGATACTGTCCCTGTTTTAGATGCTCACCCTCTAATTGGAGGAGATCAAACATACCCATGTAAGAAAATGGCAGGCAAGACTCATTCATTCATTCAATCAATATTTATTGAGTCCTTGCTATCTACTAGCATTATTTGAGTATCAGGAACACAGCAGTTAGATAAACAGCCAGCAATTCTTATTTTTGTGGAGATGTGAAATACTTAAGGAGCCTTGGCACCCTAGTGGCACTGTAGGATAAGCACTGAACTGCTAACCACAAGGTTGCCCGTTCAAACCCACCAAACACTCTGAGGGAGAAAGACAAGACTGTCTGCTCCGTACAAATGTGCAGTCTTGGAAATCCTACGTAGGGTCACTATGAGTCAGAATCGACTTGTTGGCAATGGGTTTGGGCATTGGTGGAGTAAACGTACCTTCTGGTGAAGGAGACAGGCAATGAATAAAACAAGAGTGGGTAAATGCTATGAAAGGGTAGGGAGGTTAAGAATACCAGTGATATATTTAATGGGGGGGTTAAGAAATTAAGGAGAAGTCTGAATAATGATGAGAGGAGAGTTTTTCAGGCAGAAGTATAAGTGCAAAGGCTTTGTGTTTGTTGCATTTGGGAAATAGCTAAAAGGCTGTGAAGCTGGAGGAAGAAACATAATAGATGAAATCAGGCAGTTAGGCAGGGACAAGCTTGTGTGGGACTTTGTACAGACTATGGACTTAGAAGAAAATCCAAAGGTTTTCAGTAAGCTTTGGAATTTTTTGAGTTGGGACTATTAGGATTTAACATTTTAAACGATTATTCTGACTGTTGTAAAAATAATATCAGTAAAAGTGACAGTTGTGTTGTTGTTAAGTGCTGCAGAATCAGTTCCGACTCATACTGACCCTGTTTGCGTTTCTGAGGAATAGTTGGTAGGTTTGAACTCCTGATCTTGTGGTTAGCAGTCCAGTGCTGATCTGAGAGTGCCACACCAGTATTCTACAAGTAGCAGTAGGGGGACCTATCAGAAGGCTCCTCCCTAGTCTAGCTAGAAATGACAGTGGCTTGGGCTAGAATTGTAGCAGTGGAGGGAATAAGAAGCAGTGAGTCTCGAAGGCAGAGCCAAACATTTCGTGCTAGATGAAAATGAGGAATGGGATGAAAGAAGGAAGAGACAAAATAAATAACTCCAATGTTTGTGGCTTGTGCAGGTGAGTAAATTCTTGAGATGGAGAAAACTGGGAAGAGCAAGTTTGCTATTTAGCTATGTATGTATAGTCGACTGCCCATTAGATACTCAAATAGAAAAGGTATTGGGTGTTGGAACCTGTAGTATAGGATAGAGGTCATCAGTGACGATGGTGGTACCCAACACTATGAGCCTGGGTGAGATAATGAAGGGATGAGGTGGTGAAGGTTTGAAGGAGAGAAGATGGTGGGGAATAGTCTTCTTGGAGAATGGGAGAATGAATTGACAAAGGAATTGATAAAACAGTCCCTGGCATGTGGCAGAGTGATAAATATTTGTTGGGTACATGCATGAATGGGATTGGTGAGTGGGTGAACTACTGCACTATGGGGGATACAATAGGATAGTAAGTTCTCTGGAGTTTCAGGGGTTCATAGGGCTGGAGAGAGGCCAAGAGAGTTTCATGAAAGTTGAAGGGACTCAATCAGAGCCTGGGAGAACAGCCAAGATTCTGAGTTAGTTGAAGGGAAGGGAAGGGTAAATTGAAAGGAAATGGCATTAGCAAAATTAGAAATTCACAAGGCGTATTTTGGAGTCTCCTACAGACAAACCAGTAGGACTGAAAGGGAGGTTCTCCTGAAGGTGGAGGAGTAGAAGGCCTGAAGACATCTCTAAAGGAGGAGGAGGGGTGGGAAGTTGGGAGAGCCTGCCTAGAGGCCTGTCTTCATTCTCTGGCCTCCACTCTGTCAGATCTTGGGAGACCCCATTGAGTCTGAGCTAACCGGGTAAATCCTACTGATCCACCTCAGAAAGCCATAGAGCCTGGGCTTAGAAACCTCATGTTATCTTTTCTGGTCTCTGTAAGGCAGAAAGAGCGTGGGCAGGGATGATTGTCTCTGTTTTTTAGAAAACAGTTTTATTGAAATATAATTCCTATACCTTAGAGTCCATCCAGTTAAAGTGTACAGTTCAGTGGTTTTTAGTATATTCAGAGTTGTGTAATCATTATCACAGTCAATTGTAGAACATTTTCATCACACCAATAAGAAACCGTGAAACCACTAGAAGTCACTTGTCAGTCCTTGCTCCCCAGGGCCCATCCACTAGTCTAGTTTCTGTCTCTCTGGATTTTACCTGTTTTGGACAGTTCATATAAATGGAATCATACAATATGTGGTCCTTTATAGTGACCTCTTTACCTAGCAATATGTTTTCAAGGTTCATCCATGAACATCATTCATTTTTATAGCTAAATAATGTTCCATTGTATAGATAGACTACATTTGTTCATCAGTTGATGGACTTTTGGATTGTTTCCATTGTGGGGCCATGATGAATAATGCTGTTATAAATATTCATTTACAGACTTTTGCATAGGCATGTTTCCATTTTCATGGGTATATATTCTTTTGTGGGTAGGAGTGGAATTGAAATTGATGAGTTATATAGTAACTTTAAAGGCACTCTGGTGACGTAATGGGTTACACATTGGCCTGCTAACTGCAAGGTCAGCAGTTTGTATCCACCAGCTACTCATTGGGAAAAAGATGAAACTTTCTGCTCCCATAACGATTTGCAGCCTCGAAAACTCTATACAGGGTCACAATGAGTAGGAACTGACTCAACAGCACATAACCACCACCATGGTAACTTTACCATTAACCTTTTGAGAAACTGTCAAACTGTTTTCCAAAGTGGTTGCCCCATTTTACATTTCGGTTTCTCCAAATCCTCACCAATATTGGTTGTTATTGGTCTTTTTGATTATGACCATCCTACTGGGTGGTTAATGTGCCAGACTGCAAAGCCATTTGAACTGCAAGGTCAGTAGTTCAAGCTCACCAGCTGCTCCTCAGAAACCCTATACAGGGTCGCTACGGGTTGGAACCAACTGGACAGCACTTCACAACAACAACAACTGGGTGTGAAGTAGTATCTCACTGTGGTCTTGGTTTGTATTTCCCTAATGACTCATTATGCTGAGTCTCTTCTCATGTGTATGTTTTCTTTGGAGAAGTATCTATTCAGACCCTTGTTAGATAGGTGTGGGTTTTTGATAGATGAAAGCAAAGTTCATTGAGACTATGAGACTCGTTTCCTTAGGGGATGATGATGATGCTAGTTCATAAATAAAACCCTGGGGTGAATTACTCAATAAGCAAGGTAAGCATAGGCTTGTTGTTTTAAGTGTCATCAAGTCAGTCCCGACTCCTAGCGGCCCTGTATAAGTTTTCCAAGGTTGTAAATCTTTGCAGGAACAGAAAGTGTCATCTTTCTTCCATGGAATGGTTGGTGGGCTCAAACCCTTGAGTTCATGGTTTGCAGCCCATGGACAGAACCAGAGTGCTAAACACAGACTTACTTGTATTTATTTACTAATCTGTAGTGTACAATTTCACATAGGTTTCATCATATCTCTCATGTGAAACTATTCACTATAGATTCGTAAGTAAGCACCAGAAAGCCAGTGTTTACCTTGTTTACTGGTTACTCTGACAGGAGGGATTGTAAATTTGAAATGAAGCTTTGATTCTGTAGGAAGGTGCTGTGGGGTTGAGAGAGACACAGATGCTAGCCAGACCTAGAAGCAGAATTTTGATGTGGTGGGATGTCGTGAAATTGTTCACTGCGGATTAGTAAGCAAGCACAAGTAATACCATGTTTACCTTGCTTATTGGATAGTGTAACAGCTCCTGGCAGCCTCCTGAGCCCCAGATCTACAGGGCTTGCCTGCTGTTCCTTGTGCTAGGAAAAGAAAGGGCCAGAAGACCTGCTAGTATAAAAACTTCAAGGAAGAGAGTCCAGGCTCCATCTGGACCACAGAGCCACTGAAATCAGCATCTTTTCCTTTAGATGGCTCGATAGTGAGCACTGCCTATGTGTTTTCAGTCCGGGAGAGTTAGCAGAAACTTTCTCAAGTCTTCAGTTAAATGTTGACCACAACGTTCTATAGGAATGCAGACAGTTGGTGGTTAGCCTGGCACGTTCGCTTCCCAGGCTGGCTGCAGATACCATGGAGACTACTGCTAGAAGCCAGGATCTGGCAGAGCCACTGCCTTTGCCAATAAACTGATAGACCCAATGTGAGCGCTGCCCCCATATAGTCGGGCAGTCTCCTTCCAGCTCTGTCTCCTCTAGATGGACCCTCCACCCTTTCTCCTGTTCTCTGAGAAATTAAGGAGCTTGGCAACAGCCAGAGTCCACACTGGGGCTGGCGTGGGGTTTGGTTTACTTGGTGAATGGAACTGAGTCCTAATTCAGGTGTTAGGCATTTTCTTCGGCTGTCCCATTTACTCACAACAAAATTAATTCAAATGCATTGCAACAACAATGCGTAAGAATACTATTGTCTGGACCCTACCCAGAGAAGCAGTGATGCCAGAGAGGGAGGCAGAGACGATGACGTGGAGAAATGGAGCAGCTGGGGACGCTAGACACAGAGAGGGAGAGGGGCTGTGTGCTGACGACCGGGAGGGCAGGCTTGTAGGGTATACCCTTTGGTTGGTTGAGGATGCATGGAGAGGATTGTAACCATGGCAATGAAACTATATACGATAGGATGAATGTAAAGCTAATGTTCTCCCATGTAAACTATCACATAATTCACAATAAAACTTTAAGAAAAAAACAACACCTTAGATGGCACAGTTCTACTCTGGCATACAGGGGGTGGCCATGGGTCAGTCAACTGTTTCCTTTTGGTTGTTTTCTTTCTTTTTTTATGTTTTTATTGTGAATTGAGTGAAAGTAAACAGACAAGATCATCAGCCTTAAATAAAAAAGAATACTGTTGTCTGTTGTTGATGATGATGTTAGGTGTTATCGAGTCAGTTCTGATCCATCGTGACCCTGTGTACAACAGAAGGAAACTCCACCTGGTCCTACACCAGCCTCACAATTACTGCTACACTTGCGGCTGCTACAACTATACCAATCCATCGTATTGGGGCTCTCCCTCTTTTTCGCTGTCATTGCACTTTACCAAGCACGATGTCCTTCTCCAGGGACTGGTCCCTCCTGATAACATGTCCAAAGTATGACTGTAACTTGCTTTTATTCTGGCAGGCTCCAGCAGTGCTGGCTGAAGCAGCTTTAAAATACAGGGTCATGGGTCTAATTGCTGACTGCAGTTGCTCTTCTAGAACCACCACTTCTCAGAATTAAATGACCAAACCCCAAAGTTCTCATCTCCAACCCCAAGAGACAGAGAAATCGTTCCTGATAAACTTTGCAGAAATAGGACTTCTTGGGGGCCAAAGGTGAATTTATGACACTCCTGGTATCCACCTCCAACTCCCAGTCAGGACAGAACCAGGTCGGGGTACAGCTGACTGGGGAGTAGCTGCCTCCTCTAAGTAGACTTAACTGTGATGATGTGAATAAAGTACAACTTCCTGAAGTAAAGCTTGTCCAAAATGAGGAGAAACAGCTGTAAGCATCCATTTGTAATCAGAATAAGGAATGTACCAAGTTTGAACCTAGGAAAACTGGAAGTTGTCAAAAATGAAATGGAGCACATAAACATGGATATCTTAGGCATTGTTGTTGTTGTTGTCAGGTGCCACTGAGTTGGTTCCAACTCATAGCAATCCTGTATAGGGTTTCCGAGGAGCAACCGGTGGGTTTCAATAGCTGACCTACAGTGCCACACCAGGAGTCTTCCTAGGCGTTGTTATTGTTGTTAAGTGCTGTCGAGTTGGTTCCGATCCATAGAGACCCTGTATAGGCTTTCAAAGGAGCAGCTTGGAATTGGAATTTGAACCACTGACCTGTGGTTCAAACTGACCTTGCAGTACACTGCTTATCCTACAATGTCACACCAGGAGTCCAAGGCATTAGTGAGCTGAAATGGACTGGTATCAAAAAAATCATTGTTTAATCTGACAATCCTAGTACTTATGATGCTAGGAATGACAAATTGAAGAGGAATGGCATAGCATTCATCATCAAAAAAGAACATTTCAAGATCTGTCTCGAAGTACTATGCTGTCTGTGATAGGATAATATCCATACATCTACAAGGAAGACCAGTTAATACCACTGTTATTCAAGCTTACACAGCAACCACTAAAACCAATGATGAAGAAATTGAAGAGTTCTACCATCTTCTTCAGTCTGAATCAATCAACCATGCAATCAAGATGCATTTCAGTTGTGGTTGATTGGAATGTAAAGGTTAAAAGCAAAGAAAAAGGATCAGTAGTTGGAAAATATGACCTTGGTGATAGAAAAGATGCTGGAGATCACGTGATAGAAATTTGCAAGACCAATGATTTGTTCATTGCAAATACCTTTTTTAAACAACACAAAAGAATACTACACACATGGGCCTTACACAGAAATCAAATTGACTACATCTTCAGAAAGAAATTGTAGAAAAACTCCAAATCATCAGCCGAAATAAGACTGGGGCAGACTGTGGAACAGACCATCAATTGCTCATATACAAGTTCAGCCTTAAGTTGAAATAAATTAAAACAAGTCCATGAGAGGTAAAATAAGACCTTGAACATATCCCACCTGAATTGAGAGATCATCTGAAGAACAGATTAGATGCATTAGACACTAATGACCAAAACCCAGAAGAATTGTGGGATGATAATCAAGGACATCATACAGGAAGAAAGCAAAAAGGTCATTAAGACAAGAAAGAAGGAAAAGATCAAAATGGATGTGAGA
Organism: Chrysochloris asiatica; assembly: GCF_000296735.1. Taxonomy (NCBI): domain Eukaryota; kingdom Metazoa; phylum Chordata; class Mammalia; order Afrosoricida; family Chrysochloridae; genus Chrysochloris; species Chrysochloris asiatica. Next base: position 1,199,254 of record NW_006408741.1, read on the forward strand.
AGAGACTCTGAAACTTGCTCTCCAAGGTAGTGATACTAATACAAATGAATGAAATGAAGAGGTGAAAGAGCTAAACAGAAAATTTCAAAGGGCAGTTTGAGAAGACAGAGTCAACTATTATACTGAAATCTGCAAAGACTTGGAGTTAGAAAACCAAAAGGGACGAACATGCTCAGCATTTCTTAAGCAGAGGGAACTGAAGAAGAAATTCAGGCCTCAACTTGCAATATTGAAGGATTCTATGGGCAAATTATTGAATGATGCAGAAAGCATCAAAAGAAGATGGAAGGAATATAGTCACTGTACCAAAAAGAAATGGTCAATGTTCAACCATTTCAAAAGGTAATATATGATCAAGAACCAGTGGTATTGAAGGAAGAAGTTGAAGGTTCACTGAAGGCAGAGGCAAAGAACAAGGCTCCAAGATTTGATGGAATACAAATTGAAATCAATCTTTCAACAAACTGATGCAGCACTGGAGACACCCCATCATCTATGCCAAAAATTTGGAAGAAAGCTACCCGACTAACTGATTGGAAGAGATCCAAAGAGAGATGACCCAATGGAATGCGGAAATCTCCAGACAGTATCATTAATATTGCATGCAAGTAAAATTTTGCTAAAGATAATTCAAAATCAGCTACAACAGTACATTGACAAGAAACTGCCAGACGTTCAAGCCGGATTCACATAAGAATGTAGAGCAAGGGCCATCATTGCTGACATCAGATTGATCTTGGCTAAAAACAGAGAATACCAGAAACATGTTTACCTGTCCTTTATTGACTATGCAAAGGTGTTCAACTGTGGATCATGACAAGCTACAGACAACATTGCGGAGAATGAGTATTGTTGTTGTTGTCAGGTGCCATCGAGTCGGAACAGACTCATAG
>NW_006408741.1:1200801-1229541 GCF_000296735.1 Chrysochloris asiatica
TCTTTAATCTTCATAAGTAAATGTTTCAAGTCCTCTTCACTTTCAGCGATCAAGGTTGTATCATCTGCATATCGCAGGTTGTTAATGAGTCTTCCTCCAAACCTGATGCCACGTTTTTCTTCATAGAACCCAGCTTCTCGTGTTATTTGCTCAGCATACAGGTTGAATAAGTATGGTGAAAGAATACTTAATTGTGCTCATGCAAAACCTATGTACATAGACCAAGAGCAGTTGTTCGAACTGAACAAGGGGTCACGGAATGGTTTAAAATCAAGAAAGATGTGTTTCAGGGTTGTAGTCTTTCACCATACTTATTCAATCTATGTGCTGAGCAAATAATCTGAGAAGCTGCATTATATGAAAAAGAACGTGGCATCAGGTTTGGAGGAAGACACATTAACAATCTGCGATATGCAGATGATAACAACCTTGCTTGCTGAAAGCAAGGAAGACTTAAAATACTTACTGATGAAGATCAAAGAAAGACAGTAGCCTTCAGTACAACTCAATGTAAAGAGAACAAATATCCTCACCACTGGACAGTAAATAACATCATGATAAATGGAGAAATGATTCAAGTTGTCAAAGAATTCATTTTGCTTGGATCAACTATCAACACGCATGGAAGCAGCAGTAAAGAAATCAAACGACATATTGCATTAGGCAAATCTGTGGCACAAAACCTCTTTAAAGTGTTCACGAACCAAGATGTCAGTTTAAAAACTAAAGTGTACCTGACCCAAGCTATGGTATTTTCAATAGCCTCTTTGCATGTGAAAGTTGGACAGTGAATAAGGAAGACCCTAGAAGAATTGATGTTTATGAGTTATGGTGTTGGAGAAGAATACTGGAAGTACCATGGACTGTAAGAAGAACACACAAATGTTTGGAAGAAGTGCAGCCAGACTGCTCCTTGGAAGCCAGGATGGTGAAACTTTATCTCTCATATTTCAGCTGTATTATCAGGAGGGACCAGTCCCTGGAGAAGGACAACATGCTTGGTCAAGTGGAGGGTCAGCGAAAGGGAGGGAGGCTCCCAGTTGTATGGATTGGCACCGTGGCAGCAGCAATGGGCTCAAGTGTCTAACAATGAACATGAGGATGGTGCAGGACTGGGCAGTGTTTTGTTCTGTTGTGCATAAGGTCACTATGAGTTGGAACTGACTTGACTGCACCTACCAATAACAGCAATGCCTTTTAGCAGGGGAGATCCCAGAGTAACATTTCAGACCAGTAGAATTTGGGTTTGGTTCTTCCTGTTTGGCCTTGGGCAGGGTGCTTCTCCACCACAACCCAATTCCAAGCCTTCAGGGTGGTCTCCAGTTGCTCTCCAAAACTCCCCAATTGTGAACTCACCAAAAAAATCAGTTGGCTGGTCTTATCCCCACCAAAGCCATTTAATCCAAAAACATTTGAAATCTTTAATACCATCTTATTGTTACTGTTGTTAGCTGCAATGGCATTGGCCCCAACTCCTGGCAGCCCCGTACACAGCAGAACAAAATGTTGCCTGGTCATCTACCATCCCCATGAGTGGTGGCAGGTTGAACCTTTTGATCCACAGGGGTTTCATTGGCTGAGTTTTGGGAGTGGGTTGCCAGGCCTTTCTTCCTACTCTGTCTTAGTCTGGAAGTGCCACTGAAATGTGTTCAGCATTGTAGCAACATGCAAGCCTCCACTGATAGACAGGTGGTGGCTACGCATGAGGAGCTTTGCCTGGGAATCGAACCTGGGTCTCCTGCATGCATGGTGATATCCTACATTATTCCACACTGAATTTAAAACACACACAAGTAAACATTTCCACCTACCTCTCATCTTCCTTCTCCTACCCCAAAGAATCACACCTTCTCCCAAATGCTTCTAAAAATGCATGCTTTAGCTGTGTACACACAGTGCTAATTATATTAGTTTATTTGAATTGTTTCCATTTAAGCCTAATTACTTTACTGGAGGCTAACACTTAGGCTTATCATTAAATAGGTGTCAAATTAACTTAGTTACAAGTTGTATTTAAGGCCGTGGGGAAATACAAGAAAGAACATTGGGATGAAACGGGTTCCCTTCTTCTACCCTTCATTTCCTCAGTGGTAACTTGTTTTCTTGGACTAAATAGCACCTCCCCTGCCTGGTGCACAGAGAGACTCTGAGGAGCACATGAGACAAGCCATTCGTTTTCCAAATAGTCCTTGATCCACCCATGTTCAAGGCCGTGTGCTCCACGTACATTGATGGACAAGACAGCTGGTCCCTACCCTCCGGTGCCTTGCAGTTTCAGAGAAAAGTTAAATAAATACTGCATGCTGTCATTGTTCTTTACCATCAGGTAGACTCCCACTTATGACAATGCCATGCTTAATGCTTAACGTTGTCGGATCCTGTGTCTACTTCACCTTCGTTGTGTTTGAATCTATTGTTTTGGCCACTGTGTATCTCTAGTGCTGTCTTAGTTCTCCAGTGTTGCTATAGAAGAAATACTGTATGTGTGTGGCTTTAACAAACAGAAATGTATTCTCTCAGAGTCTAGGGGGCTAGAAGTCCAAATTCAGGGAGCCGGCTCTCGGGGAAGGCTTTCTCTCTGTGTCAGCTCTGGAGGAAGATCCCTGTCTTCTTTCAGCATCTGTTGTAGGCCCAGCAGCCCTTGAAGATCTCCATGGGTCTTGGCATCAGTTTTCCCCTGGATCTAGGAACTTCAGAGCCCAGAGACCCCAGGTCGAAAGGATGCACTCCACTCCTGCCTCTGCTTTGTTGGTGGGACTAGGTCCCTCTGAGCTCTGCTCGCTTCTCTCCTTTGATCTCTTATAGATAGAAGGTGATGCAGGTCACATCCCTGGGAATTCCCCTTCATTGCATCAGGCCTGTGATGGGATTAAGGGTGTTGAATCCCACCCTTCAGCCTCTTACAAGTGATTGCCTTGTCACATCATGGGGGACCATTCCACAGCTGCCACATTACATAGTTATATAACTGCCAAACCAGAGACCCGTGTTCCAATCAAGTTAGCACGCATTTCAGGGGAATACAATTCAATCCATGACAAGTGTCTTTCAAGCTAGCGAACTCATCTTTCAGCACTGTATTGGACAATATTCTGCTGTGGTCCATAGGGTTTTCATTGGCTAATTTTTAGAAGTAGATTGCCAGACCTTTCTGCCTGTTGGCTTGGTCTGGAAGCCCTGCTGTAATCTGTCCACCATGAATGACTCTACTGGTCTTTGAAATGCTGGTGGCATAGCTCACAACATCACAGCAGTACACCACAATATGACAAACTGGCCGACAAGTGGTAGGAATAATGTAGTAATAACGAATACTTATTCAGATCTTTATATTTGCTAGGCACTGTGCTAAGCACTTTACAAATATTAGATTCTTTCATTCTTACAACAACACTGTGAGGCAGCTACTATTCCCATTTTACAGATGAGAAAACCAAAGCTTAGAGGACTTATGTAATTGACACTAACTTATGGAATTTACACAATTATGTAACTTGCACAGCACAAGTGCATTAATGGCAGCACCTGGGTGTGTATGCATGCAAGCTATTGCCTCCCAAACATGGGCTCAAGCAGACCAACAATTGTAATGATGCTTTAGAACCAAGCAGGGTTTCATTCTGTTACACATAAGGTTACTGTGATTTGGAGCCAATTTGATGGCAATGAACAACAGCAATATGTCTACATAATGTCGGTGTAGACTGCATGCAGTGTGACTCCCAGCCCACAGGTGGTCACTCTGCTACTGTTAAGGAATGGGACCAGCACTGTGAGGGGGAGTGCAAAGAACCATGGGAACTGAAAGCTTCCTGAAGGTGCCTTAAGAACTGTACAGCACTGTGTTAATGTCAAGGACCTTTATGATCATCTTCATTGTCCTGGAATTCTATTGCTGCATAACGAATGAACATAAACCTCCTATTATAAAACAATGCACATTTATTATCTCGCAGTATCTGTGGGTCAGGGGTCTAGGTATAGGTTGTCTGTTGGGGCTGGGATCTCATTTGGTGGCTTGAATGGGGAAGACTTGGCTCCAGGTTCACTCAGATTGTTGACAGAGTTTCTCAGTGGTTACAGGACTGAGATCTTTGGCTTCTTTCTGTCTGTTGACCAGGGGCGACCTTCATCTTCTAGAGGCCACCCACAAATCCTTGCCATGTGGTCCCCTCCCCTGGCTTCTCCCAACATGGAAGCCTACTTCTTCAAAGCCATGAAAGGAGAATGTCTCTAGCACTTGTGGCTATCAGTAGGAAGTCTTATGTAAGTGATGTTTTCTTGAGTGACAGCCCATCACTGTTGGTTAGAATTAAGTCACAGGTCCCGTCAGATCACACAAAAAAGTGTGAACTCTGGGAGGTGGGGATCATACAGCGTCATCTCAGTGTCCTGCTGGCGCAATTTCAACTTATGGATCTCTTGTCTTTATTGTTTCTTGTCATATCCACAATTTACAAGTTAAAAAAAAAAAAGTTAGGAAGCCAGCAGCATTTCTTACCTTTGTCCTGATCGCTCTGGGTTGGGAGGACCTGCCTATTGGGGCATTAATGCCGTTGTGATTGATTCTAAAATGATCTCAGAAATTCAAGAGAAGCTGAGCCCCAGAGGCTTGCAGCACCATCAGCAGAGAGGGAGAGAGTGCACCTAGTGAAGAATTTAAAATATTAAAATGGATTGGTGTATTTATTGCTCATTCCTTGTCCATGTGTCCAGCACACTTTGTCTTCTTCTGTGTGGGTGTACCTCCTTGGAAGGTGACACAAGGGTGACCATGTGGGAGCCAGTATAGTAGGAAAGATGAAAATGGCAACAACAAAGACCCATCAGTGTAATCACAGTGCCCACTCCAGGCCCAGGACAGTGCTGACAGAGAGGAGGGGGTGCGTCCCTCTGTCTGGAACCTTATGGGAACCTGCACTCCTTGTGGGGGGAGAGGGAATAATCTGGAGTTCACTGCAGGGACAAGCAAACAAAGGGAATTAACTATACTGAAGCAGGAAAGAGCAAACATGTGGCAAACTCAGAACCCGCAAAGAACTTCGGGACACTGTGGGGCCAGGTGGGAGTGACAAGTAGCCAGAGCTGTACCTCCAGTTTACTAGGAAAAGAGGGAAGAGCAGATTGCTCGCTTGGACACTCTGTCTTTGGGGTTTAGGCTACATCCCAATGAGCGCCTCTTAATTCCAGACTGACAGATTCCCGGGAAACCCTGAGTGTTTTAGACAGCTGAGGAGGCATCTCAGCCCTGGAATTTCTACGTGGTATCATTTTTGAATCTTTCTGGAATGTAACATGTACTCATTTTGCTTTTTAAACCAGAATAAGCATAATTTCACATTTTCCTGTTGGGCTGGATTATCACTTTGAACATCCGTTGCTGATCTGTGTGGTGTGGAACAGCAAGTGACCTGAAGACCCTGACCCCCCCAACCACAGGGCTTTAAAAGTGTTGGTGAGTGTTTTTAATAGTATTTCCGATCCTTCCATTGTTCTCTACCTCTCGTTCATCTCTCCTTGACCCTGTCAGTGAATCTGATTTTAACAAGCTCCTTTCTGAGTTACTGCTTCTAAATTTCTAGGGTCAGAAGCCCTCCATCCCTAAGTCCGGTTAACATTGTGTGTAAAGTAAGTTCATACAATGGAATTCAAGGGTAGACTTGTTCTATTCCAATTCAATGTCAGAATAAGGGAGTTGTGTCTTTTGAAAGGAGACCCTGACTGGTACAAATGGTTATAGAGTTCGCTGTTAACCCAAAAGTTGAGGATTTGAGTCCATCCTGAGGCACCTCAGAAGCAAGTCCTGGTGATCAACTTTTGAAAAATCAGCCTCTGGAAACCCTATAAAGCATAAGTGTACTCTGGCAAACAAGAGGCCTCCATGAGTCAGAATCGACTCAACAGCAACTAAGTTTGATTGGTCTTTGAAAAGAAGGCAGTGCTGGGATTGTTTTCATTTATTCTTAGTCATATTATTTACTTGATTTTGAATTCCTGCTAACTGCAAAGCTGCGTGTGTGTGTGTGTGTGTGTGTGTGTGTGTGTGTAGGGGTTATGTTTATCCTGCGAGGCTGAATTTAAAGAACATGTGAACCTTGAGGGTGACAATAAGTTCTGAGCAAGAGGAGACTGGTCACAGGACTTTGGACTGCTGTCCCTTTCTGCCTGCCTCAAGACCATCGTTTAACCAGTTAATTGATGGCTCCAGGAGCGTCTGCATTAACTCTGGCTGCTGGAACAAAGAACCACAAACTGGGGGCCTCAAACAGTAGCTGTGTATTTTCTCACAGTTCTGGAAGCCAGAAGTCTAAAATCAAGGTGCCCGTAAGACCATGTTGCCCTCAAAGTTTCTAGCAAAGAATCCAGCCTGCCTCTTGAAGCTTCTGGTGGTCCCACTCATTCTTGGGTCACTGGTCAAGTCATTCCAATCTCAGTCCCTCTCGTAGGACAGGGGACTGGGAAGCTGTCAGGTCTTGAAGACAGCGTGTGTGAGGTCTTCACCTTGGTTTTGTATAATAGAGCCAGGAGGGGCGCCCCAAACCCAGGGAAGACCAAAGTAAAAGGCTGAAGCAGTAGAAATGGTGGCAAGCCTCAGGTCAGAAGTTGGAGCAGATTATAAACGGAAAAGCAGATTGTGAAGTTCAGAGGTCAGGAAGTGGGATTGAAAAGTGGCTGCTTGGGCAGTTCAGGAAGGAGGCTGGGACATGTTGTTTGAATTGAGAGTGACTGGGTGGTAAGGAGACTTTTAACAGAACCAGGTGAGGACTAAACCTTTCACAGTGCTTCATGTTCTTCCAAAAGAGCCCTGGTGGCGCTGTGGGTTAGGCACTGGGCTGCTACTGTAGAGATGGCAATTCTTTTCTGTAAATAAGGTTCTTAAAGCTCTGGTAGCAAAGTGGTTACGAATTGGGTTGCTACTTTCAAGGTCAGTGGTTTGAAACTACCAGTGGCTCTGCAGGAAAAAAATGAGGCTTTCTGCTCCTGTAAAGATTTACAGCCTCAGAAACCCTATACAGGGTCGCTGTGGGTCGGAATCGACTCGATGGCACATAGCAACAACAAAGGTCCTTAAAAGCCACTATGAGTCAGGACTGACTTGATGGCACTGAGCTGGATTTTTTCCTAAGTGTCCCCAGGTGACACAAACAATTAAGTGCTTGGCTGCTAACCGAAAGTTTAGGAGTTTCAGTCCACCAGCGGTGCCTCAGAAGAAGTCCTATGAAGTAATTTGACTCTGATCTACACGAGGTCGCCATGAGTCTGAATGGGTTTGGGGTTTGGGTTTGATTTTTTCATTGTCAGCCTCAAAACTATGACTATCACATGGGATGTCACCTTGACTAGATAGTCCTTATATGCCCCAGGGTAATGGCATTGGAGCTTTGGAGGACAATTTCTATTTTCAACCTGAATGAATGTAGCCCTGGGCCCCTAGAGGTTCATGTCCCCCCTTTTTTTGGTTTAGATTTTTTAATCCATTCAAAGTTTATTATTTTGGTGAAAGTCTAGTTAGCCAAAAAGAGATCATTTCAACAATTTCTACATGTGTAATTCAGTGACATTATCTGACTTGTGCTCCACCCTCGCTCTCCTTTCCCACATTAAGTTCACTGTGTCCTAAACTTCCCATCCACCCTTTCTCAAGTTGCCCCTTGTCGATTTGATCTCACATAAATAATTCTCTTAAAAAGCAGTGTTCAAAGCACACATACTTTAGTAATTAAAATACATAAGCTATTTTTAGTTTGCCCCCCTTTTAATGTTGTTGTTGTTGCTAAGTGCTATTGAGCGCATTCTGACTCATGTTGTTGTTGTTAAGTGCCGTCGAGTCAATTCCGACCCATAGTGAGCCTATATAGGGTTTCCATGGAGCAGCTGGTGAGCTTGAATCACCAACCTTGCAGTTCAAACGGCTTTTGTAGTCTGGTGCATTAACCCACAGCACCACACCAGGACTCCATTCTGACTCATAGTGACCCTATAGACAGGATTCCTGAAGATGTAAATCTGCAGGAGCAGAAAGCCTCATCTTTTTCCCCAAGAGTAGCTGCTAGGCTTGAACTGCCAACCTTGTGGTTCAAAGTCCAGTGCTTATCCTGCAGAGCCATCACACTCCTACTCCTTTTTTTGGGGGTGGGGGGTGGGGTAATAAAAATTTATTCCACATGCAGAGTTTTACTACTAATGAATACAGACAGGCTAGGACACAATGGTACTGGATAGAGGACAGCTAGCTCTTTGGAAAGTGAACAGGTTTGGGTAGCTCTGAGCCTCGTACCACACTGATTCGTCAGTCAGATTAGGAGGGGTGGCAGGGCATTGAGTGACCACCTTCCCTGTCCGATTTGGGTCGTCAAAAGATGCCATGCCCAGAAGCAAGCAGCTGAAGAAAAAAGGGCTTCCTAAGAAGGTCCAGGCTTGTCTCAGAAGTCACTGCAACACCATTTTAAGCAACATGTTTAATTGGCTGATTTCCATAAACTATACACAAAGTTTCTAACCATCACAATTCAGTGAAGTACAAAACATGAAGTTACAAGCTGTGGGAACAGAAGGAGCATGGGGGATGGCACCTTCCTTTCCTGGCGACTCTGGGGGTAGGGAGTGGGGAAGGCCTTTATTTTTTTAAACCAAGCCCCTCATTTCAATGTACAAAAGAATTATTCTGATTGATATTAAATTGTGTTAAAACAAAATGGACTAAAAAGCAAATACTACTCTATGTTGGGGTATGGGTGGGAAGAAAGAATGAGTCCTTCAAAGCAGGAGTGGGGAGCAGTTGGAGAAAGGTTCTGGGGCGGTGACCTCAGGTGGTCACTCATGTTGCTCCATTTTTACTTTTCGTGGTCTCAGGAAGGTCCGATTTTTCTCCTCTTTCTTCCCCTTTGTGTTAGCTTGGAAATTTCGCCAACTATCCACACGACCATCTCGACTTTCTTCAAAGTTTTTCTGCCGTTCCCTTTCTTCGTTTGGCTTTTTCTTGAGCTTCAATCTCTTCTCCCTTTTGTCTCTTCCTTTCATGCATCTCTTTGGCCTCTCTTTCTTTCCTTTTAATTTCCAGTTCAGCAAAGAGCTTCATGGTCTGTTTATACACAGCTTGTTTGAACAGCTCAGGATCATCTTCCTCTACATTTGTAGGTTTCCCTTCCTTCTTTAATTGCTTTTTTTCTCTCTTACACAGTGTGTTCCATGTATTCTTTTCCTGCCTGAATTACATCCAGGGCCCTCTTCTTTTGCTCCTGATCCAGTAGCAACTTGTAAGCTTTGTCCACAGCTTCAAATGCTTTTTGTGCTAAATCAGCATCATCTTGATTTTTGTCAGGATGCACCAAGATAGATAACTGCCAAAATATTTTTTATTTCCTCATCTGTCACTTTGGGATCTATCTGAAGAACCTCAAATGACTTCAAATTGAAGTAAGAGGAACCAGGACGGGTCAATCTTTCAATTTGATTTTTGGATGTTAGAACTGAATCTCTCTTCTCTATTTGTTTCACCTCACTATAGAAGGTCATAAACACATCCTCGGTGCCGCCTCCGCCGCCAGAAGCCCCGCTGTCCCCAGAAGCCACCATTTCCCTAGCCTAGCCGCTGCCTCACAACTCCTACTCCTTTTAATAGACTTTGTTAGAGCTGTTTTAGTTTTACAGAAAAATTGCAGAATTCTCATGGACCGCACAAGCCTCACACAGTTTCTCATATGATTAACATTTCACATTCGTGTGATTCATTTGTTTCAATTTACACTGTAATTAACTAAAGTCCGTAGTTCACATTAGGACACATACTCTGTGTTGTACAGTCCTATGTGTTTTGACAAATGCAGGTCATGTGCCCCCATTACATCGTTATACAGGATAGTTTCACCTTGAAAATGCCCTGTGTTCCACCTACTGATCCCTCCCCCTGTACGCTGGTTACCACTGATCTTTTCACTCTCTTGATGCTTTTGCCTTTTCCAAACAGTCACTGAGTTGGATTCATGCATCGTTTAGCTTTTTCATGGCTTCCCTCTTGCCCAAGTTTCCAAAGACATCTCTAGGGTCTGCTTTCCCAGGGTTCGGAGAGAGCTGATGTCTCCTCCACAAACCCTTTTTCCTGCTTACATCTTGTCTGGCAGGGAGGGACTAGCAGTGATGACAACCACCTACCCAGTCACTTGGTGGGACCCCAGCTCCTGCCTGACGCATAGGCTGGAATAAGCTGGCTCAGGGTCAGGAGCCCTCTCTACACTCCGCCTTCTCTCTTTGGTCTTCTTGGGACCATTTTAGTGATTACGAATTGGGCTGCAATCCTCAGGGTCAGCAGTTTGAAACTACCAGCTGTTCTGCGGGAGAAAGATGAGGATTTCTGCTCCTGTAAAGGTTTATAGCCTCGGAAACCCTGTACGGGGTCATTATGAGTCGGAACCAAAGCCATGGCACATAACAACAACAACAATGACAAATCCTGGTGTGGTACTGTAGGATAAGCACTGGACTGCTAACCACAAGATTGGTGGTTCAAACCTACCAACCATTCCTTGGAAACCCTGTACACGGTTGCTATGAGTCAGAACCAACTAGATGGCACTTACAACAACGACAAAGATTGACAGCCTGTGGCTGTGACTGAAAGTTTCTGTATTTCTTAGGATTATAGGTGTGGAAATGACACATTTCTGCAAGAGATTTTTTTGTTTTTTCTTTAAAAAAATGTTCTTTTTAAATTATAAAGAGTATAATAATGTCTGTAAACCTTTAAACAATTCTGTTTTGGCAACAGTTAAAAAACAAAGGTCAGCTTATCCAGAGAAGCTGTGACACCAGAGATGGAGGCAGAGATGGGGACATGGAGAGAGGGAGCAGTTGAGGACTCTAGATTCATAGGAAGAGAGGGACTAAGAGCTGGTGGCCAAGAGGCAGACTTACAGAATGTGCCCTTTGGTGGTGTAAATTATTATATATGCTTGAGTGTTTTTTAAAAAAAAAAGAGCTAAAGTGGATAGAGAGAAATACTGTTGACTGATGGTACATGGAGGGGATTATAATCATTGTAATGAAACAAGTTATATGATTTGTTGAATGTAAAACTAATGATCTGTCCTGTAAACTTTCACTCAATTCACAATAAAAACTTAAAAAATATATTTAAAACAAAACCCAAAGGTCAGATAATTCAGATGCAGATGAAATTGATAGCTGGGCCTTTCCGGTCCTCTTCGCCCCACTTCCCGAAGGTGGCCACATCAGTTCTGGGTGTGTGTGTCCTTCAGGCCATCCAGCTCCTGGGTGGTTTCTGTTGACTGTTTGCTGAACCCATGACAGAGCACGAAAAGTTCCAGGGAGAATGCAGTGTTCCTATTTCTGGAGTCTCAGGTTTAGCAGGGTCCCCACTAAGGGTCTAGATCCTCTACCTGAGGGGCCTAGAGAGTGTTCCGGAGCTAGCCTCCCCCAGATACCCCAAACTGCCATCTCCACTCAGCTCTAGGGTCTGGGAAAGTCCAACTGTTACCTTGTCTTAGCTTGTCTTTGGGCTTCTGGGCTGACATCTGGTGATTCGTTGGCCTCACAGCCTTCCCAACAAACTGTGGATGTATGTTACTCCACGTTCCACAGGTTTGGCAGGTCAGGAACTCAGAAAGGCTGCTTCCTGGGGCCTGGCCCTTCTTGATTCAGGTGAGACAGAATATGTGGACGTGCTTGGCTTTCTCTCTCAGTAAACGCCTGCCACATCTATTATGACGAACATGAGAATTCTCATCTCTCTCTTTCCCGTTGCTTCCCTGGAAGTCTTCTGAGCCAGAGCAGCAGGGAGGTGGGCTCTGAAGATGTGGAACCCTTGAAGGGCTGAGTGAAAGCTCTAACAGCCAGGCAGGCATCTGTGAAGATGTAGCAATCCCAGCTGAACTTCTCCAAAGATGCTGAGCCTCTGATAATCTGACCTTACTGATGAGAGAGGTGTTACAACTGAGTCCCTCTGGGCTGAGGGACATGTCCAGTACTTGTCCAGTAACTAAAGGGGGACCCTTTGCCCAGGATTTCCAAGGAAGAGGGGGAAATGCTTGCCATTGTATCTGAGCAGTCTCCAACCGTAAATTGTTGACATTTGGGAATGGATAATTCTTTGTTGTGAGACTGCCCTATATGTTGTAGGATGTATTGCAGCTACCTGATCTCTAGTCACAATTCCCCAAGTTGTGACAACCAGAAATGCCTCTAGATACAGCCAGCTGTCCTTGGGGGAAAAAATCCCCCTGATCGGGACTACTATACTAGGGGATTGGGGCACAGGCTTTGCATGGGTCCTGAATTGGCACCAGGAGCATCATTTCCATCTCACTGCATACATTTGTCTTTGTTCCCCTTCCAGAAAACTGACCTCATCATCCTTATTTGCTTGTTTCATCAACTCACCCAGATAGAACCACAACCAAACTTCCTTCTTTTGTTGTTGTTAAGTGCTGTCGAGTCGAGTCGGTTCCGACCCATAGCGACCCTGTATAGGGTTTCCAAGAGGAGTGGCTGGTGAGCTTGTACCACTGACCTTGCAGTTCAAATGACTTTGCAGTCTGGCACATTAACCCACAGTGCCACACCAGCACTCCAACTTCCTTCTTTAGGGGATCCCAATTAACATGACTTCGTATGCAAATTGAAAAGAATCTTTCTTGTTCAATTGGAGGGAGAAACCTTCAAGTTTGGTGTTTTAGCAGGCTTGGTTAATACTTCCTTAAAGAACTCAGGGCCCTGGTGAGCTCAAAGCACCTTATCAGTTCACTTTTTGGAACTCACTCTGCAGATCCTGTAGCCTGGCTTGGGTTTTAGCCTAGTGACTAGTGGATGAGCTAAGTTAGCTAGTGCTGGGGGATTTCCTTAAAGGCAACTGACCCAGGGACTGGCCAGGGAGGAGAGGCACTGGCTGGCTGTGTGGGAGCATGGAGGAGAAGGAGCTAGTTCCCAGGATGGACCCACCATGTCCTACCCTGGTTTACACCCACTGCTGCGCCTTAGGCCCTTTTGGCTTGGGGCTGGATGAAGCCCAGTGCTGTGCTGAAGACAGACATGGCATGCCTGGCCACTTGCAGCAGCACATCTCCTTCCTGGCCTAGCTCTTCTTTACTGATGAGCCAGGGAGGCGGGTGGGGAACTGTAACCAAAAACCCATGAGGAAGGAGGGCTGTTGGAATTCCAGCCCTGGTCTTTTCTAGAGCTGTCTCCTTAGGAATCTGGTTTCCTAGTTGTGTTGTTAATTATAATTATAATAATCATCATCCTGTGATCCAATGCACAACAGAACAAAACGCTGCCTGTCCTGCACACCATCCTCACAATCATTAACATGTTCAAGTCCATTGTTGTAACTATTGTGTATTTTAAGCATCTTCCAACCTCTTGGGTTCTGTAAGATTGTGATCCAGAGGATTTTCATTGGCTGGTTTTCAGAAATCGATTGGCAAGTACTCAGTAAGTTTTCTAGTAGGAATTTTGCATCTCATCATCAGCCCTGCCCTGGGAAACCCCCATATGCGATGATCTCCTCTGAGGCCAGCAATGTTTCTGTTTTGCAAAAGCTCCCTGCCCTAATTCTCTAGTCCTGTGATGACAGAAACACCACAAGGTGTTTGCTGCAATGACACAAAGCCACAAGGGGTGGCTTTTCAACAAACAGAAATGGATTCTCTGACAGTTTAGGAGGCTCAAAGTCTGAAATCAAGTGATAGGCTCTAGGGAGAAGGTTCTCTCTTGTCAGTTTCTGCTCCTGGACGATAAGTCCTGCAACTTGGCCTCACTCTTTTCCCATCACTGCTTCATCACTGGCTTGTATGGCTCTTTTTCTTATGTTTTTACTGTGAATTGAGTGATAATTTACATGGGAGAACATTAACTTTACATTCATCCTATCATATTTCATTTCATTGCCATGATTACAATCCCCTCTATGCATCATCAAACAACTAAAGGGTATACCCGGCAAGCCTGCCTCCCAGCCGTCAGCACATAGCCCCTCTTCCTCTCTGAGTCTAGAGTCCCCAGCTGCTCCATCTCTCCACATCGTCTCTGCCTCCATCCCTGGACTCACTGCTTCTCTGGATAGGGTCCGGCACTCTGCTCTCTCTCTTGAGAGACCTCCACTCCTGGGCTGCAAAGTCAACCACTCCCCTCCTTTTGTTACAAAAGGTCTACCTTTACATTTCCTATCCTCTCAGTCAGTCCTGATAGCAATTATTCACTATTGAACCACAAGAGTCTTATCCCCATCTTCTTTCATCAGCCTTGTTCCAGACAGATTGGAAACCACTCAGTGCAGATTCTACCTTCCTCCACACCCCCTGGAACTAAGCTTGTAAACCAGTCACTTCTTGCCTTTGTACCCGCCGCCCCCACTCCCACTCCCCCGCCCCCGTCCCTCCCACATTTTGGGTTGTTGTTATTATGTGCCATAGAGTTGTTCTGACTCATAGCAACCCTGTACAGTGTTTCCAACACTGTAAATCTTTACGGGAGCAGAAAGCCTTGTCTTTCTCCCTCAGAACAACTGGTAGTAGTTTCAAACTACTGACCTTGTGGTTTGCAGCCCAATTCGTAACCACTACACTACCAGAGCTCCTTGCCAATATCTAAGTTGTTCAGACCCTGTTGACCTTGTGTACCCAGGGGGTGGGAATGATCCTCACTGTAAAGATTTGTTCCCTCCTTTGAGCTGCTTACATCCACAAGCATAGGTCAAGTTCATCAAATTGTTGTATGGCTCTTTTATTTCGCAAAAGAAACTTGACTTAAACCACACCCTACACTGATATTCATTAACATAGCAAAGAAAGCCCACTCCCAAATGAGATTATAACCAAACCAAGCCCACTGCCATCAAGTCAATACTGACTCAGAGCAAGTGGCTCTATAGGCCAGAGGAGAATGACTCCTTAAGATTTTTGAGACTGTAAAACTCTCTGGGAGCAGACAGCCTCATCTTTCTCCTGCTGAGTAACTGGTAGGTTTGAATCGTTGACTCTTTGGTTAATAGTCTAACACTTAACCCATAGTTCTATCAGGGCACCTTACCACAGGTATGTTGATATTGTTACATTTCGTGGAGTCATTACAACTCATAGTGACCCTGTTTAGGGTTTCTGAGGAGTGACTGGCAGGTTTGCAATGCCCACATTGTGATTAGCAGTCCCGTGCTATCCTACAGTGCCACACCAGGAGACCTACCACAGATATAGATAGGGGTTAGGATTTACAACACATATTGTAGGGGACACAATTCAAACCAAAACAGGTAGCTGAGGGTTCTTCTTCCTGGATGGCAGGAAAGGAGCTGGTGAGCGTGCCAGATCCCGTGGCCAGCACTCCCAGCTGTGCCAACCAACACCCTAGTTTGTGTCTTAAGCTAATTCTCCCTTCTCTGAAATCAGGCCATGCCTTAAAAGCTCAGGGACCCTTATTGAAGGGCCAGGAGACAAGAGAGGCAGCTGGTGGGCCTGTGTGGGCTCATGGCTGAGTCTTTAGGGAGTCTGCACAGCAGAAATGTACTTATTACTTTCTGGGACTGTCCCCCAGCCTGTCCTTGTTCAGGGCTGGGCAGAGCTTGGAGCCTTCCGGATTCCAGCGTCCCTGGGAGCCCGTCTGTCCCCTGTTGGAATAGAGCCGCCCAGAATTGGCACCCAGGGGGGAAGAGCAACCTGGAACCTGACCCAATGGTCAGGGTGTTGTGCCTCACCCTGCTCAGGCTCCCCCCACCCCCACCCTCCCACCATCTCCCAGGGCTGACTGGCTGTGGAGTGTGTGGGGGGGAGCCTTGGTGTGGGTGGCAGGGTTTTTGCTACGTTTCTCTTTCCTTTTGTTCTTTGTCTTTATCCAATTTAGACTTTGAATCTGAATGACTCAAAGAAAAGTCTCGGCCTTGACCTGACCAGCTTTGGGGCAGGTCACAGGGAGGGAGCAGAGCAGGGAAGGGCCCTCTTGTGGTGGGTGAGTGCCTACCTATGGAGGGGCCCAGATGCTGGCAGAGAGCTCTGTCTCTGCAGCCGTACCAGGCCTGGGGGCAGTTTGAGCCCAACAGGTCAGACAGGTGGAGCTGGCCACAGCTAAAGGTCCAATTCGGAATCCACCTGGAACCCATAAAGCAGGTAACAACTTTCCCTTTTTTCTGCTGATTACATTCTCTGACATCTTTAAAGTACATTTCATCAGTCTCCTTCGACTTGATTCCAACTTAATGGCGAACCCATGTGTGTCAGAACACAACTGTGCGCCTCCATAGGGTTTTCAATGGCTGATTTAAATTTTTTTTTTTTTTTGCTACCAAGCCTTTCTTCTGAGGTGCCTCTAGGTAAACTTGAAATTCCAGTGGAGTGCTTTAACTACTTGTTTGATCCAGGGACTCCTCAGAGAGCAGTTAAAAGCCTTTTGGGATATGGAGGGAGATACCAATTTGGTTCAAAAGAGGTGTACTGACTGGTTCAGATGTAGGAAACCTGGCGTTGTCCTTAGACAAGTATTTCTAATTTCAGGTCCTTGGTTTTGAAAAGCAGATTTCTGATAGGATCCGGATGCTGAGTGGAAGGCAGGGTGTCCAAACCACAAGAAGTCTGTGTAGCTGCAAGTGACAAATCCGTGGAAGGCTTTATGTGTTAAGGGGTTGCTTCCCTTTTCCTACAATAGGAGTGGCCGAGTGAAGGCGGGTGGATAATGCTCACCAGCATTATCATTACTGCCCTCTCTGTTCCAATCCAGGGGGACCTGGGGAGTTCTGTGTGCCCTCCCAAACTCAAATTTATGTCATTTTACAGATTTTATTTGGATATATTTTGAGGCTTTAAAGTATCTCTTTTGTTAAGAATACTCTTGGTTGCTGCTAAGTAAATTCTGATCCATTGCAATACTACATGTGCCAAGTTCCACAAATTCCACAAGGTTTTCAAGGCTGTGACCTTCCAGAAGCTGACTGACAGGCATGTCTTCCAAGGCACCTCTCAGTAGGTAGGTTTGAACCATTAACCTTTTCACTAGAGTTGACTGCCACTCAGCGACTTATTTTAAGGATGTGAGATGTGTGAAACCGAGTGTCAGGCAGTGTAAACACTCCCCACACCTCTCCCCATCTTAGTTCCCTACTGCTGTTGTAACAAACACAAATACTTCAAGTGGGGAGCATTAGATGAATGAGGCTTCTGGCTCTGCAAACGGCAAGGGCACCAGACTCTACAAAAAATCTATTTTCTTGCGGTTCTGAAAGCAAAATCAAAGTGTTACCTGTGTTGATTCCTTCCTTGTCAGTAGAACTTGACATCTGTCTTCTCGTGTGTATGTGTGTGTCTAATCTGCTCTTTGTATAACTCAGAAGTGATTAGGCTTTAAACCCACTCTACTTGTGTATGATCTATTAACATAACAAAGACGACTCTATTACCAAACAGGATTACATCCACAGGGACAAGGATTAGGGCTCCAACACATTTTGTTGTTGTTAAGAGCCAGCCTGTATGGGGTTTCAAAGCCTATAAATAAATCTTTTCGGGAGCAGAAAGCCTCACCTTTCTCCCTTGGAGCAGCTGGTGGGCTCCAATCACCAACCTTGTGGTTCACAATCCAGTGCTTATCCTACAAACTCACCCCCACATATTTTAGGAGGCTACAATTTAATCCTCGCCACCCCCATTTCAAGGAGCTCTGGTAGTGTAGTGGTTAAGAATAGGGCTGCTAACCTCAAGGCCAGCAGTTCAAAACTACCAGCTGTTCTGTGGGAGAAAGATGAGGCTTTCTGCTCCCGTAAACATTTGCAGCCTCGGAAACCCTGTACAGGGTAGCTATGAGTGGGAACTGACTCCATGGTACTTAACAACAACAACACCCCCATTGCATCTTAAGCAGTTAAGATTCTCAGAGAGACAGAGTGGTTTGGGAGATTCTGTCCTAGGACGAAAGAAGGTGCACAGGTCTGCCTACGCGAAGACAGAATCCAAGACCGCCCGAGTCAAACAGTGTCATGTGGGACGTAATTTAAAGCATACTTACCATCTTCCTCTTAACATCTGGTGCCTTTGCATATGTGTCACCACCATGAAACAGCACTCAAATTTTATGTACCGTAGCACTTTATATTTTGCGGGAAGAAGACGGGGAAGTTGTTTTTGTTGTTACTAAAAACTTTATGGCAGAGTTGTTGCTTATTCACTGTTTTGTTTTTTTAATCAAAGGCATTTTGTGGTGTTCAAATTTGCTTAAGTTTTGAGCTAGATCAGTGAAGATTCCTTCAGCTGCAAGTGAAAATCCCACTCGAAATTACTTAAATAATCAAAACATTAAAAAGTATATAAAACTAGAAATCTGGAAATAGGGCAACTTTGTGACAGGCTAAATTCAATGACCCTGGGATGTTAAGGAATTAGGCTCTTTAGTATGTCTGCTTCACCGTTGGCCACATATGGACCCCTGCAAGCTCCCCTCCCAGCCGGCTCTTCCTGGGGGCTCTCTCTCTTTTTAATTTATTTTTTTGTTGTTGTTGAGAATAATCACAGAAGAACATACATCAGTTCAACTGTTTCTACAGGTACAATTCTGTAACACCGATTACATTCTTCAAATTGTGCAACCTTTCTCACACAGATTCCTTTTCCAGATTGTTCCACCCTCTAAGACATAAACTCACTGTTCCCTGAGCTTCTTATCGAAATCTTTGAGTTTCTGTTGTTAGTTTGATCCCAAGTAGTTCTTTACAGGAGCGTCGTGTCCAAGGCAGACACTCTTCCGCTAGTTCAGTTAAACTGTTCTTTAAACTCACGGTTCAGACTCACCAGCCACTCCTTTACAGGGTCGCTATGAATCAGCACGGACACAACAACACTTAACAGCAATACTTGTTTGATATTAAGAAATCATCAGGGGATATTTTTGACTTAAAGTTTTAAAGATGATCTCAGGGGTTCAAAGATTAGTTTCAGGGGTTTATCTAGCCTCAGTGGCTCTAGAAAGTCTGAATTTCATGAGAATTTTAAAAATTCTGTTCTGCATCTTCCCCTTTTTGTTCTGGGGAGGTCTCTTTTTATGAGCAATGGAACCTTTCCCAAGCCCCTCAGCAACTTTTCCTCATCCCATGACCAACCTTCAACCAGCAATGGCAAGGGACGGGGTCTGTATGATTCTCATGACCAAAAAGAAGAAAGGTGGATTACCCATAAGGAAAAAAGGGAGAATGGATTAGGGGCAGGCAACTAACAGTGTCCACTATATTGGAAATGTTGGGTTTATTCCTATTTCTGATTAAATCTGGAGTGATGCAATAACTTTTTATCTTAAAACAACCAGCTATCATCAAGTAGACGTCACTCACAGTGAGCCCATATGTGTCTGTCAGAGTAGAACGCTGCTTCATAAGATTCTCAACGGTTGATATTTTAGAAGTAGATTGCCTGGCTTTTCTTCCAAGGTACTCTGGGTGAACTCATCGAGCCTTCAACTTTTCACTGTGGTTTGGGGAACAGTTCACAGAGCAAGTTAGTTTTCCAACAAACTGCACACATTTTGTTTCATGGTATTGGCTGAAATTCTTTCAGTGTGACGGCACTCTTCCCACTTCCTCCCTGGGTTCCATGTTTACATTCATCTTTCTTTACTGCTCCTTCCTGCTTTCTGAGCTTTGGTTTGGGATAAATGCTGTCCTTTGAGTCTCCTATGGTTGGTTATTCTGAGGAGTGTGTTCCTCATGGATGTTATTGTTCACTTTATAGGCCTGTCTGTTGTTTGACTATAACATGATTGCAGGTTTGAAGGGTGTGTATGAAGGGTAAGGGGTAGAGCTCCACTAGTCTCTATCAGACCAGTTAGTTCGGTCTTTTTAGGATTTTGACTTTTGTTCTGTATTTTTCTCCCATTCTATCCAGGACTTTCTGGTCCTGATCAAAGTAGTCAGTAGTGGTAGCGGGGCACCATCTCGTTCTGGTCTTAGAGCAGTGAGTAGAGGCTGTGGTTTGCATGGCCCATTAATGCTTTGGGCAAACTGTTTCCTGAGTTTTTGATTTTCTTCACTCTTCTTTCTTATGGAAGTGGGGAAACCAATACTTACATCTTAGATGTCTGAACACCCCAATTTTTTCATCACCCTTCATGAAAATTCAATGTTGATGATTTCTGAGACTTTCTTCCAAAGCACCTCCAACCTTTCTGTTATCAGTTGAGTGTGTTAGGCACTTGAACCATTAGGGACGTGGATAATGGACTATGATTTGGCCATAAAGAGCAATGAAGTGTTAATCCATGCTACCACATAGGTGGATGCTGAAAACAATGTGCTAGGTGGAAGAAACGGTCACAAAATGTCACCTAGTACAGGCTTCCATTTATATGAACTATCCAGAATAGGCAAATCCATCCAGACCAAAACCAGAGTGGTGGTTGCCAGGACTTGGGAAACGGGACTGGGGAGCAACTGTCATGAGTATGGGCTTCCACTTGGGGTGACGGAAAAACCTCTGGAACTGGAGAGAGGTGTTAGTTGCATAGCATTTTGAATAAACTTAATGCCACTGATTTTTACACCTTAAAATGGTAACAATTATATTCTGTATATTTTACTACAGTAATAAAGAAGTTTGGCCACTGGATCCTAGAGCATCCTCTCTCAGTGGAGTCTGCAGTAGTAAGGAGGAATCTGGGCCCTTAATTCCATTGCTTCCATTGAATATGGAGATGCTGATTTTTTAACTTTCACCATTTTTAATTGTTCTCTTTCAGGGAATTGCTTTTGCTCCTTGTCAACAGGTGGTGGTCCAGCCCAGTTTGGGCCCCTCACTGGTCTTCTTCAACCTCTTTCCTCCCCAAATTTCTTTCTTTCCAGAAGGCCCTGGAAGAGCCCCTCCTGATGCTGTCGGGGGGCCGCTGTGAGTGTTTCTTTGGCAGTGTCTTAGCTGGTTGTTGTGAGTAATAGTGAAGGAAGCAATCAGCAAGTATACTGCCCTAGAAGTGCTGCACGTTGGTGGGCCCTGGAGGGAAGAAGGAGGCGAGGGAGACACAGGGCTGGCCAGAGGCACCAGGAAACCAGGACACAGATGCTCTTCTCAGAGACGTTGGTCGGTGAGTGAGGCATGGGGATGGGTAGCCAGCTTCGGGCTCCTGGAGCAAGCTGGGAGCTGTCTGCACATAGCACTAACAGTAGCATGTGTTTACAGAGCACTTATTATGTACTAGGGGACATTGTTAGAATTCTTGGCATCTCTGTGGGAGCCCCAGGTTTGATCCCAGCCATGCACCTCTGTGCAGTCACCACCCATCTGCCAGTGTTGTGTTGCTATGAGACTGAATAGGCTTCAGTGAAGCTTCCAGACTAGGATGGACTCAGAAGAAAGTCCTGGTAATCTCCTTCTGAATGTTGTTGTTGTTGTTATGTTCCATCGAGTCGGTTCTGACCCATAGCGACCCTGTACAGGGTTTTCAAGGCTGTAAATCTTTACGGGAGCAGAAAGCCTCATCTTTCTCCCGCAGAGCGGCTGGTAGTTTTGAATATCAGCTAATAAAAACCCTATGAAGCAGAAGAGTCTGCTCTGAAACCAATTACGTGGTGGTGCAGAACTGGGCCATACTGTGTTCTGATGTGCACGGGGTTACCATGAGCCAGAGGCTGGCTTCACAGCAGCCCACAAGCACAAATACTATGTACGCAGTGCTGTTGTGAGTGTTATAAATGTAATGTCGCACAAGCAAGAGACTGTTTTCATCCCCATCTTACAAAGAAGGAAACAGAAGTATAAAAGGAAAAAGGTAATTTTCCAGAATCCTGTATATAGGAAAGAGAGTCAGGTTATGAATGCAAATAACCTGGTTGATCGTCTGTGCTCTTAACCCTAGGCTCTGTCCTTAGAGATGAGTCTCGGTTAATGCCACTGCCCTGTGGACCTGCTTTAATTGGTGAAATGGACATGAAGATCCATCGTGTCTCCTCAGGAGACAGATTCTAAATGTATCCATTCGATTTAGAGAAAGTACCAGCGTGAGCATTGGAAGAAGTGCCTGCTTTAGGGAGAATTTTCTCTGCTGCTACAGCCAGGCCCAGGATATTGACAAGAATGAGAAGCTGATGGTTTTTGCTCCACTGGCTGCTAAGAAAGGTTCCTCCAAGGGGGGCTCAGGTGAAAAGAGAATGAAATTATCAGGGTACCACCCACTTCACCTCCAAATGCCAACTTTGGGTCCACTAAAGTGTGTGGCCAACTGGGTTGTCGTGGCAACAGGAGATGGGCCCAAGCTCCTAGAAGAGGAGCGTGAAGACAGGGATGGCTCCTCTGGGTCTTAGACCACAAGGTACAATTGGAGCCTCCAGGAAGCCTGGGACTCCAGCAAAGTCACGAAACCAGTTTCTAGTCGTGTTTTTTCTGTCTTCTTCCTGCACTCCTGGTATCAAGCTGTGGACACTCCAGTTCTTTATCATCCCATTGTTCCTTTCCATTACTCTCCAAACTAGCACTTAAGAAATTGATGCTAGCCTGAGGTTTAAGCCAAATGCCACTAACTTACTCCTATGTCCCTGATGGATAAGCACCTGAGGTCATGGGGTTACCCATGTCCTGGACCCAGGCCAAATCCAGCACCTCCTGTGCCCCCAACATCACACGTCCACATGCTGCTCCCCTTCCAGCCTTGGTGAGGGCCCTCCCCTGCTCATGCTCAGCTGCCTGGACCCCACCCCTGCTTAGCTCTGTCTTGCCTATCACCATCCTTCACAACCCTGGAGGGAAAAGGAGCCTTCTTCTACTTTAATCACCGTATGAAAGCCAAAGGGCTCTTTGGAGAAGTTTTCTGGGCTTGGAGCTGTATTAGTTGCTGTAACAAAGTGGTGGCTAAAACAACAGAAATGTATTATTTCACAGTTATGGAGTCTAGAAGTCCAAAATCAGGGTGTCAGCCTTGCTGATTCCTTCTGAAGGCTCCAAGGAAGAATCTGGAATCTGTTCCATGCCAGCGATCCTTGGCATTCTTGGACTTGTAAATACAGTCTCTCCCTGTTTAGTCACATGGCTATCTTCCCTCTGTATCTGTCTGTCTCAGTGTCTCTTGTCTTTTTATAAGGATACCAGTCATAGAGGGGTTAGGTCTCACCCTGCTCCAGTGTGATCTCCCGTTAACTCCATAATTCTCAGGTGGCGCTGTAGGGTAAGCACTGGACTGCTAACTGAAAGGTTGGTAATTCAAACCCAATAGATGGAAGACACAGAAATCAAATAGACTACATCTGTGGAAAGAGACTGTGTAAAAGTTCCATATCATCAGCCAAAATATGGTTAGATTGTGGAGCAGACTATCAATTGCTCATATGCAAGTTCAGGCTGAAACTGAAGAAAATGAAAACAAGCCCAAAAGAGCAAAAATATGAGCTTGAACACATCCCACCTGAATTTAGAGCTCATCTGAAGAACAGATATGATGCATTAGATACTAAAGACCAAAGACCAGAAGAGTTGTGGGATGATATCAAGAACATCATACATGAAGAGAGCAAAAAGTCATTAAGAAGATAAGAAAGAAGGAAAAGGTCAAAATGGATGTCAGAAGAGACTCTGAAACTTGCCCTCCAGCAAAAGCAAGTGAAAGAAATGAGGAGGTAAAAGAGTTAAATAGAAAATTTCAAACATTAGCTAGATAAGACAAAGTCAAATATTATAACAAAATGTGCAAAAACCTGGAGTTAGAAAACCAAAAGGGAAGAACACACTCAGCATTCCTCAAGATGAGGGGACTGAAGAACAAATTCAGGCCTCAACTTGCAGTACTGAAGGATTCTACGGGCAAAATATTGAATAATACAGAAAACATCAAAAGAAGATGGAAGGAATACACATAGTCACTGTACCAAAAAGAAATGGTTCATATTCAACCATTTCAAGAGACAGCATATGATCATGAGCCAATGGCACTGAAGAAAGATGGCACTGAAGTCATTGGCAAAGAACAAGCTCCAGGAATTGATGGAAGACAAACTGAGATCTTTCAACAAACTGATGCAGCACTGGAGGCACTTATTCATCTATGCCAAGACATTTGGAAGACAGCTACCTGGCCCATTCACATTAAGTGTGTGCCCATTCTAAAGAGAGGTGACCCAACAGAATGTGGAAATCATCAGACAATATCATTAATATCCCATTTGCTTTAACAAAAGTATAACTGTGTTAAAGACAGTTCAAAAACTGTTGCAACCATACATTAACAGAGAATTCCAGAAGTTCAAGCCAGATTCAGAAGAGGATATGAAATAAGGGATATCATTGTTGACATCAGATGGATCTTCACTGAAAGCAGAGAATACTAGAAAGGCTTTTGAGTGTGTGGATCATGCCCAGCTTTGGACAACATTGCAAAGTATGAGTATTCCAGAACACTTAATTGTGCTCATGAGGAACCTGTACACAGACCAAGAGGCAGTTGTTCTAACAGAACAAGGGAATAGTGCATGGTTTAAAATTAGGAAAGCTGTGCACCAGGGTTGTATTCTTTCACCATACCTATTCAATCTGTATGCTGAACGCATAATCCGAGAAGCTGGATTATATGAAGAAAAACATGGCATCAGGATTGGAAGACTCATTAACAACCTGTGATATACAGACGATTCAACCTTGCTTGCTGAAATCAAAGAGTACTTAAAACACTTACTGATGAAAGTCAAAGACCACAGCTTTCAGTATGGATTGCATCTCAATGTAAAGAAAACAAAATTCCCCACCACTGGACCAATAAACAGCATCCATATAAATGGAGAAAAGATTGAAATTGTCAAAGACTTCATTTTGCTTAGATTAACCATCAACATTCATGGAAGCAGCAGTCAAGAAATCAAACGACGTATTGCATTAGGTAAATCTGCTGCACAAGACCTTTTTAAACTGTTTAAAGAACAAAGATATCAGTATGAGGACAAGGTGTGCCTGCCCCAAGCCATGATATTTTTAATAACCTCATATGCATACGAAAGTTGGACAGTGAATAAGGAAGACTATAGAAGAATCAATGCATTTGAGCTATGGTATTGGAGAAGAATATTAAAAGTACCACAGACTGCCAAAGGAAAAACCAATTTGTGTTGGAAGAAGTACAGCCAGAGTGCTCCCTGGAAGCCAGGATGGGGGAGACTTTGTCTCTCATACTTCGGATAGCTTGTCAGGAGGGACCAGTTGCTGGAGAAGGAGATCATGTTTGGTAAAGTGGAGGGTCACAGAAGAAGAGGAAGAAGACCCACTAGTGAGATGGATTGGCAAAATGGCAGCATCAATGGGCTCAAATGTAGCAATGATTGTGAGGTTGGCACAGGACCAGGCAGTGTTTCATTCTTTTGTGCACAGGGTTGCTATGAGTTGGTACCAACTCTGTGGCACATAACAACAATAACACGCTGCTCTGGGGGAGAAAGATGAGGCTTCCAGCTCCTGTAAAGATGCACAGCCCCAGAAACTCTCTACAGGGTCGCTGAGTGAGAATCGACTCCACGACAGTAAGGTTTCATGTTCATTTTATAACATCTTCAAAGACCCTATTCCAAACACAATCACAGACACAGGTACAGGGCTTAGGACTTTAGTAAAACTTTTGGAAGGACACAACTCAGCCCATAACAGGTGTTTAAACTTGTCCTGACGGTGTTGTAGAATAAGCACTGGACTGCTAGACACAAGGTTGGAGATTCAAACCCAATACGGAAGAAACTTGAGGCTGGCTTCTCCCATAAAGATTGACAGTCTCAGAAACCCTATGAGTTGGAATGGACTGGATGGCCTTGGACTTGATGAACCTGGGCCTGCAGGCCTCTAGCCTTAGCTCTTGTTGTTAGGCACCATGAGTTTATTGCGACTCATCAAGACCCTATGGGATAGAGTAGAACTGCCCCATAGAGTTTCCAAGGTTAAAATCTTTATGGCAGGACATTTTTCTCCTTAGGAGTAGCTGGTGGGTTCGAACCTACTGACCTTTTGGTTAGCAGCCGAGTGCTTAACCTTTCTCAATACAAGAGAGCAAAGTGACAACCAGACTCACTTTAGCAAAGTCCAGTTGTTACAGGCATTTTTCTGGTTTTCCTAAGTAGCTGGAGTTCAGAGAGCATATTTCAGAGAGGGACCCTCTGCATTGCGCATTGGATAAGCCGTGCCCACTCGGTCACGAATTCCCCTCTGTGTCCCAGGCAGCAGAGCCAGGCGTAGGCTGGAGTGGGGCCGATGAAATGCCTGGAATGCTACTAGAGGGACAGAACAACACTTAGCTCCTCTTGGGAGCATTTAGGACCGGTTGAGATCTGCAGTCTTCACATTTTTCCGAGTTTGAGGCAGAAGTAAAGAATGTCTTCCTTCCCCCAACCACCAATTGATTTAGGGGACTGAGCTTTTAAATTAAAGGGGACCCATTCTTGACTCAAGATCTCATTAACCTTCTAATACTAGTTCAGGTGAAACCATTTGCAAGCAGCCTCTTCTCGCTTCTGCTTTGCTTTTAGCTATGCCAACGTAGAGACAAGAAAATTGTCATTCTCTAGCAATTCTCACCCCTGGCAGTTCCTAGATAATAAACAAGGAAACAGACAACAGGCAATCTTTGCTTCAATTCAGGTTTTGAATAAAGTTGTTACCGTGTGCTGATTTCATTTACTTCTGCAGACTCCAGAGTAGGAAGATCTATTTTGTTGCTTTTATAGCTGATGCTAAGAGATGATGTGGATATACATTTGCACTGGTTACGCACTCTGCAGCTAGCTAGAATAGTTGGTGGTTTGAACCATCCAGCCGCTGTGTGGGAGACAGACTCATACCTGTGCTCCCGGAAAGATGGTTGTTTTTTTGTTGCTGTTGTCTGCCATCAAGCTGACTCCAATTTGTAGTAACCCTTTTGACAACCAAGAGAACCGTGTGGGGCAGTTCTACTCTGTCACATGGGGTCGCTATGAATTGCAAATCACCTCAGTGGCAACAAACCTTTCTAGCAAGTCTGGGTGATAGAATGGGAGAGTTGTTTTTTTGGGTGATTTTAGAAAGGATTAGGCCAAGAGGGGCTACTTCACAAACACACACACACACACACACACACACACACACACACACCTGGCCATTAGTTGGAGAGCTCTAGGTCCAGTAAGTTGAAGACATGCAGACTCAGGCCAGAGCTCACTTCTGCTCTTGTGAATGTCAGTTCTTTGTGGGTTGGAGAAGAGGGACTGAGGATTTCATGGTCTGACTTAAATGAAAAGGCAGGTAAAGTTAAATGGTGTGGCATTGTAGGATAAGCACTCTACCACAAGGTCAGTTTGAACCACAAGGTCAGGGGTTCAAACTCACCAGCCACTCCTCGGAAAGCCTGTATAGGGTCACTGAGTCGGACCTGACTTGATGGCACTTAGCAACAAGAGTTAGATGGAAATTTTATGTTTCAGAGAAAAGTATTTAAACTTCTTGACTGTGGAGCAGAGTGAAGTTTAAAAATATATATGAGGTTATTTTTTGTTTTGTTTTTGGTTTTTGGTTTTTTTTTTTTACAGAAATGGAAAATTGGGCAATAGATATTGGTATAACTGATTTTATTGAAATATACACATGAAAAATGTGGAATTGGCAAATGTTACGTTCTCTATATTTTTAGCACATTATAGATACAGAAAATATCACTGAATTGTACATGTGAAAAAGTGTTTAAATGCAAATGTTTTGTAACATATATATTTAGCACAATTTTAAAAAATACAAGTGTGTATATCCATATATTATGCGAGTAAGTAAAAAAGTATTGCTACAAAAATCATAACACCTTTACTAAACAAAATTATCAAAATGTCTTCACATATTTTATGTACTTTTTTTGGTTTTGATGTTACAATGTAACATCACTCATCCCACTCCTAGCTTGTGTTGCCCATTTCCATTCCCCCTTCTTTCCTGCCCTTTCTGCTTCTGAACTTTATCCTTGGGTGAATGTTGCCCTTTTGATCTCCAATCATATCCCTTTGAAAAGGTCTTTGAGTTTGAGGAGCCAAAAGAAATCTGAAGGGGCAAGATTAGGGCTGTAGGATGGATGTGGTAATGTTTCCCTCCCTAGTGTTTTTGTTCATCTTTTATAGACCTCAGCAGTTCAAAACTACAAACTGCTCCTTGGGAGAAAGATGACGCTTTATGCTCCGGTAAATATTTACAGCCTCAGAAACCCTACATAGGGTTGCTATGAGTTGGAACCAACTCCACAGTACATAACCATTGATTGTTAGGCTGAAAATTGAGCCATGAGGGTAAGATCAATTCCAGGCCCGAAGGATGACTAACAGCCAGACTTAAGGGGTCCACCAGTTTCTGTCCAAACAGTAAGTCTGGTCTTTTTTTCTTTTTATGATTTTGAGTTTTTCTCCACTTTTTTCTCCCACTGTATCCAGGACCTTTTAATATGGTCCCTTTCAGAGCAGCTGGTACTGGTATACAGGTACCATCTAGATCTTCTAGTCTCCTAGGCCTGTACACTGCTGAAGTTGGTGTTGCCATCTCTCTAATCTTTCCCTAAAGAATCCTGCAGGCTTCCACATATACTGTGTCAGAATGGCTGTGTTGGCATTCCCAAGGGGTTCAAATCATGTTCCTTTGAGATGGTCTTTGAGTTTAGGGAACAAAAGAAATCTAAAGGGATAAGATCAGGCTGTAGAATGGATGGGGTAAGGCTTCCCAATGGAATTCTCATTCTTATAAGACAGGCTTGACGATCCTTGAAGAATAAGCAGGTGCATTGTCATGATGTTGTTGTTGTTAG
>NW_006408741.1:1232516-1234470 GCF_000296735.1 Chrysochloris asiatica
CCACCATGGGTGACCCTGCTGGTATTTAAAATACCAGTGGCATAGCCCTCAGAATCACAGCAACTCACAAGCCACCACAGTATGACAAACTGACAGATGAGTGGTGGATTGTCATGATGGGGGGGAATCATCTGCGCAACTTTACTGATATTTCTCTCACAAATGCGGTTTCCAGTTTTCTTTAAACTTCTTTCTAATAAGACCTTAAAGAGCCCTGGTTGTGTTGTAGATTAAGAACTGAGCTGTTAACCACACGGTCAGTAGTTTGATTCTACCAGTTTACTCTGCAGGCAAAAGATGAGACTTTCTGCTCCTGTAAAGATTTAAAGCCTCGGAAACCCTATACAGGGTTGCAGTGAGTCAGAACCGATGCAGTAGCATACAACCACAGCACCACAAATAGGACTCTGTGATCCTCCTGTGTCTTCTGAGAAAGTCTATGAATATTACGCCTATGAAAGCCACACACAAAAAAAGAGTTTCCATAGCCTTCTGAACTGACCTCTCTGCCTTGAATTGAACTGGGTCCAGCAGATCCCCTCAGAAGCCACTGCTTTGATTGAACCCTTTTCTTGAAGGTACTCTAATGAGGCTAAGACAAATGTACTACTGAGAAAACTTGTCTGCAACCATCTGCTGATCACAGAGATACATTTAAACACATTTTGTTTGGTGTAAACCCATGCATGTATGAAATAAAACCCTAGCAGTGGTAGTGGTGGTATGCTGTGGAGTCGGTTCCAACTCATAGCGACCCTGTATAGGGTTTCCGAGGCTGTAAATCTTTACTGGAGCAGAAAGCCTCATCTGTCTCCCACAGAATCACTGGTAGTTTTGAACTGCTGACCTTTAGGTGTGCAGTTCGATTCATAACCACTACGCTACTAGAACCCTTTTTGGCTTACCCTCATATATTTACAAAGGAGTTTCAAATTGTTCATGGAAAACTGAAATGAAAAGATAATGGAATTTTTTCATGAGATTTTTGAAGCCCCCATATATACATATACATATGGGAGTCCGGGTGTGGTGCTGCGGGTTAATGCACTGGACTGCAATGTGGGTTTGAACCACAAAGTCAGCGGTTCAAGCTCACCAGCTGCTCCTTGAAAGCCCTATACTGGGTTGCTCTCAGTCAGAAACAACTCCATGGCACTTAACAACAACGTATGTATTGGTGTGGCACTGTAGGATAAGCACTAAACTGCTAACCTCAAGGTTGGTAGTTCAAACCCACCAGCCATTCTTGGGAAACCTTGTACAGTGTCACTATGAGTCAGAACCAACTCCACAGCACTTAGCAATAACATAAATACACTTAGGTATATAAACTCAATGGACTGTAGCCATTTGCTGATTTTGATGTTGTACTGTCGTTATAAGGAACCCTGGTGGTATAATAGTTAAATGCTGAACTGCTAACTGAAAGGTCATCAATTTGAATCCACCTGTGGCCTCATGGGAGAAAAGACAGGACAGTCTGCTCCTACAAAGACCACAGCCTAGGAACCACTGTGGGGCAGTGTACTATGTTGTACTCTGCTGTGTGTTGGAATCCACAACACTGTAGTTCTACAATGTGTTACCAATGAGGGAAACTGGGCAAAGCATGCACAGACTCTTGCTACTTTTTTTTTTTTTTTTTAATTTCCTGTGTGTAATTATTTCAAAATAAAAAGTTGAAACATATATGTTTACGTCTGTATTTACTAAGTACAGTGTGAAATAAGGAAAAGGAATTTAGGGGAAACGCTGGTGAAATCCAAAAAAAGTCTGTCGTTTAATTAAAAAAAGAGCAATATTAATATCTTTGTTTTGATAAATGCAACAGTTATTGTGTAAGATGTTAACTTTAGAGAAAATTACAAGAACGCTCTACACTGTATTTGTAAATTTCTATAACTCTAAATAATTTCAAAATAAAGGTTATTTAAAAATGAAAGCAATCATAATA
>NW_006408741.1:1235435-1237202 GCF_000296735.1 Chrysochloris asiatica
TTTTTTTTTTTTTTTTTAATACATCTAGGCACTTGATCCACCCAGTGGTGCTGAGAAAGAATAGGACATGAATGTTGGGGGGCCAAAGGGTGGACTGTTGTGGATTGAACCCTGTCTCCAAAACACATGTTGTAAATCCTAACCTCAATGCCCATAGTATGGTGATGGGAATGGGTTGTCTTTGCTATGTTAATGAGACAGGATTAGTGTAGGCTGTGTCTTGAGTCAATCTATTTTGAGATAAAAGAGATAAAATAAGCATGAGAGAAGTAGAGATGGCAGAAGAGATGCCAAGCAACATGCAGATCATCCAGGAGCAGAAACTCAAAGAGAACAGGACCTTCCTCTAGAGACAGAAAGCCAGTGCTCTGATGCAGACTTCTAGCCCTGAAACTGTGAGAAAATAGATTTCTGTTAAAGCCACCACTTAGGGCATTTCTGTTATGGCAGTTCTAGCTAGCTGTGGTGCTGTGGGCTAATGCACTGGACTGCAAAGTCAGTTTGAACCAAAAGGTCAAGCTCACCAGGCACTCCTTGAAAACTCTATACAGGGTCACTATGGGTCGGAACCAACTCGATGGCACGTAACAATAACAAAGATAGCTAAGGCAATTAGTAATTTGAGAAGTAGTCTTTACCCCAGCTATCTGAAGTCACTTA
Source organism: Chrysochloris asiatica (assembly GCF_000296735.1). Taxonomy (NCBI): domain Eukaryota; kingdom Metazoa; phylum Chordata; class Mammalia; order Afrosoricida; family Chrysochloridae; genus Chrysochloris; species Chrysochloris asiatica. The sequence continues at coordinate 1,236,096 of NW_006408741.1, forward strand.
CTCTTGAACATAGAATACACAGAGGAGAGCAGAGATGTAAGTCTCCCCTGTGTATTGTTCTGGAAGAACCTACCCAGCAAGGCTCAGATATGCTGGCAACAGATTAAATGTCCTCATGATGACTCAGGAGTTCCTGGGTGTGGTAGATGGTTTGCACAGTTGGCTGTGAACCAAACAGTGAGAGGTTCAAGTCTACCCAAATGTGTCTCTGAAGAGAAGCCTGGCAACTGACTTCTGAGAAATCAGGACGTCAACTCCATGGCAACTGGTGGTGTGGTAGAGTGATGACTCATGATGGGTGACTTCTGATGACATCACTGCCGCCACATGGCCCTCCCCCCGCCTCCCCCACACAGTTAGAAGGGCCCCACACTTGGTTTAATATCAATTTTTTTTTAGTTTTGCTTTTTTTATTAATTGTTGCAAATATGCACAGCCAAACCATAGACCAATTCAACATTTTCTAGACACACAGTTTGATAACACTGATTACGTTCTTCATTTTAACTCGCAGAAACCTGATGTTCAACAGACTGAAAACTACCAGCCTCACAACTGTGCGCGTTGTTGCAGCCACTGTCTCCATTCGTTTTGTTGAGGAGCTTCCTCTTTTTCACTGATTCTCCACTTTACCAAGCATGGTGTCCTTTTCCAGGGACTGATCTCTCCTGATAATGTGTCCAAAATCCATGAGACAAAGTCTCACCGTCCTGACTTCCAAAGAGCATTCTGGCTGTAATTCTTCCAATATAGATGGGTTTATTCGTCTGGTAGTCCATGGTACTTTCAATATTCCTCACCATGATCAAAGGCATCAAATCTTCTTTGGTCTTCCTTATTCATTGACCAGGAATTCTGGTGTAGAGCTGTGGATTAATATGTTGGATTGCATAGTCAAACCGCAAGTTTGCTGGTTCAAGCTTACCAGTCGCTCCTCAGAAACCCTATACAGAGTCGCTATTGGTCCAAACCAACTCGATGGCACTTGACAACAACAACAATTCACTGACCAGCTTTCATATTTGAAAATACCATGGCTTAGGTCAGGTGCACCTTAGTCCTCAAACTGAAATCTTTGCTCTTGAACACTTTAAAGGGGCCTTTTAC
>NW_006408741.1:1237537-1255149 GCF_000296735.1 Chrysochloris asiatica
GCAGTCCATGGCACTTTCAGTATTCTCCTCCAACACCACAACTCAAAAGCATCAGTTCTTCTACGATCTTCCTTATTCACTGTCCAGCCTTCACATCCATATGAGGTTATTGAAAACACCATGGCCTGGCTCAGGCGCACCTTAGTCCTCAAGCCCAGAGCAGTACTTCATTTGATTTCTTGACGCCTGCTTCCATGACTTTTCCCTCCCCCATTAATGTGAAATTCAGAATCATTTTTTGAACAAGCGCCCCACATTTTCATTTTGTACTGGACCCTGTAAGTTGTGTAGCCAGTTCTACCTAACAGCCTTCCACCAGCCTTCATGCTGCAGGACAAAAGGACTCTGCTATCCCACATCAAAAGTGGAACATGGTATGGGATCAGGACTCAAGTGCCTGCTTCCCAGGAGGGCCTGGCACAGAACAGGCACTCGGTGAAAGGAAGGCTGTCACACAGAGAGGGGTCACGGTGAGTGTAGCTTCCTGGAATCCAACTGTCCATTCAGCTAAACCCAAGGTTGCAGGTTCAGGGTACACACGCAGGGGACCTAGGACCCTACGCCCGGGGCTACTTCTGGTGCTATGAGACACTGCACAGGTGGTTTGTCAGAATTCGGAAAGGGCTTTATTCAGTTTTGTAAATTGTGTCCATTTGGGGATTTTTCTGGACTGCTCAAAACCAAGCTTTAATAGTTGCCTTAGTCTTTAGTGCTGTTATAGCAAAAATACCCACATCCAGAGTACTGGCTCTGGTGAAAGGGAGACCCAGCAGTCCTTGGTGATCCCCATGTGTCTTGGCATTAACCTAGGAGCTTCACAGTGCAAGGACTCAAGTCCAAAAACATTCCATTCCCAGCTCTTCGTTCTTGGTGGTAGCAAGTCTCTCTGAGCTCTACTCGCTTCTCTTTTCTCTTTATCTCTTACAAGTAAAAAGTGTTGTAGGCCACACCCAGGGAGACTCCCCTTTTATTGGATCAGGGCTGTGATGGGATTAATAGTGTTTCATCTCATCCTTAATCCTTTTACAGGTGTATCATCACATCAGACCACATTATAGGGAAGCATCACCTAACTGCCACATTACTTCAGTGCATTCACTGCCAAACCCCTGAGGATTACGGCCCAGCCAAGCTCACACATGTTTTTGGGGGGAGAACATAGTTCAATCCATGACAATAATTTAGAAAGGTTTTTCCATCTGTTGTTGTTGTTGCTAAGTGCCATTGAGTTGGGATCCAACTCATAGCGACCCTGTACAGGGTTTCCAAGGAATAGCTGGTGAGTTGGAACTGCCGGCCTTAACGGCTCAAACCAACGTTGCAGTTTCCATCTGTAGAGGCGAGAAATTGTCCACTACAAGCCTGCGCTCCGAAGATCCCCAGGAAGAAGCAAAGTTGCAGCCTGGGCTGCCTGCAGAATGCAGCTGTGGTTATTGCTCAAATGGCATGAGGCTGTTCTGAGTTCCTTCATACCGACTTTCAGAGGGACACAGGAAGCATGACTCTGCAGAGAATGAGACTCAGCTGGTCCCCGATTCCTGTGGAGCCCGAGCAAGCGGAAATGAGTGAACAGAGGGTTTGGGTATGCTGGGAAGGTTCCTCAGGACTGTCCAGGAGGCAGGGTCACGTTTACACAGCAGTCCCAACTGGCCAGCATCAGGAATACCTGGAAGGGGTTTTTTTTTGTTTTTTTTTTCTTGGTTTGGTTTTTTAATAATTTAAATTCGGGTAAAAACATATACATCAAAACATTTAACAGTTGCGAGTTATACTGTGGCGCTTTGGGATCATCACTGGATTGATAACCCTGATAACCACAAGGTTGGCAGTTCAAACCCACCATTAGAAAACCTATACAGGGTTTCAGAACTGACTTAATAGCACACAACAACAACAAAACACATTCTGTGACATTGGTTACGTGTTTCACAGTATGTCAACTGTCATTATTTCTGCTCTAGTTGTTTCACCCCCAGGAATTTAGACACATTGTCCTCTGAACTTCTCATTTGTGCTTTAGAGTTACCAATGTCCCTTTGCTGCTCTTATCTGGGTAATTTTTGAAAAGAGCAAAGATATTAGTTTGAGGACTAAGGTGTGCCTGACCCAAGCCATAGCATTTTCAATATCCTCATATGCATGTGAAACTTGGGCAATGAATAATGAAGGCCATAGAAGAATTGATGCATTTGAGTTATGGTGTTGAAGAAGAATATTGAAAGTACCATGATTATCAGAGCAAACCAATCTGAGGTGGAAGAAGTACAGCCAGAATGTTCCTGAAAAGCCAGACTTCATCTCTCATATTTCAGACATGTTTTCAGGAGGGACCAGACCCTGGATAATGACATCATGTTTAGTAAAGTGGAGGGTCAGTGAAAAAGAAGGAGACCCCCAATGAAATGGATCGGTCCAGTAGCAGCAACAATGGGCTCAAGCTTAACAATAGTTGTGATGATGGTGTGGTACAGGGCAGGGCTTAGTTCTGTTATGCATAAGGTCACTATCAGTTGGAACCAACCCAACAGCACCTAACAATGAACAATATTTAATGAACCCTGATGTTCTTTACTTTTTTAGCTTAACTTTCATGGATATACAAACATAACTTCAGAGGATAGTTTCGGTTCAAAGTTGAAGGGTATCCCTGAGCAATACTTTCTGACTGGGAGCTTTTTTTTAAACATTTATCAAAAGCTCCATTTATTTATTTGTTTTTCCTTGAGTTGCTTTTATAACTTTTTATTGTGAATTGAGTGAAGGTTTACAGAGCAGATCACCAGTTTTACATTCAACAAATCATATACTTTGCTTCATTACATGGTTGTATCCCCTCCATATACCAACAGTTAACAGCATTTGCCTCTATTCACTTTAACCACTGCATTCCTCCTGGTGTCTCTGCCAACCTCCCTCTGGGTGTATACTGCCTGCCCCGTCACCCATTTGTCTACCCTGTAGCATTTCCTCCTCCCCCCAAAACCATCATAGATTAAAACTAGACTTTTTAAAAAATATAAATGTTCATGTGGCCTATGATGGCTAAGATGAAAAAAATGAAACAAGACATAGAACATAGCAAATGTTGACTAGGATGTGGGGAGAGTGAAACCCTTATTAATTACTGGTAGCAGTGTAAAATAGTACAGTGTGTCTGAGCTTTTTAACATTAACTCTGTCACAATTAGAATAGAAATAATGAGGACACTGACATTGAATGAAGACTATAACCAATATCACTGATCATTATGTCTAGAAACTGTGGAATGAGAGGGGGTTTTGCTGTGTATATGTTCACCAAAAATTAAACAAACAAAAAACAATCAGTCTGGGGGCCTGGCCAGACTCCCCAGGCAGGTTTCAAAAGAAACAAGATTGGTAGTGAAGTCTTAATTGTTGAAACAAGTTACTGACTCCCTAAGGATTCGTATATTTCGTGCATATTATAAATATTCCATAATTACAAGGGTTTTGTTTTATTTGGTTTTGTTTTTGAAGTCTCCTCAGACCTGGTTAAGACAAAGATGAGTGGAAATCCTACATCAGCCTCTGGGGTCTCCCCTCATATGGGGAAGCAGCGCAGTCTAGTGGTGAGCATGTGGAACTACTCACATAAACTGGAGCTTGGGACCAGACAGAGTGAGTTTCAAGGGCTGTCTGTGGGAAGAAAAACAAGCAGGCCCTTGGAATAGAATCTTAATCTTGGTTAGACCAAAGGCCCCTCTGACACTGTAGCAAAGCCCATATACCCTCATGATAAAAGTATAAAATAACATACATAGCAAACCAATTATCAAGTGCTGTGGGTAAGTAAGGCATTGGGCCGCTAACAGTCAGGTTGATGGTTTGAACACACCAGCCAATCTGAGTAAGAAAGATAAGGCTGTTTGTTCCCATAAAGATTTACAGTCTCAGAAACCCTATAGAGGGTGACTGTGAGTCAGAATCTATTAGATGGCAGTGGGATTGGTTTGGGTTTTTTGCTTTTTTGTGTGTGCCTATCAGAAGACTTAAAAGACCACACTTGCTACAGAGTAATGCATGTGCCCACCACTCATCTGTCACTTTGTCATACTATGGAGGCTTGTGTTGTTGTGATTCTGGAAGCTATGCCACTGGTATTTTAAATACCAGCAGGCTCATCCATGGTAGACAGGTTTCAGCAGAGCTTCCAGACTAATACATACTAGGAAGAAGAAGAGACTGACTACTTCTGAATATTTACTCACTGAAAATCTTAGGAATAGCAGTGGAACACTGTCAGATAGCACCAGAATATTGAGTATTGAAACCTTATGAGTCACACCAAAATAGTGTCAAATATAGTGCCAGAAGATGACCCCTCAGGTTGGAAGTCACTCAAAATATGACTGGGGAAGAGCTGTCTCCTCAAAGTAGAGTTGACTGTGATGACATGAATGGAATAAAGTTTTCCGGACCTTCATTTGCTGATGAGGCACAACTCAAAATGAGGAGAAATAGCTGTAAACATCCTTTAATATCATAACATGGAATGTACTAAGTATGAATCCAGGAAAATTGGAAGTTGTCAAAAATATAATGGAACACATAAACATCAACATCCTAGGCATTAGTGAGCTGAAATGGGCTGGTACTGGTCATTTTGAATCTGACAACCACATGGTTTACTATGCTAAGAATGACACATTGAAGAGAAATGGCATCACATTCATCATCAAAAAGGTCATTTCAAAATCTATCTTGAAGTACAGCACTGTCTGTGATAGGGCAATATCCATAAGCCTACAAGGAAGACAGCAAAGTTGGTTTGATCTGCAAGGGTGGCGATTTAAGCTCATCATCAGCTTCTCAGAAACCCTATACAGGGTCACTATGGATCGGAATATACAGTCACTATACCAAAAAAAAAAGGTCGATGCTCAACCATTTCAAGAGGTAGCATATAATCAAGAGCAAATGATATGGAAGGAAGAAGTCCAAGGTGCATTGAAGTCATTGGCAAAGAACAAGGCACCAGGAATCGACAGAATACAAATTGAAATCTTTCAACAAACTGATGTAGCACTGGAGGCACTCACTCATCTATGCCAAGAAATTTGGAAGCCAGGTACATGGCCAACTGATTGGAAGAGATTCGTATTTGTACCCATTCCAAAGAGAGGTAACTTGACGGAATGTGGAAATCATGGGGCAAAATCATGACTATCATATGCAAATATCAAAATCATGAATATCATATGCAAATAAAATTTTTCTAAAGATAATTTTAAAAAGGCTGCAACCATACATTGACAGGTAACTGCCAGAGGTTCAAGCTGGATTCATATGAGGACATGGAATGAGGGTTATAATCCTGATATTCAGATGGATCTTGGCTGAAAGCAGAGAATATCAGAAAGATGTTTGCCTGTGCTTTATTGACTATGCAAAGGGTTTTGATTGTGTGGATCATGATCATCTATAGACAGCATTGCAAAGTATGAGTATTCCAGAATATTTAATTGTGCTCCTGAGGAACCTATATGTAGACCAAGAGGCAGTTGTTAGAACAGAACAAGAGAACACTGAATGGTTTAAAGTTAGGAAAGGTGTATGCCAGGGTTATATTCTTTCATATACGTATTCAATCTGTATGCTGAACAGATAATTCCAGAAGGTGGGGTATATGAAGAAAAACATGGCATCAGGATTGATGGAAGACTCATTTAACAACCTACAATATACAGATGATAAAACCTGGCTTGCTAAACGCGAACAGGACTTAAAATACTTACTGATGAAGATCAAAGACTACAGCTTTCGGTATGGGCTGCAACTCAATGTAAAGAAAACAAAAATCCTCATGACTGGACCAATAAATAACATCATGATAAATGGAGAAAAGATTGAAGTTGTCAAAGACTTCATTTTGTTCGTATCAACCACCAACACTCATGGCAGCTGTCAAGAAATTAAACGACAGATTGTATTAGACAAATCTGCTACACAAAACTTCTTTAAAGTATTGAAGAGCAAAGATGTCAGTTTGAGGACTAAGGTGTGCTTGACCCATTCCATGGTATTTTCAAAAGCCTCATATGTATGTGAAAGTTGAACAGTGAAATAAAAAGATCATAGAAGAATTGATGCATTTGAGTTATGATGTTGGAGGAGAATATTAAAGGTGCCATGAACTTCCACAAGAACAAAGGAATCTGTGTCAGAAGAAACACAACCAGAGTGCTCCTTGGAAGCTAGGATGATGAGACTTCATCTCTCTTACTTCAGACATATTATTAGGAAGTACCAGCCCCTGGAGAAGGACACCATGCTTGATAAAGTGGAGGATCAGCAAAAAAGAGGAAGACCCCAAATGAGATGGATCGGCACAGTGACAGCAGCAATGGGCTGAAGCATAATGATCGTGAGGTTGGCTCAGGGCCAAACAGTATTTCGTTCTGTTGTGATGTAAGGTTGATAAAAGTTGGTACCAACTCAAGGGCACCTAACAGCAACAATAATGCATGTGCTTCTCATTAGAATATTAAGTAGGATCCAACAACAATTGGTCTAATAGTGACAGTAATTTAAAAGTTGTATCAATGGTATTTTGAGCCATCCGCAGTGACTGCCACGAGATATGACAATATAAGTCATACCTCGTTTTATTGTCCCTCATTTTCTTGCACTTTGCAAATAGTGGTGGTTATGTGCCTTGGAGTCAGTTCCAACTCACAGCGACCCTGTACAGGGTTTCTGAGGCTGTGAATCTTTATGGGCACAGAAAGCCTCATCTTTCTCCCGCGGAACAGCTGGTAGTTTCAAACTGCTGACCTTGTGGTTCACAGCCCGATTCGTAAAAGTGCGTTGTTTTGTTTTGTTTTTTTAATTGAAGGTTTGCAGCAACCCTGCATAGAGCAAGTCAATTGGGGCCATTTTTCTAGCAGCATATGTTCTTTTTGTGTCTCTATCTCGTATTTTGGTAATTTTTACAGCATTTCAAACTTTTCATCATGTTATTGCACGCTTGACTACAGTGTACTGTAAACTTAACTTTTCTAGGCCTAGGAAAACCAATATATTCACGTGATTGTTTTATTGTGATATTCACTTTAGTGCAGTGTTCTGGAACCAAACCTGCTGTATCCCCTGAGGTATACCTGTATGTGTGATTTCTGTTGGTAGCAGAATCAACAGGAACTGCTAAAGAAAACTCCCAAGACCTGTCGCCAGCATTCAAAACCAAGCAGAGTTTGCTAGATTCCCATAAGAAGTAAGTAAAAACAAAAACACACTGGTGCACTTTCAGGGCTGAAGGAGCCCTTCATTTCTTCCACCATGTTTCAGCTGCAGTGAGGGTGGTCCAGTTGCTAAATTATCCTTATCATTCCACAAATATTGATTGAGAGCTTACTATGTGGCAGACCTCATAAACAATACAGACAGTGTCTTCCCAGAGCAAATATATGTTCTACAGAGAGAGGCTACATGCTCTACATTTATGTGTAACCAGTTGCACTGGTTAATGCATTTGGCTCCTAACTGAAACAATGGAAATGTGAGTTCACCTAGAGGTGGAAGAAAGGCCTGGTGATCAACATCTGAAAAGCCAGCCACTAAACACCCTATGGAGCACAGTTCTACTCTGACACACATCTGGTCACCGTGAATCAACTTGCCAACTGAATGGGCAACACATTTCTGTAAGAGGTTCTTACTGAGTACAATGTTTTGTATATAATTGAGAAAGTTGCTTTTTAATTTCATTTGCTATAAAGTCAGTTTCTCTCAATTTAGTTAAGCTCATGGTCACCTTTTATAAAGCCAAAAAACAAAACTCAATGGTACATCTTCTGGAAGATTCTGAAGGGTCTCTAAGATGAGCGGGGGCGAGGAGCTTATGCTTTTTAGCTCTTTCCCCAATCTGTGTTAGTATTATGAGTCACCTCCTAAAAACATTTTTTCTGCTAAGGTGCATTTGTCTCTTCATGTGCAAAAGAAAGAGTGATGAAAATTTGAAGATGTTTGGAGTCAACTAGTCCAATGGACCAATGGAACACGTAAGCATCTGCCACCATGACTCTTGAGACCTGAAGAACTAGATGATGCCTGGCTACCACTACCAACTGCTCTGAAAGGGATCACGTTAGAAGGTCCTAGAGAGAGTAGGAGAAAATGTAAAACAAAATTCAAAAGGATTTTTTAAAAAGACCAGGTTTACTAGTCAGAAAGTGACTGGAGGAATCCGAGGCGATGGCCCTTGACCACCCTTCAGGTCTGGAATTGAACTCACCCTTGTGGACCAGCAGTAGGTAGGTATTGTCTTAGGCTGAGTTCTCTAGAGAAACAAAATGAGTAAAACTTATGTATGTATATATACTTTGTTCTTGTTGTTAAGTGCCTTCAAGTTGGTTCCAAATCATAGTGACTCTATATTGGATTTCCGAGACTTTTTAAATCATTGGGTGAGGAGAAAGCCTCATCTTTCTCCCATGGAATGGCTGGTGGGCTCAAACTGGTTCTCAGTCTAGTGCTAATCGTATGAAGCCACCACACTCCATACAATAAAGAGAACTTTATATCAGTGAAATGGCTCACAACTGTAGAGGTGAGAGAGTCCCAAGTCTGGGTCAAATGAACCAAGATCGGCAGGCATGTCTGGTAGACAGGTTGCTGATGGCAGGTTACCAGAGCAGGCCACTGGCTAAAGTCCAAAGAAATGGAGGTCAGAGGATGAGCCAGATGCAAAGATGCAGACCCAGCAGAAAACCAAACAAGCTTTGCCTGAGTGTCTAGTATAATGGAAGCAGGCCACATCCCCAAGGAAACATCCTTTCAATTGATTGGGTGTCCACAGCCAATCATCATAGAGTTAATTACACTGTATTAGATGTCATTATGAGGATAACTGTATCTCAGCTGGAGTCCTGCTGTGGCACTGTAGGATAAGCTCAGGACTGAAAGGTCAGATTGAACCAAAAGATTGATGATTCAAACTTACCAGTGGCTCTGTGGAAACCTTATATTGAGTCGAAACAAACTAGACAGAATTTAACAACAAAATATCTCAATTGCCAAACCACTAAGAATCCTGGTCCAGTCAAGTTGACATAAAACCTTAACTGTTTTCCACAGTAGCTACACCATTTTACAGTCTTGGTGTGGCCCTGTGGGTTCATGCGCTGGACTGCAAAGTTGGTTTGAACGACGAGGCATGTTAACAACAACAACATCAAGGTATGCTCACTATGGCATGATCAACTATTCAAGATCAAAAGGGTAACATTTACCCAAGGACAAAGTAGAGAAGGGATGGGAAGGAGGGTAGAACAGAATGAACAACCACAGGGAGGAAGTGGGAACACTGTTGTTACATGGAGAGGATTGCCGTCATTGAAATGATGTCATTGTTCAGTGTAAAATTGATGGTCTTCTCTGTAAACCTTCAGTCAATTCACAATAAAAAGGTTTTAAAAAAAGAGAGAGCAACATCTTTCCTGTTTCACTGATATGATTCAGTTTCCTTCTACAAATGTCTTCCCTGGGAGCTCTCATCAAGTTTCATAGCAGGAAACATGATCTTTATGCTGACAACTTCCAAATCGTTATCTCCACATAGAACCTCTTCTGGAATTCCAGATGTGTCTTGTCCAGAAGAAATCTAACAGATCCAGAACTGCACCCCTGCTGAGTTTCCCCTATCACTCTGCTCCCCCATCATTTTCCTCATCTCAGGAAAGAGCAACTTCGTCTGTCTTAAAAGTCTAGAAGAGACTTCCTTTACTCCTCTTTCTCTTACTTTCATCTGACCCCTCAAGTCCTATTATCTCTGCCCCCCCCCCCATAACATACCCACTACCTCCATTTCAGGCTCTCTGCTTTCATCCTTGCCCTTGCCAGCTCCCAGCATGCCTCTGCTCAGCTTTCCAGTGGCTCCCATTGCAGTAAAAACCAAAGTCCTCACATTGACCATAGGCCTTGTGTGATGTTAAAGTTTACTGTTGTGAAACATTGTGTTACTAAGTGCCATCAAGCCAGTTTCAACTCATAGTGACCTTGTATAGGGTTTCCAAGGAGCAGATGGTAGACTTGAACTACCAACCTGTGGTTAGCAGTCTGGTGCATTTCCTACAGCGCCTCAATATTCCTTTCATAGAAAGGGGCATGCACCATGTTTCCAAGCCCATTCCTACAAGTGGTCCACATTGTTGTTATTAAGTACTGTGAAGTCAGTTCCGACTCATAATGACCCTGAATAGGGTTTACGAGGCTGTAAATCTTTACAGGAGCAGAAAGCCTCATCTTTCTCCCATGGAACAGCTGGTAGTTTCGAACTGCTGACCCTGAGGTTCGCAACCCTCAGGGCTGATACGCTACCACTATGCTACCAGAGCTCCTAGTGGTCCACATACTATCCCTTATATTCCTTTGGGCAGGACCTTGGTCACATGACTATGCCTGACTGCAATGGATGCTGGGAAATGTAGTGTTTGGCCAAGTGACTATACAGGGTCACTATGGGTCGGAACCAAATTGACGGCACTTAACAACGTTAGGGTATCTTTCTATAAAGATAACAGCCAAGAAAACTCTATGGAGTGGTTGTTATACTCTGTCACATGGGGTCTTTATGAGCTGGAAATGACTTGATGGACTCTCAGCTTCTATCTTAGAGACCCTGGATGGCGAGTTAAGCTGAAAGGTTATCACCTCGAGGTACCTCAGAAGAAAGTCCTGGTGATCTGCTTCTGAAAGCTCACAGCCTTAAAAACACTATGGCGTGCAGTTCTTCTCTATACACATGGGGTCACCATGAGTTAGAATCAACTTGATGGCAACTAGCAACAACCACCTTTTGTTGTTGTTAAGTGCCATCGAGTTGATTCTGATGATTCTGACCCATAGCAACTCTGTATAGGGTTTCCAAGGATTAGCTGGTGAGCTTGAACCACCAACCTCACAGATCAAATGACTTTGCAGTCTGATGCATTAGCCCACAGCACCACACCAGAACTCTTTAAAGTTGATGAAACTGAAACTCTAAGGTTAAGTAATTTGCTCAATATCACACAGCAAGTCCATGCCAGACTAACTTGTAAATTTTGGTTACATGAATCCAAGTCCAGGGTTCTGTCTGCAAGCCCAGTCACCCCAAAACTGACAGTTTTCTGTCCTCATTTTCTGGCTGAGACACTGGAGGCTCAGAAATGTTAAGTGGACCCTTTTAGACCATGTGGTGTATTTATTTTCTATTACCGCTCACCACATTGCACAAACTTAGTGGTTTGAAATAACATCCATTTCTTATCTTCCAGCCCAGTGATGTTGCTCCACTGTGTTCACTGCTCAGGGTCTCCTGCTCACCGGGTTGGCTGGCTGAGTGCTCAGCTGAGGCTATGAGGAAGAGTTCATTTGTTGGCAGAGTTCAGCTCCCTGCGGCTTGTAGGACTGAGGTTCCCATTTCCTGGCTGCTGGCTGGGGGTCCCTCCTATCTCCTGAAGACTGTTTGTAGTTCTTCTCACAGACTTCTAATAGCTGGTAACAGGATCCTCACCCTGAATCCCTGACCTTTCAAATCCCTCTGACTTCTAGTCAAAGGGTGGAGACGGACCTCTCTGCTTTTAAAGATTTGCTTAATTGAGCTCAGATGTGCAACTTTACATTTGGAAAAACCCCTCAGGACAGTCCTTAGTTTGACTGAATAACTGATAACTGTGAGGTGGGAACCCTGAATGGGGGCTAGGCATCTTTAGGACTCTGCCTACCCCACATGGTCAGGGCAGAGAAGGGTAGGGCTAAAACCCAGATCTTCCACTAGGTCATAAAACTCGCTTCTGCTACCAGCAGTGTGTGGCAATATAGGATAAGCACTGGACCACAAGGTCAGTTTGAACGGCAAGGTCGGTGTTTCAAACTCACCAGCTACTCCTTGGAAACCCTATACAGGGTTGCTATGAGTTGGAACTGACTCGACAGCACTTAACAACAACAACCTCAGAGAACAGAGGACAGTGCCCTTTCCCTATCAAGTCTCAGCTCTCCTTACCATGAGTGCTGAGGCTGCTGCAGTGTGTGGGCAGAAGGGCTGGACGCTGGGAACAACAGCCTGCAGACTTTAGGGTGGAGATGGAGCAAGTTCAAGATGAGCGGGAGCAAGTTTAAACATAGCTTAATTGCATTAGTGGAGTCCTGGCATGGCGCTGTGGGTTAATGCGCCAAACCGCAAAGCCGTTTGAACTGCTAGGTCAGCGGCTCAGGCTCACTAGCTGCTCCTCGGAAACCCTATACAGGGTCGCTATGGGTCAGAACTGACTCGGCGGCACTTCACAACAATAACAATTGCATTTGTTTCCTCGGCTGATGTAACAAAATATCACAAACTGGGGGGCTTTGTTATTGTTAAGTACTGTCAAGTCGATTCCAACTCATTATTGATTCTGCAATATGGTTTCTGAGGACCTGTTGGTAGGTTTAAATCATTGACCCTGTGGTTAGCAGTCCAGTGCTTATCCACAAGCGCCATACCTTAGAAGGCTGAAATCAGTGTCAGCAGGGCCATGCTCTACTTGAAGGCTCTAGGAAAAGATCCTTTCTTGCCTCTTCTGAGCTTCTGGTGGTACCTGGCCATCCTTGAGTTTCCTTGGCTTTTAGATAGATGCACCACTCCGCTCCAATCTGTCTCCATTATCATAGTGTCTTCTTATGTGTCTCTGTCTTTTCTCCTCTTTTTACAATGATACCAGTCACATTGGAGTGTTGTTGTTGTTAGGTGCCGTAGAGTTGGTTCTGACTCATCGTGAACTCATTGTGAAACTGTATAGTTTCCAAGAAGCGGCTGGTGAGTTTGAACTGCTGATCTTGTAGTTCAAGCCGTCCTTGCAGTCCAGTTCTTATCCTACAGTGCCACACCAGGACCCCCATATTAGTGTAGGACCACCCTAACAACAACCTCATCTTAATTTGGTTACATCTGCAAAACTCCAAATAAGGTCACATTCACAATTGGAGGAGTGGGCATAAGACTTCAACATATATTTTTAGGGGACACATTTCAACTCCAAACACCCATAGGTGTAGCTATGGAAAATAGCACCTATGGCAATTAGTTGTAACTTGCCGAATGATCCGCTGGAGATGGATACTGAGGTGGCTAATAGAAACTGCTCAGTGGCACATCTCCCTCAGGAGGTTCCCAGGGCACGTGCCTTTTCTGACATACCTGCCACACTGTAGATACACCTCTGATAACACCTGAGGAGGATGGTGCCCCTTTAAGAGGAAGGCCCCTGACCCAGCAATGTGATACCAAGCTTTTCCTGACCAAAAGCCAAACGGCCACAAGCATATGATTGGGGGTTGCCCAACTTCCCTAGGGGATGCTGGGGGTGGGGGAGTCTTAAGTGTGGGCCCACATGGGCCAGGTTCCTCTTCCAAGCCATTCTCGACATGGAACCTGGAAGGGAAGGGGCCAGACTTGGGCAAAGTATAAAGACAGGACTGTGCCATGTTCTCTGGAAAGGCTCCCTGCCCACGTTTCTACCAAAATCCAGGAGAAAGCTCCTTTTCTGTTCTAGTTCTAAAAATCACATGCCTTGTTATATAGATCTCAGAAAGTCAGTTAGGGTTCCTCCTACTGAGAAATGCCAACTGTCACCCTGTTGGGAATGTTAAGGAGAGTAATCTTGTGGCAGTTTTCTGGGGTGAGTGCAGGCAGGGAAAGCCTTAAAGCTGGCCTGTTCTAGGAACCAATAGTCATGGTTAGGGGATCTTTCTGGATCTGAAACTCTAGTTCAGCAGGCAGACCATGGGGCTGTAGGGGAGGCCTCATGATGCATCCAGACATCAGACATGGAGCAGCAGACAACTGCCAGCTGGCTTGGCACGGTTGCTAGAGAGACAACATGGGGTCAAAAGAAGAATCCGTGTGTGTTTTGTTCCAATTCCCCTAGGGAGGAGGATAGAGCGGGAGTACACCAAGGGACCGGAAATAAAAAACGAGCTCACAGATCATCACATTTCATATGGGGTGGGACCAGCTTCAAGCCTGGGGTCTCTCTTGGTCAGTCCCCATAGAGGATCAGCAGCCATGGGCTCTGAGAAAAGGTCTGGGGTTGACAGTCCCTAGCTCCCTTTGGTGGCTGTGACTCTAAAGGAAAATGACAAATCTAAGTCAGCTTTGTATCATCCAGCAACTTGGGAGTTATGACTCTCTTCTCTTGGTTGATGCCTGGACCCATCTGAGCGGTATTAGTGAACTCAGACTATAGGATGTTATAATTGATTGCTTAAAATAACAACAGCAACAACAAACCTATTTGCCATCAAGTCAGTTCTGATTCATGACAACTCCATGCGTGTCAGAGTAGAACTGTGCTTGCTCCATAGGATTTTCAGTCACTGATTTTTCAGAAGTAGATCTGCTGGCCTTTCTTCTGAGGTATCTTTGGATGGACTTGAACCTCCAACTTTTGGTTAGCAGCTGAGTGCTAAACCATTTGTACTAGCTGGGGAATTGCTTAAATCTAAGCAATTGGAAGCTGTTTTACTACATGTCTTTCCCAAGTTTGTCTTGTTTTGTTTTCTTTTCCCTGGAATCCGGTATGGTACTGCTGCATGTTGATGCACTGGACTGCAAGGTCAGTTTGAACCTCAAGGTCGGCGGTTCAAGCTCCCCAGCCGCTCCTCCTCGGGAAACTCTTTACAGGGTCTCTGTGAGTCAGAACCGACTCCAAGGCACTTAACGACAGCTAGCAGTGGGAAATACGAAAGGTCTTTGAATGTTGCTTTCCAGGGAAAAGAAAATTAAGCAATATCTTGGTTTAACTACCTGTCAAATAGAGAGCTGCTTACCTGGGGAGGTGGGGAAAAGTGCTTTAAATCTCAGTAAAGCAGGAAGGGTGTGGTCAGTCTTGATCCAATCACAAAACAGGTTGCCAAAAGCTCTCTCCTGTCCCACTTTCCTCCCCAAATACCCTGAAGGTTAAATGACACACCATCTGGGTAGGGCATCCAGTCCAGGCTCTTGACAACTCCATGTAATCAGCCCAGGGCTGATTATAAAATCCAAACTTAAAACTTTTCACTGATGGAATTCTCAGCTGGGATCTGTTTATGATCTGAGGTACTTGCAGGTCAGGGGACTTTTAAACAAGCAGAAGTGACTTGAAAGGAAAGCTGTTGTTCTTAATCTCTCTGCAGAGAACTCCATGAATATGTTTGCTCAAGGTGCTGAGAAACGCACTTAGCAAATTTTTTTCTTCTGACTGAAAAGTAAGACAGGCTGGCTGCACAGCCTTGTGAATATAATTAATGCTGCTGAATTATACATTTAAGAAGGGTTACAATGGTGAAGTGGATTTTATATGTTTTACCACCTGTTGGCTGTTGAGTCAGCTCTGATTCATGACACCTGCATATGTGTCAGAGTAGACCTGTGCCCCAGAGGATTGCCAAGGCTGTAAATCATAACCACCTTGTAGGACAGAGGAAACCTGCCCCAGATGATTTCCAAGGAAGAGTCCTGGTGTGGCACCATAGGATAAGCACTCAACCTGAGTGAAGGTCAACGGTTCAAACTCACCAGCCACTCCTTCGAAACCCTATATAGGATCACTATGAATCGGAACCAACTCAACAGCACTTAACAATGACAACAATCTTTATGGAATCAGACTGCCGCATCTTTCTCCTGCGGAGCCACTGAAGGGTTCACATTGTCAACCTTTCAGGGAACAAACACTTAAAAGCTGAGCCACCAGCGTTCATACTTCACCACACACACAAAAAACACATAGAATACATGCATATATACAGAGTCCTGGTGTAGTGCTGTGGGTTAAGCACTGGACTGCAAAGTCATTTAAATGCAAGGTCAGTGGTTCAAGCTCACCAGCTGCTCATTGGAATCCCTATACAGGATCATATGGGTCAGAACCAACTCGATGGCACTCAACAACAACAACAACATCCCACTGTTAAAATAATATATGTATTCATTCTACTGTTTGGGAACATTTGGCTTGTCTCCAGATTTTGATTATTACAAACGAGACTGGAATATGTATGTATATGTATGTATGTATGTATGTATGGGGTTTCCTAGGAGCAGCTGGTGAACTTGAACTGCTGACCTTGTGATTTAAACCAAACTTGCAGTCCAGTGCATAAACCCACAGTGCCATACCAGGACTCCCAACAATGGGATACCATACAGTAAAGAAAACAAATGACCTAAAGTCATATACAAGAACATGTGAATCTTGCAAAAAATTTTTTTAAGATTTTAAAAGGAAGATATAAAAGGGAACCTAAAATATGATTCCTTACATAAAGCTCAAAGATAAGCAAGCTGTGCTATTTTGTTTAGGGGTGTATATGTGGGTGATTGAAAAAAAGCTGGGAAATCACAAGGGAAAGAAAAGTACTCGGGGGAGATTTTTGGTTTGGTGTGTTGGCAATGTTCTATTTCTTGTTCTGGGTGTTTGCTTTATAATTACTCATTAAGGCGTACACTTTATTTTACGTTCTTTCAAGTATGCATGTTGTTGTTAAATGTTGTCAAGTCTTTCCTGACTCATAGTGACCTTGTATAGATTTCCAAGGAGTAACTGGTGGGCTTGAACTGCTGACCTTGTGGTTAGCAGCACAGTGCTTATCCTACAGTGCCACACCAGGACTCCTAAGTATGCTTTTAAAAGGTGGATACACAAAGAGAAACTACCCCTTTTTTTTTTAAGTTTTTATTGTGAATTGAGTCAATGGGAGAACATCAGCTTTACACTCATCCTGTAGTATTTCGTTTCATTGCAATCACTACAATCCCCTCCATGCATCATCATTCAACAGCATTTGCTTCTATTGCCTGTTTTTGGTTTTGTTTTTTGGATATACACTGAAGCACTCAGGAATATATAATCACTCGAACAATCAAAGGGCATACCCTGCAAGCCTGCCCGCCAGCCGCCAGCACACAGCCCCTCTCTGTCCATGAGTCTAGAGTCCCCAGCTGCTCCATCTCTCATCATCATCGTCTCTGCCTCCATCTCTGGCGTCGCTGCTAATCTGGATAGGGTCCTGTACTACACTCCTCTCCCTTGGTGGTCCCAGGGTCCTCCACTCCTGGACTGCAAGATCAACCACTCCCCTCCTTTCGTTACAAAAATGTCTACCTTTATAGTTGCAACAATGGCAATCAGTCCTGATAACAATTATTCGAGAAACTAGCCTTTGATGAATCAAAATCAAATCTAAAATATGCTGGAAAGTACAAAACATCACTGAAAATTGGACAATAAAAAGGAAAAAAAAAAAGACTGAAGAAGAATGGACACATTTGATTTATGGTGTTGGTGAAGAATACTGAATATACCATGGACTGCCAGAAGAATGAACAAATCTGTTTGGAAATAAATATATTCAGAATGTTCCTTAGAAGTGAGGATGACAAGACTGTTTCTCAATTACTTGGGATATGTTATCAGAAGCGATGAGTACCTAGAGAAGAGCATCATGCTTCATGAGTTGTTAATGTTGTTAGGTGCCATCGAGTCGGCACCGACCAGGTCCTGCCACTTGGCCAATCCATCTCATTGGGGGGTCTTCCTCTTTTTCACTGACCCTCCACCTTACCAAACATGATATCCTTCACCAGC
>NW_006408741.1:1257044-1260341 GCF_000296735.1 Chrysochloris asiatica
TTTGGCAGCCCATGGCATTTTCAATATTCTTTTCCAACACCATAACTCAAATGCATCAATTCTTCTATGATCTTCCTTATTCACTGTCCAACTTTCACATGCCTATGAGGTTATTGGAAATACCATGGCTTGGGTCAGATGCATCTTTGTTCTAAGCTGACATCTTTGCTCAACACTTTAAAAGGGTCTTGGACATCGGTTGCTATAAGTCAACACCTACTCAATGGAACCTAACAACAACAGTAACAATAAATAAATGTCAAGATTTCCATGTTCATGGGTTGGAAGAATAAATGTTGTTAAAAGACTCCTTAAATTGACTTTTTTTTTTTTTTTTGCGGACTTGAAAATTGATCTTAAAATTCAGTTAAGAATGCAAAAGACCCAGGATAACCAAACAATTGAAAAAGAAGTGGAGAACTCACACTTCTCAGATTCAAAACTTCTACAAAGCCCAGCTAATCTAGACTGTGTGTGTGCTACTGGCACAAGGATAAACATATATGGCAATGAAATAAACTTGGGAATCCAGAAACAAGCCCTTAAACTTATAGTCAATGATTTTGAACAAAAATACAGAGATACTTCAATGGGAGAAAGAGTCTTTTCAACAAAGACACTAGGACAACAGGATACTGTTGTTAAGTGCCATCAAATTGGTTCAGACCCATAGTGACACTGTATAGTGTTTCTGAGGAGCAGCTGGTGAACTTGAACCGTCGTCTTTGTGATTCAAACTGACCTTGCAGTCGAGCGCATTAACCCACAGCACCATACCAGGACTCCAGGATAGCCAATGCAAAAGAATGAAGTTGGACCCCTACATTGTGCCATATACAAAAATTAACTCAAACTGGATCAAAAACCTCAATTTAAAAACTAAAACTAACAAATTCTTAGAACCACTTCTCATCTTCTAGGATGGCTACAAAAAAGCAGCATGGTAAATGTTATCAAGAACATGGAGAAAATGGAGCCTTCATACATGCTTGTGGCTATATAAAATGGTGCAGCCACTATGGAAACCAGGTTGTTGTTGTTGAGTGCCATGGAGTTGGTTCTGATGCATAGTGACTCTGTGTACAATAGAACGAAACACTGCCCAGTCCTGCACCAGGCTCACAACCGCTGCTACACATGAGCATACTGTTGCTGTCATTGTGCCAATCCATCTTGTTGAGAGGTCTCCTTTTTTGGAGTCCCTCCACTTTACCAAACAGGATGTCCTTCTCCATTGACTGGTCCCTCCTGAAAACATTTCAAAGTATAAGAGACAAAGTCTGGCCACCTTGGCTTCTAAGGAGAATTCTGGTTGTACTTCCAACACAGATATATTTGCTCTTTTGGCAGTCCACTATACCTTTAAATATTCTCCTGAAGCACCATAATTCAAATGCATCAACTCTTCTACGTTACTTTCTTCTTCCTTATTCATTGTTCAACTTCCATATGCATATAAGGCTATTGAAAATACCATGGCTTGGGTCAGGTGCACCTTGGTCATCAAACTGACATCTTTACTTTTGAAAACAAGTAGTTCCTCAAAAAGTTAAATATAGAGTTAGCATATGAATCAGTAACTACACTTGTAGGTATAGTTCAAGAGAACTGAAAATTTGTAAATAAATGTTTATAGCAGCATTATCTTTAACAACCAAAAAAGTTAAAAACAATCCAAATTTCCATCAACTGGTGAATGTTTAAGGAGCCTAATGGCTCAGTGGTGAAGTGTTTAGCTGCTGACCAAAAGGTTGGCAGTTTGAACCCACCAGCTGCTCTTCAGAGAAAGATGTGGCAGTCTGCTCCCTGAAAGACTGTTTTTGCTGTTGCTGTTAAGCGCTGTCAAGTTGGTTCCATCTCACAGAGACCCTTTATAGGGTTCCTGAGGAGCAGCTGGTGAGTTTGAATTGCCAATCTTACAGTTCAAACCCACCTTGTCCTACAGGGCCACACTGGACTCCTTAAAGATTACAACCTTAGAAACCCCATAGCACATTTCTATTCTGCCCTGCAGGGTCACTATGAGTCAGAATCAACTTGACAACAGTGTTTTTTTTTTTAAGTTGGTAAATGAATAAATAAAATACTGTACACATGCAATCGAGTATTATGTAGCCACATGCTCCAACATGGATGAACCTGGAAAATGTTATGCAACAAGCCAGACACAGACGGCCACAGTTTATCATTCCATTTATATACAATGTGCAGAATAAACGAATGAAAAGATGAGTGGTTACCTGAGGCTGAGAGAAAGGAGGATTGGGGAACCCACTGTTGTAGAGTTGATTCAGCCTCATGTTGAGTCTAGTGGACAGACTAGAACAGCAACATAGGGCTTCCCAGGCTGCAAATACATACTGAAGCAGACCTCCAGTTTTCTCCCCTGGTGGATTCAAACTGCCAACCTTTTGGTGAACTGCTGAGACTTAACCACTAAGCCACCAGTGGCTGCTAGTAGGTGGTGGGGGTGTGCCATGGAGTGGGTTCAGACTCATAGCCACCCTACGTAGGGTTTCCAAGGCTGTAAATCTTTACGTGAGCAGAAAGCTTCTTCTTTCTCCTGCGGAACAGCTGGTAGTTTCAAACTGCAGACCTTGACGTTAGCAGCCTAACATGTAACCAAGGTAGTTCCTCAAAAACTTAGTCAGGGTTTGGAATGATGAAAATGTTCTAGAATTAGTGGGGATGGTGCACAACCTTTGCAAACTTACTAAAACCCACTGAATTGTACACTTTAAATGGACGAATTTTATAATTTGTGAATTGTGTGTAGTTCAATTAAAATAGTAAAAAAACAAACAAACTGTAAATTGGGAACTAATAAATGTTTACTTTCTGTTTCATAATAAGAAAGTAGCATATACTCATTGTAAGAAAAACTAAAGCACTCCCTTCTTAAAATAATAGCCACTCTTAGATAACTGAGCGGCGGGTATCCGAGTGTTACGGAGTAAGGATTACGCTCTAGAGAAGTTCTGAGCACGGAAGGAAGCTATGTCCCCATCCTCCATCCCCACCCATCCAACACAAATATATTCGCTTGCTGGATGTTCCCGCCGCCGTCTGATAAGAGTAGATGGTAGCGGGGATGTAGAAGGATAGAAGTAAAGTGAGAACTTCGGACATACAGTGGGAGCGGGACGCGAGGGGCGTGAGCGGGACGTTGGGGAGGGACGTGGACGTGTAAGGGAGGGGTGCTCCCTCCAAGCGTCGAGTCCAGACGTGGGAATTCGGGCCTGGAGGACGCAGAGGCGGGCCTTGGGGACTAAGGGGTGGGGCGTGCGGGAGGAGGGC
>NW_006408741.1:1260441-1269849 GCF_000296735.1 Chrysochloris asiatica
GGGCGCCGGGACGCGAGCCGCGGGCGCCTAGCTGCCCAGACGGCGGCGGCGGTGGTAACCCCACCGGCGGCGCAGATTCAGCCCTCAGGACGCCGCGGCCTGTGCCCGCTCGGCCCCCACCGAACCATGCCATTGCCAGTGCCACCCACCGTGCTGGTGCCGTCGGAGCGCGCAGTAGTACTGCTGTCTTGCGTGCTCTCCGCGCTCGGCTCGGGCCTGCTGGTGGCCACACACGCCCTGTGGCCCGACCTGCGCAGCCGGGCGCGGCGCCTGCTGCTCTTCCTGTCGCTGGCCGACCTGCTTTCGGCTGCCTCCTACTTCTATGGGGTGCTACAGGACTTCTCGGGACCTTCGTGGGATTGCGTGCTGCAGGGCGCGCTCTCCACCTTCGCCAATACCAGCTCCTTCTTCTGGACCGTGGCCATCGCCCTGTACCTGTATCTCAGCATCGTGCGCGCTGCGCACTGCCGCGGTTCCGGCCGTCTACTCTGGGCCTTTCATATTATAAGGTGGGTGGCGGCCGCTCTGTTTCCCCTGGAGTCCCTGACTCTGATGGACCCCTACCTGGCCTTTCTTGTGGATAACGCCCCTCGCAGGCGGCACCGTCTTTACTGGACCAAAAATGGTCCAGCTGAGTGGGCACCAAAAGTGGGCACCCAGCGATGCAGTGCCCCTAGGGCAGCTCTGGACTAGCAGCACAATGTCAGGCTTGCCCCGAGCATTGCCTCAGAGGGTTCCCCTCTTTGCCGTGGTGAGGTGACCCCCTCACTCAAGTCAGCTCCCTACTGGGTGAGTCACTCCCTACAGTGCTCTCCTAGGGAGTCTGGCCCAAGCATTTGGAAGGACACCCTGTGCTTGTCCCCGCTTCACTGGTCCCCAGGCTGGGAGGTGAGTAGGCGGCTGCCCAGAGCTTAGAGCTTCGGCTGCTCCCTCTCCGGTGCCACCTTCCCAGCCACTGCTACAGTGGGTGTGGCGCCTTCAGCCACTCCCAAGGCCGAAAAACAGCCTTGTCCAAGCTGTGAATCCTGGTGTGGCACTGTGGGTTAATGCGCCAGACTGCAAAGCCGTTTGAACTGCTAGGTTGGCGGTTCGTGGTCAAGCTCACCAGCTGCTCCTTGGAAACCCTATACAGGGTTGCTATGGGTCGGAATCGACTGGACAGCACTTAACAACTACAGCAACAAGCTGTGAAAGAAGCTCTGTTAGAGTAGTGGTTACGAATCGGGCTGCGAACCTCACAGTCAGCAGTTCGAAACTACCAGCTGTTCCCAGGGAGAAAGATGAGGCTTTCTGCTCCCATAAAGATTTACAGCCTTGGAAACCCTGTACAAGGTCACTGTGAGTCGGAACCGGCTCAACAACACATAACAACAACAACAAGCTGTGAAAGGAGCCCTGGTGTGGCACCGTGGGTTAATGTGCCAGACTGCAAAGTTGTGTAAACTACAAGGTTGGCGGTTAAAGCTCACCATCGGCAACTCGGAAACCCTATACAGGGTCACTGTGGGTCGGAACCGATTCAACGGCACTAAACAACAACAATCTGTGAAATGTACAAGAGTTTCCCTACATTTTTCCTTTGGTCACTTCTAGACTTTAGGCCTTGGGCTTTTGTATTTCCGTTCTTGGTGATTTTGAGGTTTTAAAGTTCAGCAAGTCCAACACAGAGGTCAATGATAGCTGCTTAGAAGAAGCTGTAAGCTGTCTGCAGTTTCTGGGACAGCTAGGAGGGACAACTGGGTCCTGCCTTGTGGGCTAGGTAAGAAACCTAATCAGAGAGCCCACACTCAAGAAGAAAAGGCTGGTCCCTTCAATACACTAAATTTCTTCTGATTATTATGGGTGATAATTACTTAACATGATTAATGCAATATTGCTAAATTGTACACCTGAAAAATGTGGATTGGCAAATGTTGCTATGGATATATATTTACAACATTTAAAAAGGGAAAAAGGATACCAGATTTGAAGATACAAAAATTTTAAGCATGGTGTCTGTGCTGAACTACAGGGGATCTTAGGACTGTTTCTCCCTAGTTAAAGAGCACCGACTACTACCCTAATTATAGGTCCCTTCTATTAAAAACCTGAGTGCTTTCCAAAGGACTGAAAGGACAGTCAGCACTTTGTTAACGCCAGGTCACCTGGGTGTCACAATGATGAGGTCACAAGCTTGCAAAAGTTATTTGACCTCCAGCTCTTGGAGCTGCTAAGCAGAGGCCAGCTGGTCCCTGGGAAGCCAAGTGACCTGCTTCATCGCTGGGAAAGTCAAGATGGCAATTTTATGGTTCTAGCAGTGTGGCGCTGCCAGTTAATGTTCTGGACTGCAAGGTCAATTTGAACCGCAGTGTCAGCAGTTCAAGCTCACCAGTCACTCCTCGGAGACCCTATACATGGTCACTATGGGTCGGAACCAACTCATCCTCATTTAGCAACAACAAAGCAGTGTCTCAGATGCTGCCGGGGTCAAGAGAAAGAGAGCTGCCTTTCCTTGCCTTGCAGTATCCCCCTACCCTCACCCCTCAGCATCCCCCCATCCTCACCCCAGCAGCCACTTCAAAGACCTGACGTTGGTGGGACCGGGGGATACAGATAGCAGGTATACCTGTGTGCACACCTGTGTGCACATGTACTCTAGCGGAGTCCAAACTTGACCTTTCTTTGACAAGAACCTCTTCACTTTTTCCTTTTTGGAAAAAATTGGCTACAGTATAGTTCTGTGAGGACTGCTAACCACAAGGTGGGCAATTCAAATCCACCTGCTGCTCTGTGGGAGAAAGGTAAGGCTTTCTGCTCCCATAAAGATGTACAGCCTCAGAAACCCTCTACAGGATCTCTGTGAGCTGGAAACTGATGCAATGGCACTTATCAACCACTTTTACAAAAGACAGAATTCCTAAGAAACCTGAGTTGGGAGTTCTGTTCACTATCAGGTACTCTTGGAATGTTTTATGTTATGCTTAGGAAATGCCTCCTTCTAGGAAACTGTGTATCCCTTTCTGGTCATGGAAAATAATTGTTTGTTCTGTCTGTTGAGTATGACCCACCCAACTGCTTAAAAAAATATATATTACCTGTATCCTAGCTAGAGTGAGTTTGAATTCCCCTGCAGTTCCCTGTCAGAGTTAGCACTCAAACTTGTGCCTGTTGTTTTGTTATTAGGTGCCATCAAGTTGATTTTTGACTCATAGTGAGTCCATATGACAGAGTATAGTGACCTCATAGGATTTTCTACATCAGAAGGTCCTTCTTTCATGGATCCACTGGGTAGGTCTTTGCCTCCAACCTTCCGGTTGACAGCTGAGCACTTAACCAAGATTCTGCTAGTTAAAGGGAACTGGGTGAGCCCTGTTAGAACAAGTCATTTATTGACCTCATTGTTGTTAGTTGCCATTGTGTATAGAGGAGAAGTACTCAAACGGGTTTCAAGGCCGTGACATTTTGGAAGCGGATTACCAGTTTGACAGAATCACCAACCATTTGCTTAACCCTTTGTGCCACCATCCCCACATGTATTTCCAAAACCTTGTAAAGAACTTTCCAACATATTCCTTGGGATTATTAGTTTATTGTTGTTCAGCCATAGAGTCGGTTCTGACCCATAACGACCTTGTATAGGGTTTCCAAGGAGCGACTGGTTAGCTTAAACAGTCGACCTTGCAGTTCAAACTGACTTTGCAGTCCAGGCGCATTAACCCACAGCACCACACCAGAAGTTTATTAGTATTAGTTTATTGTTGTTGAAGGAGCTGTTGGTATGAGAAACTTTTTCCAACATAAACTATATGATTGATCTACTTGGAAATCAATCCTCTTCTTTAAACCTTCCAGTACTGGAAAGTATTTTAACATAGGACAAAATGAAAGGTTGATAGTGTGATTCTATAGGGTTTTTAAAATAAAGTGATAAAAATACTTCCAAAACATCCTGGTCGATATGAAAGGACATATTCAGACAAAACAACAAAAGCACTTGCTGGGTATACATAAGAAAAAGATGAAACATTTTATTGCATCTATTTTTACTCATAGCAGTCCTATAGGGCAGGTAGAACTACCTCACAGGGTCGGAATCTTTATGGAAGCAGACTGCCATATCTGTCTCCCATGGAGTGGCTGGTGGATTTAATCTGACGACTTTTTGGTTAGCAACTGAGTGCTTAACCACTGCATCAACAGGCCTCCTTGAGGAAACGAGTTGATCCATTAATATTTTTTAAATGACAAGTTAGAGCAAAGAGGTACCATTTCCTCATTAATTAGAAGAAGAAAAAACTAGGCAGTGTACTAAAGTGATATATACCAGTGAAGCTGGTATTTTCCTACATTATTATTGGCAATGTAAATTGAAATAATCCTGCTAGACGCATTCGGCTTATACCCTTGATCCAGTAATCCTATTTCTGGGCATCTAGTCTAAGAAGATAATCCAAAATATGCACAAAGCATCAGTATGTAAAAAGGAATTTGTGATGGCTTTATTATAATACTGAAAATTTAGGAACAACCCAAATATCTAACAGTAGGGTAGCAGTAAGTTACAGCCTGCCTCATTGAAATATTATACATCTATTAAATATTGATTGTGAATACTGTAGGTCATATTTTTAAATGCTGCCGTATATGTAATGTTAGATGGAAAAAACACCATCTATAAAGTTGATTACAACTGCAATGTGATGGATTGTTTTTATATGGCCTTGGAACTCCCACCAAGTGACTGGGTGGGACTGTGCAAATAAGTGCTCATGGTCCACCAAGGGGATTGGATAATTTCCTAGTAATGTAAATACAGCCCCAGTAGGGGTGGGATCATGCAAATAGGTGTTGTTGTTGTTGTTGTTGTTGTTGTTAGGTGCCATCGAGTTAGTACCAACTCATGGCGACCTTATGCACAACAGAACGAAACACTGCCAGATCTTGAGCCAGCCTCACTACTGTTGCCACGCTTGAGCCCATTGATGCTGCCACTTGGCCAATCCATCTCGTTGGGGCTCTTCCTCTTTTTCTCTGACCCTCACCTTACCAAACATGATATCCTTCTCCAGCAACTGCTCCCTCTTGACAATATGTTCGAAGTATGAGAGACGAAGTTTGGCCATCTCAGCCTCCAAGGAGCACTCTGGCTGCACTTCTTCCAATACGGATCTATTGGTTCTTTTGGCAGTCCATGGCACTTTCAATATTCTCCTCCAACACCATAATTCAAAAGCATCAATTCATCTAATGTCTTCCTTACTCACTGTCCAGCTTTCACATGCATATGAGGTTATTGAAATTACCATGGCTTGGGTCAGGTGCACCTTAGTCCTCAAGTTGACATCTTTGCTCTTTAACACTTTAAAAATGTCTTGTGCAGCAGATTTGCCTAATGCAATATGTCGTTTGATTTCTTGACTATTGCTTCCATGAGTGTTGATAGTTAATCCAAGAAGAATAAAGTCCTTGACAACTTCAATCTTTTCTCCATTGATAAGAATGTTATTTATTGGTCCAGTGGTGAAGATTTTTGTTTTCTTTACATTATGCAACCCTAATGAGGAGATTGTCAGTTTTGCCATCCTTCTAGGCTAAAAGAGCCAATCCCAGAGCACAGGAGAGTGGGATTTGGGGGTAGAAAGTGCCACCATGCCTACCACCAAGCATAGACAGGTGCAGAGCATGTCCTTTGGATTCAGGGGCCCCTGCACCTCCTAGATCCAGGGAACAGAGAATTGTAACAACTGGAAACAGGCAGGAAGAAGCAGCTATTGGGAAAGCAGAACCAAGAGACCAGCACCAGATGGTGCAGTGGGCTTCCTGCCTCGTGAGTGAGAAAGCTGAGTGTGTCCAGGCAGAGTGGCTACCTCTGGGTACTTACCCATGGAGCTAAAGAGCTTTGTAAAACCTACCCAAGCAGGGCAGAAGTTGGGCCAGCCCAAGAAACTCAAGGGATAGAGGGAGGTCTATCTGCAAGCATATCTGAGAAGACGCTGTCCTAATCCAAGAACTGTATCCTGAGTCTTTCTTGATCCTGAATTGTAACCTGTTACTTAGGGCCACTATAAGTCGAAACCAACTCCACAGCACTTAACAACGACAACTTCCTTTACCTCATAATTGTGAGTATTGTCTGTGGGTTGTGTTGTAATGAATGATTGACCCCAGCAGGACTACATTTATACAGACCATTTTATTTTTCATTACAGGAGAGCAGTTTAGACTTCATCCTCAGGAAATTGTATACCTCCTCCTTACTCCTTACTTAAGGAGCTCTGGTAGCATAGTGGTTACGAATCTGGCTGCTAACCTCAAGGTCAGCAGTTCAAAACTACCAGCTTTCACCACGGGAGAAAGATGAGGCGTTCTGCGCCTGTAAAGATTTGCAGCCTTGGAAACCCTGTGCAGGGTCACTATGAGTCGGAACCAACTCCACGGTACTTAACAACAACAACAACTCCTTACTTATGGGTAAGGTTAGATTCCAAAGACCAAGTTGTGTCAAATCAGTGTTATGTAAGAGTCTGGGACCATGCCTTGTCTTTCAAGCTGGTGTCCATCCTCCACCTTGGTCACTTACTGCCTATCAGGTGCCCCTGGCCCATCTCAGGGTATGCATGGTGGGCCTCCTTCCTCACCATGCCTTCCGCACCACTGCAAAATCCACTGTGGTTGGAGGTGGTGGTTGCTAGGTGTTGCCTGCCTCCTACTGCCAACCCGGCTGGGAACCACTCCTCCATCTGCCTCAGCCCTGCCGTTCTATATGGCCTCCTTTCCACCTTTCCCTACCAATCTCCCTGGCACCTTCAGGCCCTCACCTGAGCTCCTCCCTGCCCACCCACAACCTTTTGTCATCCCACCATTGCCCCATGCTCTCCATGGTGGGACTGAGCTGTTATAAACGAACAGGAGAAGGCATCCCATGGCCGGTCGACCTCTGCTGCTTGTCTGATCCAGTAGTTGCCAGGGACTCTGATATACAGATCAGGTAGCCCATAGCGTATGACCTGGGCCCAATTGTGGCCCTATGTGGGGCCTAGATCATCAGAAGTGCCCTTGAGAATTTTTTGAAAGGTGTTGTGATGAGAAATGTTAGCTAGCAAGATCACAGTTGCATTCAGCTCAACTTTGTATGGTGTGTGCTCTTCTATTCATTAATCCATTTGATCACCGCAGTAACCCTATGAGATGGGTAGAATGATTGTCCTCTATCCATAGCCTCAGAGACTGTCGTTCTAAGAAGTGCCGTGATTTATCTAGGGCCACATAGCTTAGTGGGAGGCTAAGGATTAGAATCCAGTGTTGACTGATGCTAAAATTCTACCTTGCTTTTTGACTTTGGCAGTAATTGCTTTATTGAGCTACAGTTAGACAATTTCTTTTGAATTTTCCAGACTTTCCAAATGCTAACATGTTACCGTGTTAGCTTTATCCTCTCTGATTTATTTTCATGAACCATCTGAGATTAAGTTGCAGATGTGATGCCCCTTGCTCCTAAATACTACCGTGTTTGTTTCCAGGAGATGTATACATACACTTGCTCAAACCAGAAAATTGACATTGAGCTATACTACTTTCTAATTTTTGGACTTCATTGGTATTTACCAGCCATCTCAATAAGTTTCTTACAGCAAAAGAAACACATTCAAGCTAGATATTTTGTCTTCCTTTGTGTTTGGGGGCATGGACCTTTTGGAGAGTACAGTTGAGTCCAATCATCTTGTAGACTGTCCCTCACTTTGGATTAGTCCCGTGTTTTCTCATGATTGGATAGGTTATGCACTCTTAGCCAAAGGAGCACATTATGTTCTTTCTGTGACATCTGCCAGGTAGCAGGACACTTTGATTTGTTCCATTCCTGGTGATGTTCACTTTGACTGCTCCGTTAAGGTGATGTCTGCCGGGTTTCCCCACTGTGAAGTTACTGTTTCTCCTTTTATAATGAATAACTAGCTTGCTGAAAGATGTTTGAGACTATATAAATAGCCTGCTCTTGTTGTTAAGTGCTGTCAAGTAGATTTCGACTCATCGTGACCCAATGAGACAGAGTAGCACCATCCCAAAGAATTAGCTTGGCTGTAATCTTTATGGAAACAGATCCTCCTCAAATTTTCTCCCAAGAATTTTTAGCACCGATTGATTTTGGCAGCATTTAGAAGTGAATTTGGGGAGCTTTCTTTGCCTTTAGGAGTCCTGGTGTCGCACTGTGAGTTAATGTGCTGGACTGCAAAGTCGGTTTGAACTGCAAGGTCGGCAGTTCAATCTCACCAGCCGCTCCTTGGAAACCCTATACAGGGTTGCTATGAGTCAAAGACACCTCACTGGCACTTAACAAGAACAAGTGCTTTTTAAGGTTGTGTGGAGGAGGATCCCTGTGGCAGTGGTTATGCACTCCGCTGCGTACTGACAGGTTGTTGGTTTGAACCCACCTGTCGCTCTGTGGAAGAAAAATGCTTCTTCCATAAGGATTTACAGCTTCTGGAAACCCTATGGGCCAGTTCTACCCTGCCCTTAGAGGGTCACTGTGAGTCAGAATCAACACTACAGTGTGGGGTTTGGTTTTGGAAGGTTGTATGAAAATACTGAAGGGGAAACAGCATACACCTAGGCCTCATTATCAACTGTCCCATTATCCATTGTTTCACATTTTACAATAGTAAAACAGCCACTGTCTAACTATTTTCTATATTAACAATGGATGTCTGACGGTAATGAACGCCAAGACATGAGATGAGTAGCTCAACTTGGCCAGGCGTGATTCTCAGAGGTTTGGCTCTTACACAACGAAGAAGTCACAATGTGCTGTGGCCCTCCTGCATTTTCACTTAACGCCAGTTTTCAACTAACAACCTGGTCTTTGGAACCGAGCATGGTGTATTTAGGAACTCTGTTTTCTACCACATCTTAGCTACCGAGATAGCAGACAATAGAGCCCCAAGGAGTGCTGGTATACAGCATCACACACTCCACTGCCAACTGAAAGGCTAGTGGTTCAAACCCACCCTGCAGCTCAAATGGAGAAAGATAAGACACATCTCAATCTGCTTCCATAAAGATTACAGTCAAGAAAACCCTATGGGGCAGTTTAGGATTTCTGTGAGTGAGAATCCAGTTAACGACACCCAACAACAACACTACAGACCTTCACCTTTTGCATTTATTGGCTTCGTAGTCTTGGTCCTCTTTTGGCAGTCCATGGCACTTGAAATATTCTCTTCCAACACCATAACTCAAAAGCATAAATTCTTCTACGGTCTTCCTTATTCACTATCCAGCTTTCGCATGCATATGAGGTTATTGAAAATACCATGGCTTGGGTCAGGCACACCTGAGTCCTCAAGCTGACATCTTTGCTCTTCAATACTTTAAAAAGGTCTTGTGCAGCAGATTTGCCTAATGCAATATGTCGTTTGATTTCTTGACTGCTGC